>NC_060168.1:25297718-25497203 GCF_021292245.1 Micropterus dolomieu | reverse complement strand
CGTGGAATTCTGGACCAACATCTCCTTCCCTCAGTGAGAGAGCTGAAGATGGGTCGAGGATGGGTGTTTCAGCACGACAACGACCCTAAGCACACCGCCAAAGCAACAAAAGAGTGGCTGAAGAAGAAGCACATCAAGGTTCTGGAGTGGTCTAGCCAGTCTCCAGACCTGAATCCAATTGAAAATCTTTGGAGGGAGCTTAAAATTCGAGTTGCCAGGCGACAACCTCGGAACCTGAATGATTTGGAGGCTGTCTGCAGGGAGGAGTGGGCCAACATCCCTCCCGAAATGTGCACAAACCTTGTCACCAACTATAAAAACCGTTTGACATCTGTGCTGGCCAATAATGGCTTTTCTACAAAATATTAACATGCTGTTTGTCCAGGGGGTCAAATACTTGTTTTTCCTCATCAGATGGTTATCAATTTTTATAAATTCATATGATGTGATTTTCTGGAATTTTCTTTGGGATTCTGTCTTTCACTGTTAGAATGTACATTTGATTAAAATTATAGATCGTTGCATTCTTTGTAAGTGGGCAAACCTGCAAAATCAGCAAGGGGTCAAATACTTATTTCCCCCACTGTATAATTGGCTAATTTTCTCTGGTCTAGTTTGCTGTATGGTGCAAAGTATAAATCCTCCTTCCTCAAAGTCAAATTGATAAACATATCATCAACAATAATCAAGCTTTTATGTAGGATCTGTTCCAATACATGTCTCCTGAGACGTCTCCTGCTCTGCACTTTGTTGTTTTGTTGTTTCATTCTCTAAATGAAATATAATGAAATTAACAAATGTGTTGGGGTATTTCGTGTCACACTATTTACACTCAGCAGCCGTGGTTGTTTGTGTTAGATGGGCTTGTATGAGTATTTGAGAAACTCCGCACAACCTTCTCTAGGGTTTACAGAAAAAAAAGACAAAATATCCAGAGAAAATGCCTTGTTGATGGCAGAAGTCAGAAGAGAGTGGTGGTGGTTATGTCTAGGTGTGAGGGATATTTTCTTGCACAATTGTCGGTACAAAGAGGGAGTGTCTTTGTACCGACAATTGTGCATCAAGTAACTGCCACAGCCTACCTGAGTGTTGTTGCTGACCATGCCCATCCCTTTTATCGCTGCAGTGTACCCATCTTTTAATGGCTACTACCAGCAAGAGAATGTGCCATGTCAAAAAGCTCAAATCATCTCAAATGGCTTTCCTGAACATGACAGTGAGTTCACTATAGTCAAACTGCCTCCACAGTCAACAGATATCAATCCAACAGAGCACAACTGGGGATGGTGGTTGAACGGAAGATTCACGTCATGGATGTGCAGCCGGCAAATCTGCAGCAACTTCGTGATGCTATCATGTCAATATGGGCCAAAGTCTCTGAGACTTGACTTGGACTCTAGGTCAGAGACTTGTGAGCATCTCTGATTCTTGCCCATGGGCAGTTTTGTAAAGCTTTACAGTTACCGTACTACACCCAACCAATTGGGTGCTGCTGCCAATATCCCTCTTACTGTATGTGCACATAGTGCATCATTATGTTGAGGCATTTTCACTTTCATTCCATTACATGTGGAGAGCACATGACAATGAAAAGGATTTTTATCAGTTACTGAATTATACACTCACTGGCCACTTTATTAGGTACACCTTGCTAGTATCGGGATGGTCCCACTTTTGCCTTCATTCTTTGTGGCATAGATTCAACAAGGTGCTGGAAACATTCCTCAAGTCCAAGTCAAGTTCAAGTCTCTCATGGTTAAAATAAGTGTTGTATCACCTGCTGTTCCATTCAAGCAGCTTAGAACACTGCATATCTATAAAGAAATCTGCTCAAAACTTCACAACACAATTGCAATGTTTATCTTTTTTTTCCAAATGTAATAAAATGTTTGGAGTGACACATCATTGCTGTTTGACACCTTGACTGCTTTTCAGCCACAGTGAAGCACCTGTGCACTAGAAATCATGTGACAGCTGTCACTGCACAGCTTGTTTTGCTGCCGTGCTTTCTGAAGCAGGATTTTATAACAACAATAAATGTCTGTGTGCAGAAATGCATTTTCTTTACTTTAAATGTCAAGTAATAAAACTGTTTATCCTTTTCTTGATAACTTTTTGTGTACACGACTTTAAACAAATCAATTCATATATTGACACTGTCACCACTTTTAGGCGATAATGATGAGTGTAACTATATTTTCTGCAAAAGAGAGCTCTAGGTGATCTGTAAAGAGTGAGTTCACACTGTGTGAATTAGAGAAAGAATACTTGACAGATTTGTGAGAAATGTATTTCCTGTCTGTGAAAAGAAGGTTTTAATGATTTCCATCCTCCTGCTCTTGTTGAGATTAGTAATGTGCTCATTTTCAAGAAAGAAAAACAATCAAAGCAGGCTGCCAAACAAATACATGAAAGTAGTTCAAATATTAGATCTTTTTTTCACATGATGAACAATAGATGCAGGTATGTCACATTAAAGTGTACCAATGCAACAACTGCTTCAACACTCACTTACAACCTCAAAAAATGCCTGCAGAGTAGTTCAAATGTGCATTTTTTCCCAGGGTGATGAAACAATTATTATGGATTTTTGAATGAACTGTCAGTTTACTACAGTACTTTGGGAATAACTATATGTCTTAAGAGAAAAGTGCAAAATGTGTGAAAAGAATTCAGTAAATGACCTCAAACTGAGAACTTTGAAAATGTTTTGTGCATTTACTATAACTTTATTAATAATAAATTACATGCAGACAATGTTCATAACTTTTCAATATTCTCAGTCAATCATTGCTTTATTGTACGATTTAGAGATTAAGATGTAACAAGTGCACAGATGCTTACTGTATGACATGCACCATACTGTTGTGTACTAAACAACTTCTGAATCTTTTCAGACTGGATTTCCCCATGGACAATAAGCAGTATTGTGTTGTGTCATGTGAGCAGAAACCTAAGTAAGCAACTGTAGAGAGAAAGGTCTCTTGTGTAGCCAGATCAGAGCTTAACTTTCAGGCATCTTGCCAGGACAGCTGCACCCGTTTGGAAGACTTGCAGCCACGGCCATGAGGCGCCTCAGATCCAGTCTGATGCATGGATATCGCTGCCTAACCTGAGATATGAAGCAGGAAGAGGCACAGATGGGCACAGAGAGAGGAGACCACTGCCTGTTTACAGGAGATGGTGACAGCAGCTATTTTACGGTCAACAAGGGCAGGAAACAAACCTCTTTCAAGTGCAGTGGCTGGTAAATCCTATAATGTAACAGTCACAGAGGATCATACTGCTGGCGTTTCATATTTGTAGCTGTTTTTCTGCAAATAAAAAATAGTCTACATTATTTCTGACCATTTTCAAACTAACAGCAAGTTGTAAGATTGATTTCTGGGGAGCCATTAGGTTCAATTCATTTTACCACAGTATGAAAATCAACTTGCAAAAAACAATTTTATTAGGGAATCCATCACAGTGAACGCATTGTAGCCTTTAGTTTTTTAACAAAGCTCTTTTTGCATACAGTTTCAAGCAAAATCCCTTTGGGGAAAGAAGAAGTCTGCTTGTACATTAAAGGACACTGAGACTTGAGAGTCAGCTGCCTTTTTTTAAATGAACAAAACTCAATAATCTGAACAAATGGATTTTATCCCCTTTAGAGAATCTGTTTTCCTAATGTTTGTTTTCCTAGTTTGATATTCTGACAAATCATTTATGAAATGCTTGTCACCAGCTAACTCTCCGATGTTGGCTGGAACATTGTTAAATGCACCACCAACGAGAGTTTCCAAATCACCCCTGTTCACAGCTGTAGTACAGCGCAATGATAACCTCACTTTGACAACATCATTTTCTAAGTGACTACATAATCACTGTGATGGATCACCTGTCTCCAGAAAGTTTTAAACTTCCAAAAATAAATTTTCATACCATTTTGGAATCACTGGAGATCCCTAAAGGTATTCTTAAAAAAGTATTAAAATGATAAATCTGAGGGCCCCATGCCTCATTCTCACCATTTCTAATTTAGAATGTTATTGTATTAAAGAGGTTACTGACTGCTAAGGATGCATGGATGGATGTTTTATTATCTGTGCCTACACATAAGATGGACCAGATTGTTCCTCTAGTAAGTGGTGTTTCTAGATTATATATACTGTGTTCTAAGTACTAAGTAAATTCACTCTATCCTTAGACCCTCAGTTTGGTTAAGAGGAAACTCCACAAAAAACCTTTAAAGGGATAACAGGAAGAAACGTCAAGAGAATCAGAGGAGGGATCCCTTTTCCTGGATGGACCTGCAATAGATGCCGCGTGTACAGAGTAGACAAAAATAACAACAGTAAAAGTACACTGTACAAAAACAGAATGACAGTATAGGAAAGCAGAATACAAATACAAATGATTTATAGAAATCCGGTAAAAAGTCAAGCTACTTCCCAGTGCTGTCAAAACAGAGAGGACCTGAGCTATACTACGATGTCTCTACAACAAAGTCCTGGGAAAAGGACAGACTTCACAACACAAGAGGCGAAAACTGAAGGACACCATTCACACACAGGAAGAAGAGACTTAGAGGTGTGGGTGCATGTCCCAGAGCACATATTTTTGTATTTATTATATCTACACATTATAGTATATAGCTATTAGAGGCCTCCGGCTGTTGACTACCATACCTAAGTCTGCTCCTGGACATGTAAACCACTGATAGCTTGCTGAAAATCAATCATTCACTAAAAAAACTGAGATATATTTTTTGTAACAGTGTCCGGTGGCCTAAGGACAAATAATAAATGGTTAGTTCTTGTTTCGGTTCTGTGTTGAAGAAAACCAGTTGTGGTTGAAAGTTGTACATTTAATCTAGCTTTGAAACTGTTCAGACAAAGGAATGAGGCTGCTCATTTAAATGAGACTAAATCCACACATTCCATTTGTGTCTCTGTGTTCCCCTTAAATGTCTAAGATTAGACAGAAAAACCCCAGGGTAAAGCATGACTTATTCATGAACAGAGGAACTGCACTTGGCACCTAGTATTCAAATGAAAGGAGCATCAGATGGATGAATACTAAATGGGGAAGTCAACAGTGGTGTCCCAAGAAATTTAAACTCGGAGCAGAAGCTTTTGTATGTGAACTGCTGTAATGGTTTACAAATACATATACAAACATTAGTAACAAGAAAATAAACATCCCGAAATATTTTACATCAATTACAGCAGTTAGAGAGCAAAACCAATCTAATCTGCAGGTAAACTCTGAGGACAAAAGCATACATTGAAAACTGGTATTCCCATTTGTCAAATTATCTGATGTATTCTAATTATTTTTGAAGATGCTGCTCTGATTTTTCTCACAAGTGGAAGAAAGAAAATGACAAATCACACCATTTGGAAATTACTCAAAGGTAGATTCTGTAAATACCTGTGACTGAATACTCTATACATTATTTACTTTTATTAATCTTTATAAGTTTAAGCAGCCATTATGTTTTATTACCAAAACAATTAAACACCATCTTCATGAAGGTGAATTTTCTGCAGATTCCTCCTTCTCCTTCCTTCTGGTGGGTATTTTCCACAGCGCTGAACATAAACAAGAGGAGACGTACAATCCATGTTCTTGTGTAACTTCATAGTGACATAAGGACAAAATAGTCACATTTACTTTTATCCTCTGGCTTTGTTGGAAAGGTATTTCGAGCTTTGTCACATTATTCAATGGTGTTAAAAATGTAAAATAATAATGAAGCAAATTTAGTTATTTGGGTTTTTATTTTTATTTCATATGAACAACAGAAGGTGTCTTTTGATAACATACTCTATATACAAATCCAGAAGAACAACGTCAGATATAGCATAATATATACACCTACAGTTACTGTATTTGTAAGATGAAATTAATGAATGAATGATGAAATAAAGTTGCATTAAACTATTTTGGGCCACACAGGCATAAAAACATCAGAGCAACCTGATGGCAACCACCCTATGACCGGTTTTTACACCTTTAGGAGTCTGCCAACAGTTGCCTTCTTACACATCCAGAAGACATTGTCATTTATTTGGAGTTGTAACTAATTGGTAAAGGTTCAGAAAAGGTTAAAAGACTGTTAGTAGGAGGTGGGACACAAACTGTGGTCTCCAGTGTAGAAGTAATGTACTTTGTGCAACCAACCATCCATCTTGTTTCACCCAGAGACATTTACAGCTACTTTTGCCTTTGCTTCTTGGACAGGATAGTCATTATTCGCACAATTACAAGAGGTCACAAGAGAACACTTGTCAGGAAACATAGATCACACAGCTCATTTCAAGCTGGAATTTTTTAATAAATGACCAGTGCAGTTTTTCGGGTGAAGACAGTCTGAAAAAGGAAATGTTTAAATGGGCACAAATACACAAAACTGTAATGATTCTTAAGAGGTGAATCCACTAGGAACATTGGACAGAGTTATGGCAGCTGTTTTTGTCACAGTGTTGTTAGTTTGTCTTGGGACTCTGTAATGACTTCGATAATGAGTCTGAAAATGCCAATCTCATCATTTTGGCACATATTTGCCAGAGAGAAGAAACTTGTTCCCCTGAACGAGGCCAAGTCTCATATTTTGCATTTCTTTAATGAAAGCAGTTGGATTTGGCAGACAGATGCTTTTTGGATTGTTCCTGTTGTGATGATGATTGGGCACTCTGTATGGTGCTTGTTTCCATGGTGTTGTATTCTTTTCAAACTTAAACTCAGCTGGACAAATATACACCAGTATTGAGAACTTCTACCCATGCAGACGGGAATATTTGGTTTTACAGTAAAAATCCAACAGCCTTATTTAAGGTCAATCAGTTCTCCTCAAAGATACATTAAGGTGGCAATATTGCTTCAACACTAAGCTACATGTATTGCTTTGAGCAAGGCAATAACAACCAAAGCTCTATTTGTCAATATGTCTGTGTTGCATGGAGCTGGAGTGGCCAGAAGGGTTGATATATAGACCAAATTATCAAAGAGGAGATTAAATAAATCTGTTCTTCTGCTTTTATGGGCATTTTTTGTCAGCGAGATGATAAAGCTTGGTAATCCTTTGTCAAACAAAGAATTAGAGCCAGGTTTATTCCATGGGAGAGGAGTGACCTGTATGGATAGGGGGAAACATTATTGGGGGCATCTATTGATTTTTACCTCACCCCGTCAAGGTCATTTAAAAAATGTCTGTGTAATTGAAGTAATGGACCTACTGAAATATTTGCGGTCAGATGAGAGGGTCAACAGAAAACTGCCTAATAACATAACCCCCACTGTTGTCCATGTGTAGATGTCCAGGAAGGAGCATTTGAAATATAATGTGGAAGGACATTAAACATTTACATTAATATAATACGACAAAATGCTGATTCAACCTCTCACAAGAGTAACTGTATGAATTCATTAAATTGTTCTGCTTGCTTAGTCCTTCACAAGGTCACTATAGATCTTCAGTTCAGACAAACTGTGTGGCTCAGTGGAGAATCATATTTAATGATAAGGTTTTGATGTCTCACTAAAAAAATGTTTGACTTTGCATCTTCTCTTTACTCCCAATCCACTGATTCAGTCAAATATTTCCATGCGAATGATCTTATGAGTCGGCTTGAAATGACTAAAGATTTTACTCTTGTTTGTCTCTTTTAAAGATTCTGGTTTTAGTGGTGGAAGAAGTATTCAACGATTAAAAACATATATATTATATATATATCAAAGTACTCATTCTGCAGTAAAATAACCCCTGTGGCTGATATATCATTATGATATTGTTAGATTTTTAATACTAATGCATCAGTGTGCAAGCAGCATTTTACTCTTGTAGCTAGTCTGTGTGGAGCATCTTTATATGTAGTTTGGTAGTGTAGTCTAATGGCTCCCGCTTTAGGGGTCAGTCCCTTAAAGGGTCACAAGATGAAACTGAGGAGTCCGGAGATGATTAATGGGAGATGAAAAAAATAATCTTTGATTATTTTTTAAATATAGCAGAGGTGGACCTGTTTGAACAACTGTCCTCCCTAAAAGAACGACTGCATCTGTCTGTGCAGCAAGTGCCTCAAAGTGGCGTGTGTTTACCTACAAGTGACAAAACTCTCTAGAGGACATAGTAATTATGACGGGAGCAAAGGTGATGTTATTTTCTTCTTTCTATAAAATAGATACTGTGTGAAAGCCCCACGTGCGCAGTTTCAATTGGTTTTCTAAACGTGTCTCGACATGGATATAAACAAAGCTATCTTACAATAAATAAAACATGCTCAGTGTATTCACAAACTTAAGTACAGTACTTAGTTACTTCCCAGCACTGTAAAGATCTCATCAATAAAACATTTCATGGAGGATCTGTTGTATGCAATAGCCCATTTTTTAAATTTAATTTTATCTTTTGGTGTCAACCCTTAAAAGCTTTATTTTTTGCTTCTCCATGATGGCCAAAGTAAGTCATCACATCTCTTTAATCTACCTGCCTTTGCTTTAAATCAGCCCAGCTTTCCATGTGTCCCTCATTATATGTGGTAGCATGGCACTAATCATCTCCTTAATCACGGTTTAATTCCCATCATGTGCGCTTTGATTCAACACTTGGATGCTATAGATGATCTATTTGTTCATCCTAGGCCCAATATGTCATACATCTGTTCTATGTTAAATTCATACCCTCCCTTTCCTCCTCTATTTCTTCATCTATCCTCCCCACGTCTAGCTTGTCTTTTTATCTCTATTCTTTGCACAGGCATTGTGTCCTCTGGCAGTCTAAGTAGCTCATTGTTGTGAGGAGAATGTTCTCTCGTGGGAGCCATAGCCAGTCAAGAGTGGATTGCTTCAGTGAGATGCATTTTTACTTTGTCTGTCAGTTGTGATGAGGGATAAGAAACATTGTGTTCTTTTGAGACACACTGAATCAAATATGCGAATTGTGAAATGCCTGATAAAAAACAATTTCTTTACATACATTTGTTAAGGGAAGAGTTATGGAAAGATATATGGAAAGATAAAGTTATATCAGTTCCCAAGGTGATGTAAGACCTTGCTGAATGTATACCTGAGTAATATACTGTATGTACCCTGCTTTTTATCATAGTCACCATGGACTAAATGTGAAATATTGTTGTCTCTGTAACCTGTGTATTGGTTGCTGTCTTAGTGGTTGAGTTTGTGCTGCGCCAATGTCACAAAGAAAAATTAGTGTTCTTTAATTGACATTGGCTGAAAACAGCAATCGGATTCTGACCTTGATGTACCAGAAGTGCATAATAGTAAATGTGCTGCATTTATACAGTATAGTGCTTTACTTACACACACACACACACACACACACACACACACACACACACACACACACACACACACACACACATTCATACACTGCCGGAGGCAGAGCTGCAATACAAAGCACTGAACTTATCATTTAGGCCGCATTCACGTCATATGGGTAGGATGCAAGGGTGTAAAAAATAGTTGGGGAGGACAATAAACATAAAATGTCTCTTACTATTCAACTGCAGCAAGCCAACTGATCTGCCACTTAACATCCTGAGCAAAACCCAACACAACAGTAGATCTACAATATTAGCTCATCACTGTGATATTTGTGGAGATGCATTTTTCCTGGCTGATTCAAATTAAAGGTTTGACATACTGATTCTGATTTCTTTCTAAGAACTATAATTGACAGCAAACAGCTTGTCACTGGTCATTTGTCATCGTAAAGCTGAAAACCGGCCTATTTCAGTCCAAAGGTGATCGATCGCCGCATTTCTAGCTGTAGTGTGTGACTTACTGTCCAGCAAGCTATTACAAAAGCTACCAAACAAGCTAGATAATGTTATAATAAAATAGCGGACACATGGAAAAATAGATCGGTTATCATAATTTTTTGTCATGATTACTTTATTAATGACTCAGCATCATCTCTATTAAACAGACTACTTTGACTACTTACACAATTATTTTTATTATATATCATTATATTATTTATTGATTTTTTTTAGGGGGGAGGGGGGGGGAACACCTATGGTAGGATGGTCTCATCTGTACGACTTCACAAGATCGCTCACAACACCGACCTATTCTACTGGAGTAAATATCTTTGGACTTTCATGGATTACAACTTGGATGTTGACATGAACGGTATTTGCAAATCAAAAAACTGGCTATTGCTGGTTATTAGTGATTTGGTCTGATCTCCCATCGTAGCTGCTGTTACCCCTAATACTTAGAGGTTGAGGTAAATTATTCATCAATTAGTATGATAAGTAGATCAACAGAAAATTATTTATCAACTGTTAATCTGTTAGTCTTTCTCCAATCAAAAATGCCAAACATTCTGTGGTTTCAGTTTATCAGTTGTGAGGATTTGCTGCATTACTTGTTTCATGTGATGGTAAGCTGAATATCTTTGGGTTTTTGACTGCTGGAGTCTAATTTTGATATGCCAATACCAGGCTGTACTTTTATTGTGCAGAGACAGCATGTCCACTACAAGCGCAAATGTCGTAGAGAAGAAAACGTCAAGTGACGTAGAGCATGAGTGTTTGTGTAAGGAGGTGGCTGGGGTTGATGGATAGGTCAGACAAATGTGACTTTCACTCAGGAGACTGATGTTTGAGTACCGTCTGAAACCAAAAGTCAACGCCGTAGTTTTGTTGCTTAAACCTAACCATACCGAGCCTCACTGGTGACGTCATGACTGTTGAACATGATGCCTGGTATTTAGACGCATCTGATCTCCACAGAAGTTAAAGGAAAGGATTGGCGTATGCACTGCACACAGATTGAATTGTAGAATTTGTGTTAGTTGTATGCAGATTGATGAGACTGAGTTGAATTAAAAAGATAGCAGCTATTAGATCCTTTGCTGAAACTTTGTAGACTGTAAGCAAATTACAAATCAGCATGCACCTATAACCCTAAATGACACTGTCAGAGGCACAAATTAAAGCATGTTTAGATGGAAGAGAAAATGTTACTTCAGTGGTTTGTTTTAGTTCAGGCTGTGAAATTACTAATGAGACACTGCTTGGAAACAATGGATTTATTAGAAATGTGTTTACCTGATAATCATAAAGTCATCTGTTCTAACTTTCCTATCTTTCAAAGGAGCCTTCAAGCAACCCTCAAATGTAAAGGAACTGGAAAGAAAGGGGTCGCCATGTTGCTATTTTTGCTTGCTGCAGAGCTGTGAGAGCCCACCAGCAACTCCCACTTTGTCTGTGATCTCTCCCCAATCCCACTGCCCTGCAGCAATCCCCTACGCAGCCACCAAAGGTCTGTGTGACCCCTGGGGGCTGGCCAGCCAATGAACACCTAATGAAAGCAGAGAATCTTACACAAAGGGGTTTTTGACGATGGTTCAGTCGAAGAAGAACAAGAGCAGCTCTGTCTGCTATGAGAGACTAATCACCACACTCATGACCGAAGGTGCCTGAATTCACCATGGAGCTAAAACCATCTTAAGGGAGCAGAAATCAATGCAACACACTAATCCTAAGATCTGTGTATGACCTGCTTTTGAAGCATTGATGTGCTCTAAAATACTGAAGCAGCTTATTTCAACATTTTTTAACTTTCACATCAGTGTCTTGGGAATATGTGTGAGTACATTACTCCAAAGAACAAAGCAGACAGTTGATTGATGGGTCCAACGTTATCTGTAAAGTATGAAACACCAGACGATGAAGTAAACATGCACTATCAAAATTTGTCTCACAAGGTGCATTGTGCGCACAAAAGTTTTTGGGGTTTGTTTTTTGAGCTGTAAAATGTGTTTTGATATGTGTCTTGTTATTATATTTCCAAATTGTATCAGTCTGTCCAAAATCCTCAACAACATGTTGGAATAAACTTAATAAAATAGCTACAGCTTTTAGTCAGTGATGCAGAAAATAACAACATCTGAATTCAAATTGTTCAGGAAAGTCCCACTTAAATTCCTGCCCCCCAGGACCACATCAGGATACATCTTCCACAGAAACTAGATGAATTAGCAATAAACAATAAAAAGTATCACCTCCAGCTCACTAATGACTACCCATGATCCTCCTCTCCTTCCTCCACATATTCCACCAGGGAGAGGGAGAGTGATGTGGGGTGTGCCTGAAGTTTTCTGCTTACCCTTATTGCTTTTGCTGCTGAAGACAATATTATTATCTCCAGCTGCAGGCATCGGAGCACACAACTTGTAAATAATAAACCAAGCTGGACAGAAGCCTGTGAGGCCACTGCTAATCCTGGTATTATTCCACTTTTATTGTTGCTATTTGCTCATTATTTCTCATCTCCTCTGGCTGAAGACAGCCAGTTAAATTATTTTCACCCCATTGTTTTCCTCTGCCACAAAGGCCAAATTAGCATTGAGGACAGGCAACATTTAAAAATGCCTTTATTCCTTTTTAGCCCTCCTTTCCTCATTCTTGACCCCTTTAGTGCCCATGAGGCATCGCAAACTGTCACTGTGGGTGTTAGTAGATGCTCTAAGTTCAGAACATAATAATGAATAATGTTTTTTATTACATTTTTAATTTCCAACACCCTCCCATTTAGGGAGAATCAGAAAACGGTAGGTAGCAATTTTCAGATTCAAGCTATAACCCTGTTGGGTCCCTCGTGCAGGTTTTGGGAGAATGGGATCTACACATAGCTATACCAGATTGATGTTTTACTCAAAATCCAATTTGAATAGTTATAATCACACATCTTTAGGGTGGTGTTTGAACCTCCAGAGAGCTGCAATATTCTGTATTTGCTGAGAATGGAAATGTTTCACCTAGGTTTGACTCAGTAACAGCCTTCTTATGGGAGGAATGACTCTGACAAAGCCTAGCGGCAAAACTAGTTGTTCGGTCCAATGTGCTCATTGTTGCTCTGAAGACACCTAAAGATGTGCAGTTAATGAAACGGCTGTGAAAGCTCTCACTATGTGGAACATTACTTTCTGTGCAGTATGAATAATTATTCTGGCTCATACCTTCAACTGATAAAAGTTCTACTGCATTTAAAATCTGCATTTCAAATCTAATAAACAAGCCCAAGATATTACAATATTATTTAAGCTTTTAAATACTTTAAAGAAGAACTTCACCGATTTCCCACATCAAATTCTGTTTACACATTTTGGGGAGTACTGCTGAAAATGGGGAAAAAGCTGTATAAAACCTTTTGTTGCTCCACAGAGGTGGAGATGGAACAGTCATGTTCAGGAATGGGAGACCAGGGTTTGATTCCCACTGTGACACATCCACCATGTGTAAGACACTTAACGCCTATTTGCTAAAAATGGGAAAATGTAAAGGGAGATCTGATAAATTGCCTCAAGTGATGTCACTTGAGTCAGCATTAGGTTGGGGCTGAAAATTGAAAAGAATCTGGGGTGCCGGGGTGACCAGACCCCTGCAAGTCTATCCCCTAAACACGCCAGAATGTCGGACCAAACTGTCTGTCGTGGAGTTGCATTGTGGGTTATGTAGGCAGCAGGTTTTGACAAGTAAGAGAATGCTTGGAATAAAAAGATGATATTTCTAATTCTGCTGCATCACTTTTGATCCAAAATCTTGAGTCTGATAATGTTAATACCGCAATGCTAAATCAGTGAAGACCCATTTTAACATGTTTTCATCTACTGAAGGTTATCAGTGCATTCTCAAAATCACATCATATATTTAGTCTTTTGTTCCTCAAGTGTAGATTATAGAACAATTTCCAGTCTGCCATTGTTGCACTATACGTAAAATATGCAAAACTGAAGAAAAAAAGTGGAAGACTTGTTGGACTCAAGTGGTTCTGAGTCATGATGGGTGAAAAGCTGTGATGACAGCCTTCATTAGTCAGCAGGTCATTAAATTAGGAGGAAAAATTAAGAGCAAAAGAGTTCCGTCTTAATGGTGATGAATAATCCCTCAGGACAAATGATGGGGAGAGACATTTCTCCAGAAAAGTGCACTCATATTAAAACATAAAATTAGCAGGTAGATTGTAACTATAGCTTTATACCCTTTCTATCTTTTCCAATAATACTGATCAGTAGGCCTGTTATCTTAAAAAGTGTGTAATACCAAGCTAATAAAGTCAATGAGAGTGCTGTGTTAAGACAACCTTTCTCTGCTACTAATGGAGCCAAATGTGGGGGGAAACAGTGGTAGAGGTCCTCACTGTGTGATCACAGGTCCAGTAAAACAGCAATCTACAGTTGTGATTGGCTCCTCTGTGCTCAGGTATAACATTCACAGTGAACATTGATTTCCCAATGCTAAGTGCAGAGCACACCTAAGGCCTTGGGCTAGTACTAACTGCATGACTGTGAAGTAGTGCACTGGTAACAAACAACTTTTATGTAAGCAAAAAACAGACTATGCACTTGGGTAATTTGCATGTGTGCACTATGAGCTTAGCAGCCAGATATCATATTAAAATTAAATAGGACTGTTTGTGTGTTGAACAGGTATTGCTTCTGGTTTCTATTATTCACATTAAAAATGCAAAAGGTGCATTGATGGCAGACTTTGGGGGACAGAGGCCTTCTTGTAACACTGAAACAGCAGGGCAGAGTCTGACAAAATTATCTATAGTTAATCTGCTCAAGACAGCTTAATCAGAGCCAACATGTTAATTGTTCATGTTTATTTAGTTAAACTAAAATGAAATTTCAAGACATAGATCACATGATGGAGACTTTGTTGTGCTCTCAATTGAAGAGTAGCTACAAACACATGCTAACGAAGAATAAAAATGTATTATATAAAAAAACAACTTCCATGAACAAAGTCAAGACTATTAATTATCTGAATAAAACATGGTACAGTCATGGAGTTTACTGGAATTTTAATTGTAATTAATTTTAATTTGAGTTCACAGAAAATGAAATAATAAACAAAAAAAGATGGAAAAGGGTTTTGGGGCAATGAGAAGGTTTGAAAGCAACGACAGACAGCAATATATAAATATATACATAATATACACTTCTGTACATGCTGGCTGACCTTGACAGAATGAATTACAACTCCTTTGCAATACAGTAAATGTACATTTTTATCTTTTTTCCACAGTGAGAAAGAAAACGAAGTTTATCTACAGTACATCTTGCCACCAGGTTTTGATATTGTAAACTCTCTTCCAGACATCCTAACTGACAGCAGTATAACAGTGGCATAAGAGATTTACTGCATGTAATACAGCCATTGTGTCTCATGTATAAAAGAAGAGCTCTACCATTTTACAGACGGCTTGCTGTCACAGCCGTACCTTTTGGAGAAAGACAGACTTCTGGCGAAGTGGCTGCACCTGTCACTGTCTTCAAAGGGTCTTCGTGCATCTTGTCACACCTATCCCATCCCCCATTGTGAAGGGAGCACTGGCTGGCAGGTCTCCATTGATCTGTTCCAGAGCTGTGATAATTGGGCCATTAAGATCTCAAAAAGACAACCAGCATGTGGCAGAGATAGAGCCTAACAGTCTGCCAAGAGAAAGGACTTCCAACTCCTTGGCATCACTTATTAAGATTTCTTTGCTATGCCATGAAATACAGTCACAGGAAAAAGTATGTAAACCCTTTGGAATCACCTGGATTTCTGCACAAATTGGTCATAAAATGTGATCTGATTTTCATCCAAGTCATAACAATAGACAAACATTGTCTGCTTAAACTAATAGCACACAAACAATCATGTTTTCATGTTTTTATTGAACACACTGAAGATTAAGAATTGTTGACTTGAATAAAGCTGGAAAGGGTTACAGGTATCTCTAAAGGCTTGTGCAGACTACATGACTTTCAGCGTCGGCAGATGGCCGTGCTGTTCACACTACACAACTTGCCGTCTTGTGACAGGAGTCTGAAGTCTTTGTGGCATTCACACTACGTGACTGATCGGTGACAGGGGGTCACACACTACGTGAGCTGACAGCGGCTGTGTCACCCGACGCTGGTCTACCAGCTCTGCCAGCTGCCTGCTCTCATTGGCTGGATGTGGATGTCGAGTCGTCCGACTCCTCCAGATATTTGGCATGCCAGATATCTGGCTGGCGGTGGCGATGTGTCAGAAATGTGTCGGGGAGCCATTTTGATGCGTCGTTGTGTAGTTCACACAATGACTGGCGACTGCAGATCGACCGCTGATTTGATCACAGCCTGACGGTCGCCGCGTTATCCGGCAAATCGGCCTAAAAATCGTGTAGTGTCAACTAGGTTTAAAAGTCTTGATGTCCATCAGCCCACAGTAAGACCAACTAGCACTGTAGCACTGTTGCTACTCTCCCTAGAAGTGGCCGTCCTGCAAAGATGACTGCAGGAGCACCGAGCAGAACGCTCAATGAGGTTAAGAAGGATCCTAGAGTGTCAGTTGAAGACTCACAGAAATCTCTGGAAAATGCTTACATCTCTAAACAAGAATGGAGTTCATGGGAGGACACCACAGAGGAAGCCACTGCTGTCCAAAAAAACACTGCTGCACGTCTGAAGTTCTTGCAAAAGAGCGCCTGGATATTCCACAGCACTACTGGCAAAATATTCTGTGGATAGATGAAACCAAAGTTGAGTTTTGAGTTTTTGGAAGGAACACACAACCCTATGTGTGGAGGAAAAAAGGCACAGCACACCAACATCAAAACCTCATTCTAACTGTCAGGTATGGTGGAGGGGGCATCATGATTTGGGGCTGCTTTGCTGCCTTGCTATCATCAATGGAAAAATTTATTCCAAATTTTGCAGGAGAATGTAAGGCCATCTGTCCGCCAGTTGAAGCTCAACAGGAGATGGGTGATGCAACAGCACAACGACCCAAAGCACAGAAGTAAATCAACAACAGAATGGCTTCAGCAGAAGAAAATACATCTTCTGGAGTGGCCCAGTCAGAGTCCTGACCTCAACCCAACTGAGATGCTGTGGCATGACCTCAAGAAAGCAATTCACACCTCACATCACACGAATATTGCTGAACTGAAATAGATCTGTAAAAAGGAATGGTCCTAAATCCCTCCTGACCATTGTTCAGGTCTGATCTGCAACTACAGGAAACGTTTGGTTGAGGTTATTGCTGCCAAGGAGGATCCTTTTTCCATCCTGCACTGTGAATGTTTCCACTGTGTGATACAATAAAAACATTGAAAGATATATATGTGTGTGTGGAGTTAGTTTAAGCAGACTGTGTTTGTCTGTTGTTGTAACTTAGATGAAAATCAGTTCACATTTTATGACCAATTTATGCAGAAGTCCTGGTAATTCCAGAGGGTTCACATACTTTTCCTGTGACTGTATGTGTAGGAAAAGCATGCTGTTTTACTTGTTATACTTTGATTTATAAAAGGTTGCAGAATGGACAAGTAGTAAATGCACTACAATAAAGCAGTTAGACACTTCCATGAGAAATAGGAATCACTTTAACCAAGAAGTATCACTATAATAACAATTAATTAATTTAAAAATTTTTAACAATAAGATGCAAGTGCATAGATAGTTTACTGAATGGGCCTATCCCTTGAGCCCTTGGGTCCAGAGCCTCTCAAAGAGACACAAAACTACAATAAAGAGACACATAACAACCACAAAGACACAAAATACAACTACAAAAAGCAAAACAATCCCAAAGAGATACAAAATGATTACAAAGGGCAGCAAAACAACAGACACAAAGAGAGACACAAAACCCCTAAAAACAGACACAAGACATCAACAATGAGATGAAAAACAACCAAAAAAATATACAAAATGATTAGAAAGAGAAAATGACCACAACAAGAGATGACAAATGAAATACAAAGAGAAGCAAAACAACCAGAAACAGATGCAAAACAACATCAATGAGACACAAAATGACCGCGAAAAGACACAAAACAACTAAAAAGAATTGCCAAACGGCAACAAAGAGACACAAAATGACCCTCTTTCAATCGTGCTCCAATGTAGGAGGGGTATGAGGCCTTTTACATGTTTTCCCAGGGGCCGGTTAATTTGCAATTCGTCCATGGGCAGATGTAAAACTCATCACTGCATAACTGGAAGTTAACATCAGACTGTGCTCAAGCAAACAAACACATCTGGCTAGCCTGGCACGGATTTCATCACAGACCAATGAGAAAACATGGAGATAATTTAGAGGAAAAATCAATGGCAATTGCCAACACCAGTAAGTCTCAGAGTCGTGATAAGGTTGCTTTATGCCCCATTAAGTATCTCCGCTCTGGTGTCCTTCCCATCACAAATACTCCTCACCCAACTGTATTAATTAAGTACCTGTGCTGTGAAATCAAATCAAACAGACAAAGGGGCTAGATGGGGAAACTAGACACAGAATACACAGAACAGAATTCAGCACTTCTGCATCAGAGATGAACAGAGTCAGTGGATTGTATCTCTGCACAGAAACACTGGGCCAAGTCTTTATCATCAATCATAATGCATATTTTGCGATGATCCACACATTTAAAAAACTCTTCCAGACATATGAAATATATTTTGCTTGAATACACAGTTCTTACAAGTGGTCTTTTCTTCTTAGTTATAAGTTATAAAGAAATTCTTTTTTTAAAACTAATTTTGGTCATTGTTTCTGTCAAAATTATAATCATGTAGTAATTGCTGAAATCGGGAAACATGGTGAGAACACTACAGTGAAGTGAGAGAAAAAGACAGACTGAACACTCTGTTTCTGGTTCTGTTTGCAGAGCTTGCACACAGGTTCAAGTGGTTTTATGTCATTGACACTTTTTTTCTGAAATTGTTCTAACAAAGCTAAAAACAAGTCACAATATTTAGTCAAAATCCTTTACAAAGATGGCTACAAGATCCAGGTGCTGAGAGATGAATTAATGTTAACTTTTTACAGCAGTCAGAAAATTCAATTGAATTTAGTTTTCCAGGTTGCATATGAAGACCATGCTTTCCTGCTTGCTCAAGGCTTTCCATCATTGCTGCTGGTGATGTTGCTGCTGTTATGTAATTGATAGGATTTTGGTGTTGTTTCACTGATGTCACTGTGCTGCAATGCCCTACTGCCTTTTTGAGTTTAACCAACCTTTCTTACGTTGCCTTTTTGGCAGTTCATCTCGAAATGAACAAAGAGGTTTGCTTTTCCATCAGTGTGATGAAACTTGATAAAGACAGCAGTCAAAACATATACACAGAGGGAATAAAGATTTGGCCAGTTTTAAGATATTTGTGACAGGTAATGGACTGTTAAAACGAAAGGATTTACTTGCCTGCCTGCTTGACTAATCACTGCATTATGTTGATATTATTCTAGCAGAACTTGTTACAATTACAAAGATAAGTACAGAAACATAAGACTAATAATAGTCAGACAGCTTATGTACTCTTTGCATTTTACATCAAGCATTCATCTTTATTTGTGAAAAACAATGATTCTGATTATATCGCCACTATTTCTCTCAGGAAATGTAATGTGTACTTGTTAGTTCAATTCATCTTGACATTTCTGAAATAAATCCATAATTTTGAAATAATGGATTCTGGAGAGCGTTGTATAAGCTGTAAACTTTATATGACACAATTAAACCCTTTTACTTGGATATATATATATATATATATATATATATATATATATATATATATATATATATATATATATGTGTGTGTATATATATATATATATATATGTGTATATATGTATAAAGTATTTTGTGCAGGAGTTATGACTTGAGGTAGGTGGATTGGTATACAGTATCTACAATATGACAATATAACTGTATGAACAGCACTGAAATAGAGAATGGTGAATAAATAATAAGTGTTGGCCAGTAAACATGTGGTGGATTAGAGACAAAGTTGGGGTTATTGCACAAGAATTGTTCCTGACACCATGAGACAGAAATCAGCTGTTCATCAGAGTGATGGCTTGTGGGAAGAAAATGTTCCTAAGTCTGTTGGTTTTGGCGTATAGTGCTCTATAGCGCCTACCAGAGGGGAGAAGCTGGAAGCTACAGATTGTGTGTGGGCTGAGATGGATCTATAGTGATGCTTCCTGCCCGTTTCATGACTCTGGAAATGTCCTGAATGGAGGGCAGGTTGGCACCGATGATCTTTTCTGCAGTCCCGACTGTCCGTTGTAGTCTACTCCTGTCCTTGTTGGTGGCAGATTCAAACCAGACAGTGATGGACGTGCAGAGGACAGACTGGATTGTAGCTGTGTAAAAGTGGATCAGCAGGTCCTTGTGCAGGTTGAGCTTTCTGAGCTGGCACAGGAATGACATCCTCTGCTGGGCCTTCTTGATGATGGTGTCCGTGTTGGGCTCCCACTTCAGGTCCTGGGAAATAGTGGATCCCAGAAACCTGAAGGATTTCACAGCAGACACAGGGCTGTTGATTATGGTGATGGGGGGCAGAGTGGGGGGGCTCCTCCTGAAGTCCATCATCTCCACAGTTTTGAGCGTGTTAAGCTCCAGGTTGTTCTGGCCACACCAGAGAGCCAGCTGATCGACCTCCCGTCTGTAGGCCGACTCCTCACTGTCCTGGATGAGGCTGATGACCGTTGTGTCATCAGCAAACTTCAGGAGTTTGACAGATGGGTCTCCTGAGGTCCAGTCATTGGTGTAGAGGGAGAAGAACAGTGGGGAGAGCACACACCCCTGGGGGGCACCAGTGCTAATAGTCCGGGTGCTGGATGTGATGTTCCCCAGTCTCACCTGCTGACTCCTGTCAGTCAGGAAGTTTGTGATCCACTGACAGGTGGAGGCTGGCACAGTGAGCTGGGTGAGTTTGGTGCTAAGGATGTCCGAGATGATGGTGTTGAACGCCAAGCTGAAGTCCACGAACAGGATCCTTGCATATGTCCCTGGAGAGTCGAGGTGTTGCAGGATGTGATGCTGTCCCAAGTTGACTGCATCCTCCACTAAACTGTTAGCCCTGTAAGCAAACTGCAGGGGGTCCAACAAGGGGCCTCTAATGTCCTTCACTACAGATGTCAGGACGACAGGCCTGTAGTAATTTAGTCCAGAGATGGAGGGTTTTTTGGTGACTGGGATGATTGTGGAGCGTTTGAAGCAGGAGGGAGCTTCACACAGCTCCAGTGATCTATTGAAGATCTGTGTGAAGATGGGGGCCAGCTGGTCTGCATAGATTTTCAGGCAGGATGGAGACACACTGTCTGGGCCTGGAGCCTTCCTGATCTTCTGCTTTTGGAAGAGGTGGCTCATGTCGACTTCACAGATCTTGAGTGCAGGTGAGGGGTCAGAGAGGAGAGGTGGCAGTGTGTCAGAGGGGGAAGGTGACTGTTTGAAGATGTGTCCAGTGTGTTAATATGCTGTCTGGGAGTTTGTGGCTGAAGTTTGCTCTGTTGAAGTCTTTGTTTGTCTAAATTTGTTAACAATGTTGTTCTCACCACCTGCTCCTTATACCCTATTATCTGATATATGCCTACTTATTTGTGAGTTATTGGATTAAAGGATCAAAAGTCAATCATCTCAACATCAGGAGCCTTGCTACTAAAATCGATCTTCTCAGGGTATGGGCAGCTTTACATAAACCTAATATAATCACTATTTCTGAATCTTGGCTTCATAACAAAATCACTAATGATGGGAATTGATAATTATGTTTTATATAGAGCTGATAGGACATCAAGAGGAGGAGGTGTGGCTACTTGTGTTGTTACAAATCTGGTCTCTGAATGTGTCTCTCCTAATGTTGCGCCTACTAACTTTGAGTGTCTTTGTACTATCATCATTCATGAAAACAAACAGCTTACTATTGGAAATATTTATAGACCTCCCTCTGCTCCCACTGATTCCTTAAATGGTATCTTGGCTTCTATTAATTCTCTTGACAGACACAATGAGCTGATCATACTGGGTGACTTTAATAATAACTGGTTGGATCGGTCTTCCTCAGGTGAAATCTTTTAGGCAGTGTAAGCCTTACTCAGTTAATTAAAGAACCCACGAGAGTTAATGGCCGTTCTTCTACCTTGCTTGACTGGATCCTTGTTCCCAATCCGGATAGGATTATCAAATTGGGTGTTTTATCAGACTGCTTTAGTGACTATTCTATAATATACTGCATCTGGAAAATTAAAATACAGAGTTCCCCCTACAAATATATCACAATAAGGCAATGTAAAAATATTAATGTTGATTATTATGTGATCTATTAGATATTAGATGGAACAGGCTTCAACTAATTCCACTTGTGGAAGAGGCATGGAACTTCTTCCATACTGAAGTTAAAACCGTATTTGATAAAAATGCTCCTGTGAGAAAGATTAAAGTCAAAGGTAGGCATTTACCATGGATAAACTCTGAATTACTTCAGCTATTCAAACAAAGAGATAAAGCTTGGGTTAAATATCGCTTCTCAAAAGATGAATCTGATGGGACAATACATATATAGACGGTTAAGGAATAAATGTAAAACTGAAACTAGGAATGCCAAATCTAATTACTATAGAGACTGTTTCTCTCGTGATTTCAACAACCCTAGGGACTTCTGGAATCACTTAAATAACATCCATCCATCCATCCATCCATCGTCAACCGCTTATCCTGCGTACATGGTCGCGGGGGGCTGGAGCCAATCCCAGCTGACATCGGGCGAAAGGCGGGGTACACCCTGGACAGGTTGCCAGTCCATCGCAGCACTTAAATAACATTCTTGAAAAAAATTAAAAAACTTCTGTGAATCAAATATGCAAGGATAATGACATTTTATCTGATCCTTTGCATATAGCTTATTCCTGTAATCATCAGTTTTCGTCTTTAGGTAGTTCAAAATCTGTTTGCTCTGATGGTTTGGCATAGTCTAATTCTTCCATGCCTGTAGGCTCTTTTTCATTCAAAAAGATCATGCCTACTGATGTCTTTAATGTATTACATGACCTTAAATTAAAGCGCAGTGCAGGACCAGATGATCTGGAAGCTAAGTTTATCAAAATTGCAGCTCACATATTGATGTTTCCTCTTGCAGATCTTTTTAATCTATCTTTAACTACCTGTACTGTGCCTCAAATTTGAAAAACTGCAAGAGTGACACCACTTTTCAAAGGTGGAGACCAATCGAATGTGAATTAATATCGCCCGATTTCTATCATTTGTGCAGTTGCTAAAATATTTGAGAAATTCATTTTTAATCAACTAACTGGGTACACTAATAATTATAACATTTTATCTCCACATCAATCTGGCTTTAGATCCTCAAATTTACAAATGATGTCTTCTTGGGTTTTGATAATGGTCATTTCATTGGTGCTGCTTTCATTGATCTCTCAAAGGCCTTTGATATGGTTGACCATTACCTTCTAGCTTTACTCTATTGGTTTGAATAAACATGCTGTGCTCTGGTTTAACTCCTATTTGCATAATAGACGTCAGTGTGTTGTTTACCAAGGATTCCAGTCAGATTATTTAATTGTTGATAAAGGTGTTCCTCAAGGCTCAACTTTAGGCCCCTTACTTTTCTCAATCTTTATCAATGACCTGGCACAAGTTTGTTCTCATTGGGAATTAAAGCTTTATGCTGATGACACTATACCTATACCTCTGACTGGGATTTGCTGCCAGTTCAAAGAACTCTTCCATCTGACTTTGATAAAGTAAAACAGTGGCTGATCATTAATAAACTTCTGTTGAACATGAAGAAATCCTGCTGCATGGTGTTTTCCCGAATACAAAATTGCCGTTGTGCTTCTTGTTTGAAATACAGTTTTTAGATGGGTCCCTTATGCAGAATGTGGAGGAATTTAAGTATTTGGGCCTCTGGCTCGACTCCAACCTTACCTTTAAGATACACATTGACAATATCATTAGGAAAGTATATGGATGTCTTAATACTCTGTACAGATCAATGAATTGTTTTTCAACTCAAGTCAGAAAAAAAATTATTTTTTATTATTACTCAACTTGTAATACCAATCACTGATTATGCAGACATAGTTTACACTAATACCTTTGAGTCCAATCTCAGACCCCTTAATGTTGTATTCAATTCCCTTTGTAGATTTATTTTGAACTGTCCATTTAAAACTCATCATTGTCTTATGTATGACTCACTAAACTGGTTGCAACCTAAACCACGAAGGGATTACCACTGGATTCTGTTTATTTTTAAATGTGTTTATTCCAATTGTCCTGCATACCTTAAACAGCACTTAATACATTATTGCTCGACAAACTCACTTAGACACCTCCAATGTCCAACATTTTTTACGGTACCAAGGTTATTTTCTGTAGCTGGTAGGAGAGCGTTTCAATATAAGGCCCCTCAAGACTGGAATAACCTCCCTCTTTTTTTGAGATTTATTTCCACATTTGGTTTATTCAAATCGTCACTTTTTTCTTTTCTTAAAACTACATGTTCTTGTTATTAGGGATATCAATGGTATTACATATAAATGGTTTATGTAGAAAATATATAGTAGTATGTATACAATCATGATTTTCTTTGTTATCATTTTCTTTATCTTGATTTTCTTTGGACATTTCTATATGAGATGTGACGTTATCCTGCATGTTACATTTTGTCATAACACATATTGATAAATGACGTATTGCTTAATGCATTCGGCTGATTATTTGTCAATATACTTTAATGTGTGCTATGTTGATTGTGGGGGGTAAGGGCAGGTGAGCGAGTTATTGTCTGAGTCTATATGTCTGTGTGTATGTATTGTGTTTATGTTTTTGTATATGTACTGTGTGGTTAACTTTTGTTTCTGTATATACATATTTGCTGCAGGACCCCCTTGAAAATGAGATAATACATGTCAAGGGGTTATCCTAAATTCAAATTCAAAAGTCTCCAAGAACAATGAGCAGGGAGTCTGGATGTTTTTTCTCCACATTAGTTATCTGGTCGGCCAGGTGTAGTAACGCCTCACTAATACAGCCCTGAGGTGTAAGGTAAACAGCAACCAGGACAAACGAGGAAAACTCCCACGGTGAATAAAAAGGTTTACAGTTTATAAGTAATGTCTCTAAGTGAGGGCTGCATGATTTTTCCAACGCTGTGACATCTGTGCACCAACTTTCTTTTATATTGAAACAGAGTCTGCCTCCTCTTGTTTTTCCCGTGACCTCCCTTTCGCGATCTGCACGGATGAGATTAAATCCCGGTTGCTGAAGTGCACTGGTGAGCCAGGATTCGGTGAAACAGAGGGCAGCAGATCTGCGGAAGTCCGAGTTAGTACTGTTGAGGAGAAGCAGTTCATCCATTTGGTGGATGTTTTGCAATGGGAATCAAGCCCGAGGCTCCCACACCCAAGGCATGTGTCTTATCCATCGCCACCCTAAATAGTCACAGTTTGGTTAGGTTTAGGCACAAAAACTACCTGGTTAACTTTAGGAAAAAAGATCATGGTTTTGGTTAAAATAAGTAAATCATGTAACCTCTGGTTTCACATGGGACACAGAATTTTTAGGTTGTGTCTAGCCATGCTGTACTGCTCCCTGTTCCCAGATCTGTAGGCTGTGTTACGCTCTCTCGGGAGAAGCTGAACCTCTTTCTTCCTCCATGGTATGCTTTAGGGGAGTTAGAATAAACACAATCCAGGGTGTTCTTCACTCTGGTAGAGCAATTTCACATGTTGTTCAAACCTTGGAAGCACAGTCTTCAGATTGACATGATGAAGTCACCAGAAACCATGAAAACCCTGTCTGGATATTTGTCCTGTTGGTTGTTTATAGCTGTTAGCATAAAGTATGACCGAGTGCTGTGCCAGCGTTAGCATGTGGTGGAATATACAGTATATGGCCGTAACAACAACAGAAGAGAACTCCCGGGGCAGATAGTGGGGCCTACATTTAACTGCCAAAAACTGTAGGTCAGGAGAGCAGTGTCTGCCAAAGATAGCAGTGTTTGTGCACCAGTTGTTACTGGTTTAAACACACAGTCATGGATCTTACCAGAGTCTTTGCTTCTGTCGCTGCGGTGGCTAGCGCAGCCTGCTAGCTCAGTAGCTGCTTCCGGGACTCCTGAATGTAGCCAGGTTTGCAATGGGAGACCCTACCAAGAGCAACACAGCCCTCAGGTAGGATTGTTGTACTCGAGACTGGTCTTCGTCTCGAGACCGGTCTTATTACCACTTTTTGATGGCTTTGGTCTCATTTTGGACTCAACCGCATTTGTACTCGGTCTTGTCTTTGTCTCTGACATTGAGGACTCAAGATCAGTCAAGACCATAACTTTGTGATTATGAATAAATTGCTTTTGCATTGTCTGATTTATTTGTTAACATCTTAACTTTGATTGGATGTAAAACGTATTGCTTTAAATGCAACCAAAGCCCTAATTAAAAATGTGTTGTTATCGTTAACAATCTCCGCGATGGTAAGCATGGAAAAGGAGTATTGAATAAAGATGCTTATGTTGATTTCAGCTCTTAGTATTTGTATGTGGGTGTTTTAATGGGAATGTGGATCTTTCAGATCAATTCGAGAAGTACCTATGATCTCGTTCCACATTTTATTGTCATGTAATGTGGGGAACTGGTCTTGGTCTTGACTCAGTCTCGCCCTCCCTTGGTCTTGGTCTTGGTTTGGTCTCAGCCCCTAAAAGTCTTGGTCTTGTCTCGGTCTTGATAAACTCTGGTCTTGGTCTTGACTTGGTCTCGGTTTGGGCGGTCTTGATTACAGCACACAGGGACACAAACCGCTCCACCACGATAAGGTGATGGTTCCTGTTGAGGTGAAGAAGAAGAAGAAGAAGAAGAAGAAGAAGAAGAAGAAGAAGAAACAGAAACTTTTATTGTCACATACACCTACATTTAGCAAAATTTATTTAACCCATCCCTCAAGGGAGCACTGGGCAGCCGCTGGGCAGCCGCTGGGCAGCCGCTGGGCAGCGCCCGGGGACCAACTCCAGATGTTTATCTGTGTCTGGTGAAATGGCACTGACTGGAGAACTTAACATGTTTTTGTTTGATGCTTTTTAGATCTTATAATGTGTTCACATCATATCATTCATAGAATGATAGAGCATTTAAATACTGTAATTGAGGTCATGTTTTGTATTTTCTGTTTGCCAGAATCACATGAAATCGAGCATAATTTTATTTCAGGCAGGTAACAAAGTCAAGCTTAGTTTAAAATCCCAGGACATCAGCTGATAGCAGCCCATCTTAAAGCCAGCCACAACAGCTGACAGTTCAGTTGATTCCTCTCTTAGCATTCATTGGCAAATGAATTATTATTATTATTTAGCTGCAACAGCCTGCCTGCCATTGCTGCTTCATCTGCAAGCAGCTTGTAACCCATAACGCCAGCTCCTCCTTTCAGGCCGCGTCTGATTAATCATGTCATTCTGATGACCTGCTCTGGTCAGTACACTGGGTTTTTTTTTGCTGCTGCTCTCACATGGATGGGCAGGGAGGTGCTCTCCCAGAGGTGCAAATGCTGAAAGTCGTCCTGACTGAAATGTATATGGTAATATACCTAAAATCTAAAGATACATGATTTACTCATTTACATTAAGACGAGGAAACTACAGGGTGCTTTTTTTACAACAAACTAGTGAACTGTGTGGGACCTTTTGTGTAGCCCTCTCCTATATTCTCCCCTTTAAGCATAAAAGAATGGACAGCAGATGATCTCTGAATGTTTTGAAGAAGAAAATTACTTATAAACTTATATAGAAACTTATAAATGTTTTATGAGGAGGGAAATTCATTCAACATATTTGTTAGACCTGAAGGATACACACAATGCGTTTTTGTGAGTATCACTAAATTTGTTTGTTTATAAGAAAACTCTACAGGGCACTTTAGGGAACATAAAGAAGTGGTGAAGGTTAGAGGAAGTTAGTCATCATGGTTAAATAATTACCAATTATCAATGCCAATCCAATCGCGAGACAAGAATTCCCTGGATAATTGTGCAAAACCACGAATAAAGTTCAATTTTAACATCTAAAACTCTTTGTCAATGTGAGGGAAAGATTGTGGCTATGGCAAATAAATTATGGTTATGTATGGTTACGATCGGGTAACTCTCCCGACCTCCACACTCTACAATTGTCCTCACTGCATATGGGCACATTATTTCCTTCATTGGCACTGAACATATATAATAAGCTGTAGAATCGTCCACCGTGGACATCATTTCTGTTATATTGGCCTGTTTAACTCTGACTACCAGAATGAGATGTACTGCAGATTCTCGATGCATCCATCCACATCCTGAGGCCACATCCTGAGGCTTTTTTGCTTTGATACATGACTGTCTCATCATTTCCTGCAGTTGGAGTGAACATTGCCTTTGAACATAAATTGCTAATGAAAAATAGTTGCATATGATGTGTGATATCATAATGTGTAGTTATTGACATATGGATTTATGCTGAAAAGACTGCAAGCACATAACTGACACACTTTGACATTCTTTTGATGCCATTTTGGCATACTGGATGCAGTCAGAGTAATCAGTGACATCATAAAAACAATCTGGTGCTTGGAAATAACATAAAGGTTTGTTTCCTCAAGGAGCAGATGCATGAATGTGATGTTAATTACATTTTTTGGTGTTGTATATAAGGAGAAAAAATAGAGCATAGCTCTCACACACACAACTCTCCTGTAATAAATAGTGTTGCCCACAGGAAAAACTGGTCATTGTCCAGGTGGTTTTCCTTTGGTGCAAGAATCAATGTTAGTGAATTACTCCCTCCAGCCACCATATTTTTAAATCGCTGCAGTGTCACTTCCGATAGTGATGTTGCTTTGGGAATGTGTGCTCTTCAAGTATTTAGGCACAGTGCAAACCTTTGCCAGTTTTACAACTTGCTGTCACACCAAAAGACATGATTGGTATCATTCAAATTTTACTATGCAAACATATAGTTTCTTTGGAAAGTCTGTCTTGCTTAAATTTGCAGTTCTGGGCTGGCTAAAGAAACATAATCACATAATTGTTGAACCCCCAGATCACTAAAATATAATCCGGGGCTTAATGTCTGTCCACTGTATCTTAAGAATTCACTTCATGAAATGTCTCCAATAGGCCAATCCAATTATATTTTTCTTTATTAAATGTATGCTTTATGGCCATTTAATCTCAATCCAATATATAACAAAAACCTACAACAAATATAAGATGCAAATCCAGCTAAACATCCCACCCGATTGTTTCTCTGTGGCATATTTCTCTGTGAAGTGATTCTGTCTTTTCATGGTGTGAGGAGTGGATATATATATGGTTGGCCTTGCCAATGTAATTGAGGGATAGGCTTTCATTGGAGAGGTCCTATCACTACAGTGAAGAGACCTGGCAGGCGTTAGTACGCGGGGAGACCAGCACAGCCAAACCATTTGCATTGCCAGGCATTTCACATCATTGTGAATTCCATCATCGTTGTGCCTCAGGCAGACAGGATGGAAAAAATCCGCCACAAAAATAATTTGCTAAAAGAGAACTTCTTAAGAACAACAACTTGCAATCTTGTGTGATTGTCTCTGTCCATCTTTATCTTTTAAAGATATTTTATTTCGGCCTACTTTTGAATTTTTTTTACTTTCCTCCTGCACCTCTCCTTTCATTACAGGTCCCTCTGTCACTCAGAAAGACACCATGACTATTCTGATCATCTTTTCATTAAACAGCTTTAGCTTACCATTAATATGTAATACATTGCAGTGGAAAAGTATTCATTTAGCAAGGTCAAAGATATGCAAACACACACCTGGTAGAATCAATTAAGCAATAGAAATAGCTGAACATTATGAATAAAAGAATAAAGGACAGATCATAAAAAGACGTAATCTTAGGATTACATTAGTCCTGGTTCCTCACATTTTTAAGTAACACTGCTTCAAAACATTTTTAGTTTTCAACCCCTTATACTATAGCCTGCCACAGGCTGCAAATGTCTACAAGCTGTGAGCAGTTCAACAAAAGAGTGACGTTCCCTCCTCTGACTGTCTGATTTTAATAATTTCAAGAGATATGAAAATGTCAAAATCTCTAGTATTTCACAAGAAAATAAGGAACAATTTGAAAAATGTCACAAAAAATACATTATTTTTGTAGCTTTTTCTGTCTTGTCAATTCTCACAGGACAACCAAAATGTATCTTTTGGCCCCTTAGGAGTGTGACCCTGAGGTTGGGAAGCAGATAATCTAAAAATAAATATATTAGAAACAAAATTTGTAACATTTTTGTTTGGAATAAACAACATTTTTGTGTGTTTCAGTAACATTGTTATCAGGTCCACCAGCCACAATTCACTTTTCCTATAGAGCAGGTCTACAGGTCTTAAATCTATTCATTTAGACTTACAATTGCTAGATATGTCAGAGGTTGCCCATCTCTGGAGTAACAAGGAGTTAAGTGTCCACATTGGATGGGTCACAGTGAGGAGTTGAACCCGGGTCTTACACACCAAAGACGTGTGTCATATCCACTACCCCATCACCACTCTTATTAATACAGGCCCATCAGTTCCCACCATGAGCAAGCACTTGGTGATACAGGCAAGGAAAAGCTACCTTTTAGGAGGTGGAAACCTTGAACAGAACCGTGACTCAGGGTGGGATCTCCTAACAGAAGTCCTTTAACGAAGGACACCATCTGTACACTCTGTACTGCTGAATTTTGCAAATTGGAAGTAGCCATAGCAATGTAAATCAATTATGTGTGTCTGAGTTTGATACTTCGCTTTGTATAGTTGAAGATCATTTCAGTAACTTTTCACTGTCATTAAAACATACTAAAACCTCCACATTCCAGCTTTAACTTTTAAAGGGAGCACAGGTGTCAGCATCCTTGATCTGCATGACCTTTAGCTGACTCATCCCTGCTGCATACTGGCCAACACCCACAAACCCCTTCCAAGCTCTTAGTCATGTCCCTGTTTTTGGCTGCATCAAGACTTAGAAAGCTGTTTATTTCATCACAAGTCTGCATATAAAGAGCGAGAAACTCTCTGCATGTATGTATGCGTATGTAAAAATATTTTCCAAACTGTTTAGACAGCCACTGAAAATAAATGTTGCTCTATAGAAAGATATTTTGTTAAGGAAGACATATTTTTGATCTCTACACCGAATTCTGATCTTGTGATAAGAAGAAATAAATAAAGATTAGATTTAGACTCAGATAAGTACAATATATCTGGTATTATTCATCAGACAACACAAGCACACATTTGTTGGTACCATGACTGTCACACACATTCATGGGAAACATTCTGGCAACAGAGATGAACATATGATGATTTGATCTTATCACACCCATCTGAAATAATCTGTTCACAACCGCCCATCTGAGATACAAATTAGTTTATATGAAGAGTGTGTTCACCTCTCCAAAGGCAAAATCCAAGGTGAACCGTCCTCACATCATCAGAGTCTGCAACGTGTAGTGTTGCATGGCTCTTGATTAAGTGAGTCAATTGGCCCAGGGAGGACACTTTTCTCCTATTGACCCTGCTGATGTGTCATCAGCAATAATCTCAGAGAGCGTTTGATAGGAAGTGCTCCTTTCATTGAGCAAATGCACTGATCTCTACTCCCTGACACCCTCATCTCCTCTGCTTGAGGAGAATTGCCAGATGATTTTAAATGAGGGCCAGCTGACACCCTTCAGTAAGTGAAGATCAAGCGAACTGCAAGATGTTGTTCAGAGGAAGCTATCAGGAGGTTGAGCACAAAGATAGGAAACTGACTTATGGCTTAAAGCTCTGTCTGTGCAGGTTCCTCTGTCATAAAGTGAGTTCAACGTAGTCATACTCTCTTTGTTTCAGTTATCTGACTTCACGAAAATGAACTTTGATGATTGTGGATAACCAGGATATCGAGTGGCTATGTTAACCCCACTTTTTCTTATCCAGCTATAAGTGTGCTCTGGTGATTGTAAAATAAAAAGGACTTTAAGTTGACAAATCTGATATCTCTTGGAGAGTTCAAGATTATTGTAATTGCCACTGTTAATTGTCTGTGTGTGTTTGGTCTGCAAAGACAATGCTGCTGTCTTGGCCAGGACTCACTTGCAAGAGTGGTTTCCAAACCTAATGAGGTTTTTCTGATAAAATGGAAATAAAACTGGAAGAGGTCCTACATGCAACAGGTGTGCAGCGTTCACATCAGGAAATAACCCAATTAAAAATAACAATAAAACACTGCAGTAACAGGCTATTGCAGGAATACATATTAAGTTATAGACCTTTGGTGCGTGGTTTAGCTCACCTGGTAGAGCGTGCACCACATGTACAAGGCTGAGTCCTTACTGCAGTGGCCTCGTTTCAAATCCGACCTTGGCCCTTTGCTACGTGTCACCGCCCATCTCTCTCTCCTTCATTTCCTGCCTTTATCCACTTTCCTAACTCTTCAATAAAGCACAAAAATGACCTAAAATATCTTTAAGGACTAGAGTGACTGTGAGAAAGAAAAGCACTACCAACATATATACTGATATATTCCGGGGGATCATCCCATTATAATAATAATAGTAGCTTTATTTGTATTGTACTTTTCAATACAGGTAACAAAGTGCTTTACAAGTGTAATCAATATAAAACGAATAGATAAATGACTATGTGCCGCAATCAATACATATTATTAACTTAAAAGAAATGCTGTTCTGGCTGAAGCTAAACAGGGAGTTGATTCAGAGCCATATAAAGAGACAAAACAAGTCTAAAGACTATTATTTTCTTTTCTATTATTAAAATTCATAACTAAACTTAATTAATTAATGAATTATTCAAAATTTAGAGGATTGTGCAGCCTTGATGACAGTATACACGCCCTGATTAATTTCTACTTTACAATCATGATCTCACTGAGTTTATTAAAAAAAAACACTGCACTGAATGAACAACAAAGGCCGGCTAACCAATCACAGGTTGTTGACACATTTGATGCAATCCTCTGAACTAAATCTCCTTTGGGGCAGGTTGACTGCACACCATGGTGATCAAATGAACTAGATTTCTAACAAAGTTAAGCCCAAAGTGTTTTGGTTAACCTACTTGTCTTGATCTAGGCGGTAGTTCACCACTTCTGTAGCTGACAATGTGGATCTGGAATAAAAGAACGTTTTGTATTAACATGAGAGAGGATTAATCATGCGTTTACACTGCAATCACGCTATATAATTAAAGGGCGATTTTAATTTATTTTCAAAGCAGCCCAAGAGATTGACAAACGTGTTGCTAGATAATAGATTGTCCAGACATATTGGTCACAGTTGAACTTTTCACATTCACTGGTTGTCACATTTCTGTTCTTCTTTGTTCCTCAACATGTGATTTTATTGCATGATCAGCGCTTGTGTCCAGCAAGTTGAATGGATGACGGGATGAGTTTGATTAAAGTCATTCAGAGCTTTCTACACTTTTACAACTTTTTACTTGAAAGGCCACAGAGGTAAAGAAATAACAATGTAGGGCTGCTTCTTCTTGAGTAACAAGAAAAAGCCTAAGATTAGATCAGTTTATGACTGCACTAACTGCAAGTCTGTGACAGGACACAAAGTCTTTCCCTCATGCTCCACTTGCTTTCTACCTTACAACATAAAAGACACACTTCTTCCTATGTTGGCACTGAAAGTTGGCATTGAGTGTAAATATTAAGGTACAGATTTGTCCAATATGAACATAATCCCTGGGATATCCATCTTATACTTCTTTTTACTTCTACTCCCTACAGTTCATAGGCAAATATTGTACATTTTACTCCAGTACATTTATCTGACAGCATATTTGCATAAAAAATACATAAAGATATAAAATGCAATGCATTGATAAAGATTAATTTAGTGGTTTCCAACCACTGCAGTGTCCAGTGGGGCTCTTGGTCTTGTTTCTGATATCTATTGTTTCACCAAAGAGACCTCTAAACTTCTCAATGGGGTTCATTTAAAGCCCCCCTCCAGTGTATTTTGACATTCCTATGATATTTCATATTTTTTTGAGTCATTTGCTTACTGTTACGACCCGCGGGCCGTTTGTGTATATGGAATGTTGTGCTTGTGTGTTTTCCCTATCTGCCACCAGCAGGACCTTGCCCCGCCCCCAGTGCTGCAGTCAGCAACCTGAGGAGTGCCGCTGATTCCAATCTCCTAATCAGTGGAGAGTATAAGGGCTGGTGAAGGAAGCTGCTGTGTGTGTGTGTGTGAGAGTATGGTGGTCTACAACAAAAGAGACAGTGTTACAGAGTGTTTGGAGTCTGTGGTGTGTGTGGCAATTGGCAGAGACCGTAACAATAACCGGCAGTGGAAGTCCCGTGGTTGAGTGTAGTGGTTTACTGTGTTTTTTTTTGTTTGTTTTTTGCGCCATGTGCTTGTGTGCCAGTTCGCTATCACTAATTCTGTGTTTGTGTTTATCCGAACCCTTAGTTCCCGTTTTAAAAGGACCCTGGTTGCTCACTTTCCTTTTGGGAGTTGTTTTCTGTTTGTGCATTTAGACACACTTTTTGTTAATTATTGTAAGTAAATCCCTTTTTGGTTTACTTACACCTGTTTCCTGGTTTTCTTCAGTGTTGTTTACCCACATAGTTTGCCAAATATTTTTTGCCAAATAGCTTAATTCTGTAACTCAAAGTTGCAATAATTGCTTAGTTGTGACGTATGACTATAGTAATTCCATAAGTCATACGTCATTCTCCAAGCTTGCGCAGGCGCACCGTCACGCCTCGTTAAGTCAGAGCATCAAATCAATAAACATCGTGAGCTAGATAACCAATTTATCATGTAATTTACTTAGAACTTACAGTAGGGATTTCTCTGTCTGTTTTTGTCTTTCTAGTTTAGTTAGCTAAGTTGTAGTTGGCTAGCATAGTTGTTGCAGAAAGTTGGCTAACAGAGGGTCTTCATTTTATTTTTTAGTTTCCTCCTCTTGGTTTAGTGTGCTGTTCATTTTGATATTGGCATTTGTGCGTGCGGTGTTGTACAGATGACAGAAAAGGCACTTTCACCTGCCACCATCTTGTATACAGTCTGCAACGTGCATTTTACTGACTGCCGTTTTACCAATGCATCGGCGAAGGCACACCCCCGCGGTAAAGTAAGCACACCATAAAACGTAGTGGGAGTTATTGTGTGCAGTGTGTGACAAGACCATCGACATATACAGCTGATACTCGCACATTAGTTTCTGTCATAGGTAAGTAATGGCTACTCCTGCCAGACAGTAAAGTGTACTAAACCTTACAGTGTAGTGAAGTTAACACATCACATCGTTACACTCCAGCCAGTCAGTTTTTGGTTGTCATGGTAATGTATTAAGTCTGACTTTTAACCACACCCCCATTCTGTTTGAGAACGTACACCAAAAACGGCACGGCAACGCTCAGTCTGCCTATTCCGCCCAGCAACAACAGCCTGGTAACATTTTTCATGGTCTTGGTCAATCAGAAGAAGGGGGGACCTTAAAGAGACATGAGCATCTACAGCTCGTTCAAACAGAGGCTGAAATGAAGGCCTGCATGAAGAATCAGTATAAGGAGGAAAAAAAATTTTTTTTGAACTTGAAACATGCGAAGCCGCCATATAGGAGTCACAGAACTACAATATAAGACTGGAAAAGCAGTCTAATGGTCTCCTTTAAGGTATAAAGAGCAACAATTATCCAATATTTCACAAAAAACATTCTAGGAAAGTTGGAGAAATTATTACATTTTTATGTAGCAGAATTTCTTTATTTTCTCTCCCATAAGTTGTCTCTCAACAACTCAGATTTTTCTTGTGATGCTTTAAAGGATGCTCAGCCCCCATGTTGAGAAACATTTGATTAAAGCAACATTATGTAGTAACTTTATCTTAAAATAACAGCTTAAAAATCATTTTGATGGAACACTAAATTTTAAAAGGGTGAATGGTGCGTGTCATTACTGCTCTCGACTGCAAATTTGCGAAACCTAGTATGGCGAGGGCATGACCCAGCCCACTCTGATTGGCTTAGCCTGATGAAGATGACATTTCTTATGTAGCCCCCGCTGAAAGAACAAGAACTTTTTACTGTTCTGATGTCTTTGGCAAATGAGCTCAAAAGTGTTAAACCGTAATTTCTTCTAAATGTCTGTGAAACCAGCGGTTTCACCGCTAGTTATAAATCTCTACTTGATATTAGGAAACTTACTAGATAACACAACTCTGACATTGGTAGTTACTGTAAGTGCTTTAGCAATGGTTGCTGTCTAGCTTTATTGGCTAGCTTACCACCCAGTTTCAAGCTACATTATGCTGCTGCTTGTGGAGAGCAGTGCTGGTGTCGTGTCGGACATAGGCAACTTAACCAGGCTCAGAAGCATTTGTAGACGTAACGTGACTAAGCAAGAGGCTTCCGGACGTTGGCGAGATTCATAAAAATAAAAGACTGCAAGACAGACACCAAGCTGGCTTTCCATCTGTTGGACTAGTATGTAATATTGCTGTGTCATGTGTTGTCACACTTGATGTTTGGCTGTGTTAGCAAAGTTGTCGAATAGCTATATTTTGATCATATGTAATCAAAACAAATGCATGTGTACAGCATTAGTACAGTAGTAAATTACATTCAGAAACAATAGGGAGGCCAAATTGCACAAAACACATCTTACATAATGTTGCTTTAAACTATCAAAGTGAATATACAGTAGTAAAACAAGCACCAACTCGACAAGCTACATCAGTAAAATTATGCTTAAACACGGATGCCTCAGTATTATCAATGTAATGTCACATACAATGTATCACTCCCAGAAGTACTTTTACCTCTGCTACTTTTTTGCTAATAATACTTATGTACTATGTGAGATTATGAATGCAGTACCTTTACTTGTTATGGCGCATATTTACGTAACTTATGAAAAGTATGTTGTTGTTCTTCCACTACTACGACACAGTTTCAACAGAACGTTAATAGTATCTCTACATAGCAGTATTGAATTTAGAAATATTCTTGCAGGTATTTTTCCAGTCCAGATACATACTTATGTAAGTGTATTTGTACTTATACTAATGCAGTTAGTACACATGTTGTATTTTGCCCAATTTAAATTGGAATGAGGTAGCTGTTACCAATTGTGTGCTGCTAAAGCGAAAGTTATTTTCTGTTAAAATTCGGTTCATGCCTTACTCTTTAAATCTACCCAAACTGTACATACCTTCATGCTCATTAAGTAGCTTACTAAACAAACAGCCCTAATAACCTCACTGGTCAACTGAGTGTGATTCTCAAAGTCCTCACACGGAGAGACTTTGGCTCATACTTCCTGCACTGGCTGTGTGGGTGTTGTCATGTTGACAAACAATGTTCTTATGCCATTTAGCATATTTATTCATTCGTTTGACATTTACTGTTGAGGAAGCAGATGGTCTGAGTCTTGGTTACAAGTTTCTGACACCCCAAGGATTCGCTGCATCGATTACACCAATATGTTTGGCAGAGCTTGTAAGTTTGCGCCTTTTCAATCAATGACATATGAACACTAATAAAGCAGAGGTATTAAAAGATAAATCACTCTTTAACGAGGGTATTTGCATGTTCATGTGTACTTGTGTTTAATTCCACATTTACTTCAACGTACATAAAGTCCCAGATGGTTGGCGTTTACAGCATCCAGAGGATTCATATAGTCACTGAGAAGTGCTGTATGCAAAATTAACTTTCAAAACTTTCCAGAGAGTCTCCAAACTTCCTGTAATAATCAGTAAAGTTAATTGGAAAAGTGTCAAGATGAGTTAAAAGTCAGCCCCTCTTCATGGAGCTGCAAGGCCACTTGTTGTAGAGATACATTTGAAAACAAATGTCCAGCCTTTCCAAAGCAATTTGGGAAAAATCAGTCAATAGTAAACAGCATATTATAGATCGGCTTCCTTCAGCTTTTTCAATAACATCCTACCTAATGACCTCAGAGACCTTTCTAGGTCTCATTCTTTGCTTCTGCTGATTTTTCATAAGGTATGAAATACACTATACATATACTTCAACTGAAAAAACATGCCCACATATCATGATTCTAAGTCACAGGCAGTTACTCCAATCGCTCCTTTATAATCAAAAATGCAATCTGCCAGAGAATGGCAAATGAATTCCAGCTTGCCCTTGATCTTGTAGAAGGTACAAGAGGAGGAAGGGGGCTGGGAGAGGGCAGAGCAGCATGGACAAGAGCTATGACCTGTGGTAATAAGCATGTGATGAATCTGGACCAACACTGGTCTTCTCTGGGACACAGTGGTACACTCAAGATGGAGGAAATTAAAGAGTTGTAATTATGTTTTCCTCTGGGGCTGCTGCAGTGACAGCCAGATATTCATCAAAGTGCACTGCAGCAGGTGCGACTACCACATGCTTGCACTGATTCATCATCAGAAGCCGGCTTTTTCGTCACCTTTCCGCTGTACAGCTCTTTCCTTTCATTGGGCTTTTTGATTTTCATGATGCATTGATCATAATTTCCTTCTAAACATGTACACTGCTGTGGTTGGGTGGAAGGAAGCTGTTCATACACTGTTCCACAGTTTGCAGAAAGATTGAGCTATCCCAGTGAGCAGATGCCTACAAAATCTAATTCAGGAGTCTTGCTAGTATGGAAAACAGTCTTGTCTCTGCCCCAGTTTTCCCTACTGCTATGAAATCATTGATGAGGAAAAGCCAACTCATGCTGGCTGTAGCCAGAAGCAGCTAATGCTGCAGGCAACCGCGTATGCCTGACCCTTCAATCACACTTAATGCATAAAATGCGTCATGCTCTGATGAAACTGTATTTATTTCAAATGAAAAATCCCATACTGTAGAGGCTTTGAGTAGGAATTTAGTTTCTTTTAATTTATCCTTTCCCTCTATGTACATCTATGTATGATGTGAATGTTTTATACATGCAGTAGATGAATATATGTGTAGATTAATTGATTTTGTATTTGCATTTGATATGCTTTTGTTTTTTTAAACAGACCCTTTTGAAGGTCTGTAAAATTCTGCTTACTAAAATAATATTGGAAATGTTTTGTAACAGCTTAATCAAAAAGCTCATACAGTACTAATAGTAATATACATTGGGTCCTTGCATAAAAGGAGGTAGTTAGCCTGAGGCAACATATTGCATTGTCTCCACGCTAAAATGTGTTTCCTCTACTTTAAATATAGTAATTTTATCTCATCTTCATAGCAGCGTGTTGATAGCACATTTTCTGGATTTTCCATCTACATTATGTGCTATCACTAGAGACTCATTGCTCATTGCAGTCAGCTTTTGGGCAGACAATACAAATACTTCTATAGACGGTCTTTTACACAAGAAGGGGCGTGGCTTCCAAACATTTCTGTGGTTTTATGCGTGTAAATCAACATCAAATGCGGATAAACTTTTCAACTTTTACAGTGGCTGATTGAAATAAACAGCTGTCTTTCATGTAAACCTCTGCACCAGATGTGGTGGCAGCATCTATCTGAGGTAGCAATGATGACAAAACGGAGAGAGTCAGAGGTCACTCAAACATGAGGGTGAGCGCTGGTTCAAGAGCCTTTGCATGGTGGAAACAATGAGAGGAAAAGAAAGGATTCAAAAATGATATACTGTAGCTTGTTCTTGACAGATCATGTGCTGGATAATAACACAATCTTTGGCTAGCTCTTCAGACAAATTACTCTTTGGAAGAATATGTATTCCTGAGATGTGGTAACTATGCATTATGTTATATCAGGAAATTATTGTACCTTGTGTGATCGCAGCAACCTGAATGGTGATTAGGTTTTAGGTTCCCTTTTATTAAAGTTAATGTTGTTGCTTAGTCATTCTACACATTTTCTCTCACTCACTCACTCACTCACTCACTCACTCACTCACTCACTCACTCACTCACTCACTCACACACGATGAGAAGTTAATAGTTTGTTTTCCAGGTATTAAGCCAAATTGTACTCATTAGAGGAGGGCCTGGCTCAGATCTGCACTGGGACAAAACCTCCACAGTAAGATGTGTTACTTTGAGCTGCACCACAAATTTGAAGGACAACTGTTTGCTTTCCAAAAGGAATACGCAACAGATTCACAACAGTATGTGATCTCTCAGAACTATTGCTGCTATCATGCAACTCCCCTGAGCACCAGGAACGTTCATAGATATTCCCCAAATCATCCTTTAGCCTTCATCATGAAAGTATTTCATTCACGTTAGAGAATACAGACGAGCCAATATCCACCAGCTCGCTCCTCTTTGATTCTCAACTTGCAGTCAGCATGCAAAGGCATTAGCAAACTGTTCAATCTGATTCTGATCCATTAGTCTATAGCTGAACACTGACTGAAGACAAATTAAGGAAATGGCTACTTTGGAAAGCAAGACAGGTCTCAATCTCGAGCTGCAGGTGTGTTTGAGATGGATGTTGCAAAGAGAGGCAGAATAATCTCAATGGACTGATTAAAATCTTCACTGGAGTTATTTTACAGTCTGAACAAGGTAGTAAGGTACTAAGGACGGATTGCCTGGAAAGGTATTAGAAGTTATCAAACAACGGTACAGCAATGATGTTCATACTTCATCAGTGTTTGATATCTATTGCCACTTTTTTCCTCTGAAATCAATTTTTCTTGTCTGACTTTATTTCAGTTGCAGAGAACTTGAAAATGAAAATAACGGTGCATGCTAAACCATTTTCCTGTATGCCGCCACTGTGGCTTTATCTGGGATTACTTTTATATCCTCATGATTGACAGCGTGACTGACGCCGCCTCATGATTAGGGAGGGTTTATTCCCCATACATGCTCCAACTCAAATCATCATGATCATGACTCATGAATCATGTGCATGATTTTGGCATAACAAGGATTCAGCAAACAAGAAAACCTTAAGGACTTTCTCTTTCTCTCCACAGCAGAGGAGGTGGGGTGGAGAGGAGAGAGATTACTTTTATTCCGTGCATTAAAAATGTGATAGTTCATTGGGATTTCTGGATTATATTTAATTTACACTTATTTATATTTTGCTGTAAAAAGTTAATGATGTTTTTGACTCAACCAGCATCAGGTGACCAGAACATTTTATTTATTAATACAGTGTAGACAGAAATGTGTATTCAACATGCATTCAAACTTTTACAGGCAAAGGGAAACAAACAAAAAAGGAAATCATCAAAAAGACAAGAAAATAATCAGCTTTTTCATAATTTATATTAAGACTTTCAGCAGTTGCGATAGGACATATTATATGACAGCAGATTCTAACTAGCCAGATGATAATATTGTAAAATGGGTAGCTCAAATCAAGCTATCTGATTGGTTCATAGTAGTGGTACAATGAGCGTATACAGTGGCTATGACGTGGAGTTCCTTTGCACAGATCTGTATCACTCCACGACAAAGTAATATAGTTCTAATATATCTAGCCTTAGATGTATGTTTCTAAGCAACCGTCATGCAGCCTACCAGACTACCTTTTGTATTCATAAAAAATGTCTATTGATGAAATAAAACATAGTCAAATTGTATATAGTATTCATAGCTGGAAATCTATCCGGTAAAGTAAAATTTTTATGTTGACAATAGTGCAACACACAGTTTCCATCAAGAAAATTGTCCCAAATATGAATAAACAATACTTTACTTACTGTGACTGCTGGTAAGCAGTCATTATAATCCATGTGGATCTTACTAGTGCTTAGAAGAAGTCTTTGCTTGAATACTGAATATCTCATGTAAAATGTAATTGGTAATGTATTTTTTACAGTAAAAATGCCAAATGCATTGTTGTGTTCCTCAATACTACCAGTGGGGGAGTGCCAAAGTCACAAATGTCCAATCCAGACCATATAATAAATATCCATGATCGATTTAGCCAAAATCTAATAAAATCTTATATCAGAAACAACTGAATCAAACATAGGACACATGTTTACAGATTTCATGGTGTCTTCTTATACATTTTATGTGTAATTAAGCATTAAATAATCAAAATCATGCTTAAACAGTGTGTTCCTCAACCATCCAACTAATTTTGGCAGAAGCAGGCAACCACAAAGTGTGTGTTATCAGAAATCCAACAAACAGTAACACAGTTACACTGTGTAAACCACCATAATATATACATTTTTTAATTCCAGATTTCTATATGAAATGTTATGATCTCCATTGCCTGAGGGTGACAGACTCTGCCATGATCTCAGACTGTGCGAACCTGCATCTTAGTTTATTACAAACAAAACAAACAAAAAATTAAAAAGGAAAAAAACAAGATTTGTAGTTTAACAGACTGCCTTTATACTTGATTGTTGTATTCTGAACACATATTCTGAAAATTTGTACTGAATTATAACCAAATGGATGGTAATTCAACAATAAGACCTTACTTTACTTGTGAATGAATGCTTCACATTACTTTGATGGAGGACGTGTGGCATTCATTACACATGGAATGATTTTACAGAGAGCTTTCTGAACTGAAACTTGTGGTTTTAGTTGGTAGGCTGTTCTTTAAGGAATTTACATTACAGTCCACCCCAAAAGTACTGGAATGGTAAGGCAAAATCCTTTGTTTTTGTTGTTCACTGAAAACATTTGGGTTTAAGATCAAAGGATGAGTATGAGACAAGAGTTCAGAATTTCAGGTCTCATTTCCTGGTATTCACATCTAGATGCGTTAAACAACTCAGGACATACCACCCTTTGTTTGAACCCACCCATTTTTCAAGTGAGCAAAACTATTGGAACATGTGACTGACAGATGTTTCTTGTTGCCCAGGTGTTGCCTTTTAGGTTGATTGTCCAAACATTAAATAGCTCTGCATGACTAGTCTACGTTTTCATCCTTGATTCAAACCTATAAAGACTGCATTTCCTGTTAAAGAGGATAAACCAATATGAAGACCAGAGAGCTGTCTATGGGAGAAAAGCAAGCCATTGTCAAGCTGAGAAAAGAAGGAAAATCGAACAGAGTCTTTGGACAAACATTGGGCATAGCAAGCACAACAATTTGGAATGTCCTGAAAAAGAAAGAAACTACTGGTGTACTGAGCAACAGACGTCGAACAGGTCGGCCAAGGAAAACAACAGTAGTTGATGACAGAAATATTGTTAGAGCTGTGAAGAAAACCCCAAGAACATCAGTGAGTGATATCACCAACAACCTCCACAGTGCAGGGGTGAAGGTATCACAATCCACTGTTTGAAGAAGACTCAGAGAACAGAAATATAGAGGCCACACCACAAGATGCAAACCACTCATCAGCACTAAGAATTGGAAGGCCAGATTGAAATTTGCAAAAACGTACAGAGATGAGCCGCAAAAGTTCTGAAACACAATCTTATGGACTGATGAGACCAAGATTAATCTCTACCAAAGTGATGGCAAGGCCAAAGTGTGGAGAAAGAAAGGAACTGCTTATCATCCGAAGCATACAAGCTCATCTGTGAAGCATGATGGAGGTAATGTCATGGCTTGGGCCTGCATGGCTGCTTCTTGAACAGGCTCATTAATATTTATTGATGATGTAACTGATGATGGGAGCAGCAGAATGAATTCAGAAGTGTACTGAAACATTTTGTCTGCCAATTTACAGAGAAATGCATTGAAACTAATGGGAGGAAGTTTATCCTGCAGCAGGACAATGACCCAAAGCACACTGCCAACAAAACAAAGGAATTCATCAGGGGAAAAAAGTGGAAGGTTTTAGACTGGCCAAGTCAATCACCTGACCTTAACCCAATAGAGCATGCATTTCACCTCCTTAAGAGGAGACTGAAGGGAGAAACACCCGAAACAAACAAGAACTGAAAGAAGCTGCGGTAAAAGCCTGGAATAGCATCACAAATGAAGAATGCAACAGTTTGGTGATGTTGATGGGTTGCAGTCTTGAGGCAGTTATTGCAAGCAAGGGTTATGCCACCAAATATTAAATGTTATTTTACTTCAATATTATTTGTTCCATTACTTTTGCTCACCTAAGAATGCTGGTCTAATACAAACGGTGATATGTTCTTAGTTGTTTAACACATCTAGATGTGAATACCAGGAAATAAAAGCTGAAATTCTGAACTATTGTCTCATACTCATTTTTTGATCTTAAACCCAAATGTCTTCAGTGAACAACAAAAACAAAGGCGTTTGCCTAACCGTTCCAATACTTTTGGATGGGACTATATATTGTTCAAGTTAATGCTTTAGATACATGATTTTCATAGTGTTACAGTGTGTTGAGAAACATCCTCGGATTATAAATATGTATCACCATATCAGGCAGGTGGTTGGTCCAAAGTCAATGGTCTACCTGTTGCAAAAATGACCCTACTGCTGACTGCAATTATTTTGCTGGCAAATGTTTTAACATAAAAAAAAAAAATGTTTGGCCACTTCTCTGCTTGCCGATGAAATCCAGTATTTCACACCTGCTGCCAGTTGTTGTATAACCAACCTGTTAAGTACCCACAGTGGATAAGGCATACATAATTGTTCTGTGCTTTGTCAAATAAGATTGAAAGTAAAACAAGATACAGCAGGTATTACATCCATGATTTGCGTGAATTTTGGGTGCACCTCATTCAGCTAAACTGATCAAAGTACAGAAATACTATTTGCCTCACACAATGCACTCGTTGGTCTACTGAGTGACTGACTAGAAGACGGTGCATATCATGGACATCCTTGAAACCAAATTTCCGTTCACAGCTGGACTTCAATGATGCAAAATGTGCTTTGGGACACAACGAATCACCATAGCTAAAACTCCTGGTAGCACAGAGAGCCACAAAAGTAGGATCTGTGCATACTCACATTTTATGAATACAAATTAGATATTTGAGCATGTTAAATCAAATTTTTAAAAATAGCCTTAGTAATGGTGATTTTGTTGTGACCCAAAGCCTATTTTGTGTTATTGAAGTCCATCTGTGCACTGTAAATGTAAATGCTCCGTACTTGTATAGCGCCTTTCTAGTCTTCGACCACTCAAAGCGCTTTTACACTACATCTGCATTCACCAGTCACACACATTCATACACTGAGCCTAAGTGCTCAAACGGAAACTAACATTCACACTCATTCATACACTGGCGGAATAGCCACCAGGGGCAATTCGGGGTTCAGTATCTTGCCCAAGGACACTTTGACACGCAACCACCGATTGAACCACCGACCTTCCGATTAATGGCCAAACCGCTCTACCTCCTGAGCCACAACCGCCCCCGCACTGCTAGGCGGTAGTAGCTCAGTTTGTAAGGATTAGGCTCAGTTCTTAAGGCTGGGAATCAGAGGTTGCCGGTTTGAATCCAGCTCGGACCAGAGTTGTGGTCGCACAAACACGACCCATAGTACACAGAGGTACCTCTCCGGCTACCAGAGAGGTACCTCTGTGTACTATGGGTCGTGTTTGTGTGTGTATACTAACATAATAGGCATTGAGTTAAATAAAGTACATCTTCTTCTTCTGTAGGCTATGTTGCCCCCAGACGTGGCACAAAATAATAGAGTAGGTGGCTGTTCATCTGACTGCGAGTTTTGGGTTCTAAATAGGCCTCAATGTACCTGTGTAAACTAATTACTGAATATGAAAGTGAATTATTGAATTGAGCCCTGTGCAGCTACTTGTTTGTAATGTTTGATGTAATATATGTGTTTGTAGTATTTGTTTGTTTTGCTCTTTGGTTACTTTGGGGCGCAAGTAAAAATTTCAGAATGCCATTTTTATAATGAAGTGAAATCAAATAAAATCAAGAGGAAACGCTGTGTTCATGCCTCTTGGGTGTCAATGTATGTCAGCTTAAGGAGGGTAGTGTACAAAATGTACTCTAGGGCTGAACAAACTGGGTCTGGAAGAGCTGGGGAAAAAAACAAGATGTCGACAGTCATGTCAACATTTTTTCCCTGGCATCATTTCAGTCCCCTCTTTCAAGAAGTTACAGATAAAAAGAACAATGATCTGTGTATTATAATTGAGTATATATTTGTTTAATTTTCTCCTTGCCTTTCTTAGGCCATCCTTAAGCACATTATAAATCAGACAAATACCTCTAACCGTAGCTTACAGGACTTGAAAGGCAAGGGGTGAGTCCCAGGGGTGCTGTGAAGCTAACACTGGAGTCTCCTCTAATGTACCGTGTCCCTTAGTAATCAGAACATTTACCTTCTGAACAAACATACACAAAGCTAACTTCTTTGGCATTTCTATGAAAAAACTGCAGTTACTCAAGGCCAACTTAAATCCCTGACATTTAACAAGATGGTGTCTGAAATCGTGACTCACTCCTCCAACCGTAGGCATGATTTGACTCAGCCTTACAAGTCTGATCATATAAGCCTAATTGTAGTATTTAATAAAAAAAAAACTGCACTTTATATTCAAGTGTTTGGATGTAGAATTATAAAGCAGTGTCAACAAACATCTAAATCAGAGCATGACTAGACTTAGATTTTAAATATACCTGCTCCTTCAAGCTTTTGGCAAAATAAAAGACACACTTTACAGTGCTTGTTCTGTCTTTTTGTAAACAGCAGCAACATGTAAGGTTTCCACTCACCCCTCTTGATGACAACAAATGAAATCTGGAGGGTTAAGTGTTCGATCTGATATGTGTCATGCATTTGTTTTAAGACCACTTTTTTGTCTTCCATGTTGTCAAATTCCACCTAATACATAGTAATTGTTTTTGCTTGTATAAGACTTATTTCAATCATTTCTTATCTGCATGTGTGTGCTCTACAACCAATTGCTTCCCTTTTTTTTTATACAGACCCTTCACTTTGATAAGACTTTAAATTGGATTAGGGTTTATTCTTTATTCTTTGACAAAATTAAATTTCCATTTCCTTCGACCATTTCCATATGTCAAATGGATCCTCCAACAAAACATTTTTAGAGAGATAACAAAAATCAAATGTCGAAAACATGAATGGGTAGATGATAAAGGCTTAGGTCCCCGAGAAAACTGTGACTGCAGGTTTTGCTATTGTAACAAAGGCAGCTGTGGCAGCTGTAGCATCTGCAGCTAGTGTAGAAAATGCTTACAAGATGCTCCTGGAGTTATTATCCATTCCCAGCAGTCAGTCAGTGTTTATTCTTCCACCAGTCGATACCTGTCACTGTCGGTGTACCCGGTGTGACTCGCTCAGAGAGGATGTGCAAACATAACAAAAGCAAGAAATTAACTGCTGAAAACCAAGCAGAGATATTCTCTAACACACAAGAGTGTGGGTTTTTCATTTCCACTCAGTTCATCAGCAGCATTATGATTCCAGTGCCGAAATTAAATCGACCCTTTCTCTGTCTAAAAGAAAAAAACAAGTTAGTGTACACCTTCTCACCACCTCTCCTTTAATGGATGTCGAGCATCTGCCATGTAAGGAAGTTTTAGTTATAACTGGTTGTAGGGTGAGATTCCCTACATGCACAGCGTTGGTTATTCAAATGATTCTGATGTAAGCAGTTTTGCTCAAGATGCTCATCAGTTTATATTTAAATTCTTACATATCTTCCCTTGACAGGTGAGACAAGAGAAAAACAATGTCCAGATACGAATGACTGGAGACTGTGTCATCACAGCGCTGTGTTCAATTACAGTGCCCATATTGCATGGCTAATTGACGGTGCTGGCACAGACAAAAAACAGAATTGTTTTAACAGGAGCTGAAAGGAAAACAAGAGATCCTTGAAATATCTTTTGGTGTTGATTTTTTTGGGGGGTGGTGACCGAGGTTGCTTCTTTTGATGTTCGTGTTTTTGTTTACTTAGTAGTTTTCTTTTATGGTGAAATGTTTCCTCTACATCATGTGTGCTTTTGCTTTTCAGCCCCTAACGCCTCTTAAAAGGGGATGGAGAAAGAGAACCAGGGTAATCAGCGGCATACCAACACAGATTTCCACCAACACTTGTGTACTCTCTCTGCTATCTAAGCTTTCCTTTTCAATTGGACATAAATCCTACACGTGAGCATAAGAAATGGGTTAAGTCCCCTATCTATGGTCAAACCCCATTCAGAGAGGATTTTGGTTGCAGGCAAAGCACTGACTTACACATGTGTAAGGGAGCAGGACTGTATGAGAGAGAGAAAGAGAGGATAGGAAAGAGAGAGAGAGGGGGAAACTTTTTTCCCACTTTAGTCCTCAATTGGTTCTGCTGCTTGTTGCCTAGTAACCACAATCCCCTTTGAAAAGGCACTCTTCCTTGCTCAAAATATCACTAAAGATATATTCACATTCTGTCTACCAGACCCTCTTATCGACAATGGGACAATAACGTCCATTTTGGAGAAACAATGAATGCAAGACCTTCTCTTTTTTTAAATTTAAATTAAAATTTTTTTCCTCGAAGATGGCCCTGTTATGCTGGGCTTTCAGCCTAAGCTCACTGAGTAGCCTTTGTGCGTAATGGAAGATAATGACTGCTTTCCGGCTGAAAAATGGTAGTTTGCTGGAATGTTGGGTGTAATTGCTACAGCAGTAGGTGACACGTTGTTGGCAGGAGGTGCTCTAGAAATTTTTTAACAACTCACTTTAAGTGGTATGGTATAGTGAGTGGTGTATGTTAATCAGCTGATTACTGTCAAATAAGCCATTCCAATCACTCTGCTTTTACAGTGGGTCACTGTAAAATAGCAAGTCTTTTACCCTCAAGCCATTTGAGAAAAAAAGGCGGCAAGAGATGGAAATGAATTCAGGAGAATGGTATATGGAAGAACATACAATATGTATATTTTAGAGTAATACCATATGAACACATGCTGCCTATACTACAGGGTACACAGTTTCCTTACACAGCAGGCGAGGTCATCAGGAATTACCATGTATGTTCAGTGAGAAAAAGAAAGCTCTCAATATGTATCTTCAACTGAAATAACAGGAGAATATTCTGTGTTCAAGTATGAAGTATAGTTGGGAATAATTTGTACTTATGATGCTTTTGATTATACCAATATGGGATTTTAACATCTTGGCCTAGATAAAGGTTGAATTTTTTTCCTACAGAATGTCATTGCACATTATAGAGAATCCTTGCTAGTTGAGCATAATCCTTTTCACCATTGTTCTCTGAGTTGTTTTCATAAACAGTAGTTAGTCCTGTTCAAATGTTCTACTGTAACAAAGAAAATCTTAAATTGAATTCCTAAGTGCTAATGGGAAGAGCTGGGATTTACTGTCTTACTAAAAGGTAGTTAATGGAGAATGACCTTAAAAACAGTCCCACTGCTAAGGCTGTTCAACAGATGAAAAATATGTTAACAATACTGATTTACACCCCCTGATTCTAATAAGGTTAGAAAACTCATCAGACTTACACATTACACTATTGATTCTGCCCAATACAAAAAGCCCAAGTTTGGCATCAGTTTTCAGTCAGAGAAAGTTGTGAAAATATAACACTAAAAGACCAATACAAGTTAAAATCCTAGAAATTATTGAATTTCTTGCCATCATTGTAGTATTCATTACATAAGTATTACATTAATACATTTGGGTGAATTATGTCTTACTGTTATGTGAAGAACTTGGTTAATTTTGCTACTATTTGTGTTCATTAAGCCATCTCATTACACTTAAGGCTGTAGTTAAAATTGTAATTTTAATAAAATGCATAAAAAAAAAATAAATATCAATAAACACACAGGGATCTTTTAGCAGCTGGATACATGGTGTATTATTGTGTAAATAAACATTATTCATGTTTATATAAAAAAGAAAAACTATAAATATAATTTTGATATTTAACAATAATAGTAAATATATTATTCAAATAAGTTAAAAAGAAAATTTACTAAACAAGTTAAGATTGTCAAGCGTTGAATGAAACATCTTTTCATAATACAGTAATTTATGCCTAGACTTAAATTAAGTTCTTTCACAAAGCCATTTATATTTGTGGATGTTTACTTTCTTTTCTCAAATTGGTGAAACAGTGCCCCCCTGAACTACACCATGTGGTAAACGTCAGAATGTGTGATGAAACAGAACATTGCACTCTTGCTGCTGAGGCAATTACGTCGGTCCCACCCTTTTAAACAGTCTATGGTTCCACTGTGATCTAGAGGAACTCAGGTGAAGTTGGTGGCATACTCTGCTAAATCTCAGATAGTAGTACGTACCAGTTATGTTTGGTCCCACGCCATGTCACTGCAAGAATACTCTGGACAAGACTGTGAGTAAACTGTGAAGTTAGTTGCAGTTGAACAAATAATAGAAAGTTAAGGTTAGCAACGTCATTAAAATGTTTGTTAGCGTAATGCGAGTTAGCTATTTTTCCAGTGTTGCTGATGTTACAGTAACAGCTACAGCCAGTTCTTTGGAATATGGATACTGACCACTCTGCCTCCATGAAGAAAAGAAGAAAGACCTTCATCTTCAGATAGCATGAGTCAGAGTCACACTTTCTGTCTTTATTTATATCACTGTGCCTGTCTCTTCCATGGTTTTACTAATGGCCAAGTTTTCCCTACAGTGGCTCTGTGTTTTACTTCCTGTGTAAGTTAGCTGTGATATGGAGGTCATAGTAAGTATATACTGTTGTGCCTGGTTTGCCTGGACAGTTGTTTTGTTACTGCTCCAAACAGAAGTGTGCAGGCTTCTACCCACCCATTGTGTTGTGAGTGATTTGTGATGTTTGTATCCTGTTGCAAATGTCTTACTTTTTTGTTTTTAAGCTGTGCTGTATAATGAGCAATGATCTTTGACAAGTAACTAATGTAAAATTATAGGCCTAGAAGGTATTTTTTGTATGCAAAGCATATACAGTAGGTAAGACTGGGATGCAAGTCATGTTTTTGATACATGCAGTGCTTTTTTTTTTTTTTTTTTATCTGTGAATGCTTTTTGAGTAGTCTTGTGTGGGTGACTTTGATACTAATATGTGCTTTATAAGTTATTTTTGATGTGAATGTTTTGTAAATCTGTAAATCTAAATGCAATCTTGTGGTTAAATGGTAAATGTAGTTTGTTATATTCCACCATGCAACAGCTCTATACAAATCTGAATACAATCCTCTGTTATTCTGTTTTTACCCCTGTTGTTTGGGGGACTTTTTCCTTATCTAAACTGAGGGTCTAAGGACACAGGGTGTGTTGTATTGTACAGATTGCAAAGCCCTTTAGGTAAATTTGATATTGGGCTATATAAATAAAATGTGCTTGTTTTGACAATTCACAATCACTACTGCTCCTTGGATTACAAGTTGTTTTCTCCCCATAATATGGAATTGGCTGACTGTTTTATAGGAAACCGTTTCACTTGATTTAATTTAAGTGAAAGATTCTCAGAAGAATAGACTTGTGATTTCCAAAGTGACATCTGGGTACCAAGAGGAGTCTACGAGAGGATTCTGGTGGTGCCAGCCTAAAAGACAACAACAAAGCAGTTCCATCTGATAATTATTTAATGCCCCGAAAATCATGGAAATGATCCTGCAAAATGATGATTGTTCAGATCATAAGTAGCCTATGACTGCCCACATCATTTCCTACTCCCTGCACAGTTCACACTGTTAAATAATTCTGTACCAAACCCTAACAAAGATCATATCAAATGGGGTGTTTTGGAACAAGCGCTAATGAAATGAGGGTCTTTGGTCTAATGTGTGTCTAAATGGGTTTTGTTGATGTGAAAACATTTGGCGATTCCTCATTTAAACACTGGGCAATATTGCTGCTGAAGCAGTAAAACTGCGCTGCGCTGCTGAATATGTGACAGTTTGCTACCCAAGAGCTGGAACAAAAGTTGAGCTTTTGATGGAGCCGGTCTTTTCTGGCAGTAACCAGTTGGATACTGTCTTGCACATTCAATCGACTAACTTGTCAGAAGGTATAAATTGCCAGCGAAAATAGCATGGGTGTCCACGGAGGGCTGAAGTGTGAGCAGATCAGACATAGATGTGATTGGGAACTTGATCAAAAGCAACAGAGAAAGGAAGCACTGCTCGTTCGCATTGCTTGAGGCTGAATAGCAGAAAGGTGATTTCTTTCTTAGTTTACCCATGGGTTTGACGGATTCAAGGCCTGATGTAAACTTGTTAGTTTAGGCCTTCTATTTAAATGTCTATCAGAAAGATGTATGTGAGACAGAAAGCTAAACAGAGTCAAAACTGTTTATTTTTCAGTTAATAAATCTATGCACACCATGGAGAGCAAAAAGAGCAGTTATTTTTGTTCAGCAACTCATTAAAACATGCTTGAGGCTATATGATTGTATCACATGTTTTTGAGGGGAGGGGTATGAGTGTTGCATGCTCAAAAATAGGCCATCCAATACAGTGAGGCGTTACTGAGTGAACAGATGATGACTGAAATGTAAAATACAAGTACGTCCCGCACTTCTGAGAGAAGAAATTGTTTTAATTTTCACACAATTAAGATGGAAATTGTTCAACTGATTCCCTCTTAGTGCCAGTAATTTTACAGTTACTGCCCTACCAAAGGGAAGACAACCTCAGCTCATGCGGCAAAACCCCCAGCTCTGCTATTTGTAAGCAGTTGTAGTTTATAATACACTGTGACTTTTTGCGTTGCTGTAGGAATATTCAGCAGTATACAATAAGCAAAAGTACACCTTTACACTGGAGTGATGCAAGGTCATTACCATTTTTAAGTGCACGGAATGTACAAAGCATTATAGACATTTACTCTTTTTATGAGGCACACTGAAATATATTATACTTTACTGCTCTTACCTTTTAATATCAGCTCAAATGCAGCATCTTAAATGTGAACTGTGCAACTTAATTTTATATGAAAAAATGAAATATTTAGTTAAAATACTGTAAAAGAGAGAGACAGAGAATACAGTTCAAGATCACAGTTTTTATCTATTGACAGTGAAAACAAACCCATTCTATAAATTAGCTCCCTTGTCGTTTTTGATGGGACATCTCAGTTGTAATCGAAGGGTTCCAGTTGCCATAGATGTGCCTGTCCATTCAAATGTGTTGGCTGACCCATGCAAGTAGTTAATAAACATATATAAACCATCTGTGCAGACAGCAGACGAAAACACTGTGCTTTGAGTCCAGCCTGTATACCTAGAAGTCAGTATGTGTACATTAAGCACCACATAAAATCTGTACATATGTCATGATTATAAAACAGTTTAATTTCATTTTAAAAGTGCTTGAATGGTTTCACCTTACAAATGAAAGCTTCAAGATAGATGTGAGTTGTTAAGAATCAAAATGTTACTTCTTTCATCTGTAGAAGTGAGTGAATAAATGCAACATAAAAATATAGTTTATTGTCCATTGAATTATCCTCATATTTTCTCTGCTGTAGAGCTGGTGGTTGTTAAGGTCAAGGTGGGCTATTTATTGATTGTTTCAGTGGACCAGTATATCTCAAAAAGTGTGATGTTGGCAATACTTTGGGCAATGGAAGTGGAAAATTGCAGTACTTTTACAAGATGTCAATTTCTTGGAAACAGGGATTGTTTGAATTACTGTTATTACCTACAAAAATTCCTGAAATGTTAATTAATTTCAGCTGGAACATGAATTCATATTAAATAGCAGTGCATGGCAATCTCTGATATGTGATGGGCAGAACACTTTACAGCTAGAACTTTACAAACTTAATTTGTAATACTATAACTGTTTCATTACCGCCTAGAACAGAGAGTGTCTTTGGCATTTCTGTGCTGCAAGTAAGTTGCAGCACAGAAATGCCAAATGAGGGCAAAGAGGAGGCACAGCAACTAAACAACAAACTGACAGTGGATGCCAAGAAACGTGGAGTAACATGCAGTAGGAAGGCATTTACATAAATAAATTGATGAATTCAATTTCATGACAAATGCATTCCAATGCATGAAAAATTAATTATTTGTTGTTATTCACAGCATCTCACAGTAGTATAAAGTATATAAAGTTTCCTCTAACAAAAACTGCATGATTTTTGAATGGAGTCTGGCTACTGGGTGAAAGGGGTACATTGTTGTTTAAGTTTACTGCAGTTGTAAAATCTGACATCACAAATATCTGCTGCTTATCTTGGTAGGTAAGATACTTTAGACTGTGTTTCTGCTTCTTTGCTTTGTGTGGTAGCACATCCAATTACACAATATACTGGGGGTTTTTTAAATACAAAAAAGTGGATATTAATGTGTCAACAGTATAACCTCATTCAAAATTAACAGCAATTGAAGTGTGTGAAGCAGACTGACAGCTGATGCATATTGGTGCTGTAGCTGCTGGCATACTAGTGCTGTCATTAGAACCGCAACAATTAGTGGATAAATTGATAAGTTGTCAACTATTAAATGAATTGGCAACTATTCTAATAATTGATTCATTGTTCAGTCATTTTTCTAAGAAACAATTTCCAAATTCTCTAACATATTAATGTTTTCTAGTTTCTTTCATCCTCTGTGACAGTAAACTGAATATCTTTGGGTTGTGGACAAAACAAAACATTTGAGGATGTCGTCTTGGGCTTTAGCAAACACTGATCAACATTTTTCACCATTTTCTGACATTTTATAGACCAAACAACTAATCTCTTAATAGTGAAAATGATTGACAGGTTAATTGATAATAAAAAGAAATTAGTTTATAAAAAAAAGTTGCAGCCCTAGCTGCCGTTAAGTGCAAATAAATAGATGCACTGTAATGCTAATCATGTTTGGACTCTATTGTAGCATAGCGTAATATTCAGAAGAGGAGGTTATATCCTTCAATAGGTTCTACAGGTTTCAGTAAGAATGAGACAAGACACACTACACACACAATCCCCTAAAAGAGACTGGAGCTCCCCTGGAAGCAGGGAACAACATTTTTTATTGTTTTTGTGTTGGGAGCGGAGGGGTCCTGAGAGACTTATGACCAGTACATTAGCATTTCTAACACAGCAACAAGTTATATAAGAAGTACTTCATATCTATATGTGTGCACCACAGGGCATAGTTGCAGTGCGTCTGCCTTTTATCTTCGGTCAATATTGCAGATCTTCATGTGTGCAGGGTGTTTTTTAATGTATCATGGCTCATGGACTGCTTTGTTTTGTACTCTTTGTGTAATGATTGTGTGTGGATTTGGTGTCAGATTGTTGATTTTTAATGACTGGTACATGCAGTGTTTGCTACTAGAGCGCACTGCCTGGCCTGTGCATTCTGTTCAGAGACCCCTGTCATAATTTCTGTCTGTGCATTAAAAGTTTTAAAACGAGTATCTCCTCTGTACGTCATCATGCACTGACTGATTTTATTGCCCCACCACACATCTTTTGTGAAGGTTTCTCCTGCAATCAGCCACAAAAACAACATTTCAGAATAGCGTGGATGCGGAAACACTCTCCCATCATGTTTTTATAAGGAGAACTGGTAAATATCGAAACAGGCCAAAATTTCTCACCTGGTGGCAAGTAGGGCTGTCGCGGTGAAGTAATTTCCACCGCGGCAATATGTTGGGGCTCAACAGTGCGGTATGCGGTATTATTGCATTTTTCATCAATGATGTAATTTGGTGCCATATAGCAGAGTAAGAGTGTCTATATTTGTCATCTCACTGCATAGTGAGCCGCTAACAGCAGCTTTATGGTCTGAGCAAGCGAGCTGCTGCGTGCTAGTCAACAACATTGCCAAGCAAACTCCTTATTGTAGTTTGACGGTGTCTTTTTCAGATGTAGCTATATCATTACCTTCAGGGCATGTCTATCAAGTCAATTTACATACCGCAGCTACGCAGGCACGCACGCCGGTGTGGAGCAGAATGGCTGTCCACAGTTAACCACTGCGCTGTAGTAACGTTATAACTAAATTTCCACAGAAAGCAACATGAAAAGCAGCTGCAGGCTTCCGACACACTACGCTCCTTAGTTAGTGAGATTCAAATGAGGCTTACTGTCCACAGTTTCTCTGGACTGTCCCTCAGGATCACAACGTTAGTCCAAAATTGCCGAGCGTGCTAGCCACATTAGCTGCGCAATATGCTAATGCCAAGTTAGCTAACCTTTAAAATAAACAGTAAAACAACACAAAACACGGCAACACTTACAACTTCAGAGTTTGAAGTCAGGTGAAGTACAGCCCATGGTGATCCATCCTTGAACCGTTACAGAGCTCGTTACGGTTGTGGAACTTTTGAAGCACTAATTTATTAATTTAACACGCCCTGAAGTGTACAGTATGAACATTGTGGTTGTTGCGGTGCTTGCCATCCTCCGCGGTAGGCTTGACCAACAGCGCTGTATTTCAATTTTGCGGTTGTCGTGACAGCCCTAGTGGCAAGTGTAATTTTATTTAAATTTAATATTTGGTTTTAGAGGGACTGAATCTAATAAACATAGCTGCTTATCTGGTCCCTGGCAAGTAGTTAGTAAGGCTTTGTATGTTCTACAGTTTAAGATTATTAGCCTTCCCATCATGTGTTATTTTTCCACAAGGCTTGCTGTGGAGAATCCATAATGTATTATCTGGCAATTTATGCTGCTAATACTCTTGAACTCCTATCTTTACTGCATTAATTCCTGTTGAACTAGTTGCTATTGCTTTGTAGTGAACCTCTTGTAGAAATCTCATCATTCTGAGTTTTCTTCAGTAATAGAATATTGAGTAATTTTAGTAATAATTTTCCTAACCTAACTGATGGGGTTGGCAATTGACTGAATGAGTGAGCACTTGATAGAGCAGATAGGGTTGAATGCTGGCAGCATGTGTGTATGTGTGAAGGAGGAGTTGCCCTTGTGCCCCAAGTGGGATAATAAGGGCATGTGCTCAGTCTCGCCACACTCTAATATAGGATATTATTAACTGAACGTACACTTCAAATCAAGCATGGTACTCTGGCACTGTAATTTGCGGAGCCAGAGTACACCGACCTTTTGGAACTTTTGTTACCTGAGAGCGATCAGTGCATAAAATATGTATGCAGTTGGGGGGAATGTGGGGGTGAGGGGGTGGGGAGTTTGTGTTATGACAGTCCAAGGTTTGTCACATCTTGACAAATGGCGTTGTTTACATCAGACACAGCATATACAGGACATGGCACCATCAAGACAGATGGCCTTCATTTTTCCACATATTCCCTCTCATCTCCCTAATAGAACCAGAGCAGGCTGTCAGGAGGGATGTTGAGGAGGCTTTCATTTATATCCTGGATAAGGATCAATAACGTCTCTATTTAAAAATCAATCATTCCTTGTCAGCATGGCTGACTTGTGTGATTGTTTGAGCTGTGTTACAATTGATAGTGTGTTTTTTACATCAACTGCAAATATAAGCTGTATGTAAAATCAACCAACAAATAGAAGATTTTGTCTTACTGGCCACTTTATTAGGTACACCTGTTCAACTGCTTGTTATTGCAAATGTGGTAACTCTTGAAGATGGGAACGCTCACAGCGTTATTGCTGCCATCAAGAGTGTACGACAGGAGTTCACAGTAGACAGACAGTAGACCGGCTGTATGGACATGGGACAGATGGAGCAGCGGTCATGACGGGTATGGAGTTAATTGTTGAATCTGATAGATTGTGTGAAATTTGTATTTTCAGTTGTTATTTAACACTAGTCAAGTTTAAGTATAAAAATTAAGTCTATTGTCCAAATGTAACAAAGGCAACAAAACACAAACACTAAATTCACATCTTATACCTACAGTAGGCTGTGTGAGTGAAGTGGAAAAGCAGCTCACAAACAGTTTTCCAATGCTGGTTTCTGTTGCATGTGCTGCTCACAGATCAGCATTGGCATTCAAAGATGCTACAAATGCTGTCAGCTGTATGGCCACCTTCAAGGACTAGCTACAGGAATTGCACTTGTTCTTTAGAAACAGCGCAAATAAATCAGCCACACTGAGATCAGCTGCCACCACTCTCTGGGTGAAATTTACAGTGTGTTTTCACAAATTTTCATAAAACTATTGTGGTGTCATTTTATTTTATACTTACCAGTGTTTCTACTTGTTGGTAATAAGTGAAAGATAAAGGTGGATATCACAGGAGCAAGCCATACAAAATCTACAGAGGAGCCTTCCAGCCATCCTGGCGGCTCACAAAGGAGTGGCCAGTGGCCAAAAGCCATACACTGACTGTGCCACATACCGAATATGGCTGCCCTCTACCTTTAAGCAGATGTGTTACCCCACGTGTCAATGCTGCCAAAGGTTTTTCAGAGAGCAGATGTGATCTTTCTCCACATAAAGGAGCAGGTCACTTAAAAAAGTATGCATTTATTTTACATTCATAAAGAATGAGGCTCCCAGATACGTGATTTTATATATTATTATATTGAATATTGTTTTCCTTTTCCACATTTAGGTTCCAGTCACACTTGCTAATCTGAGGAGCATTTCGTAGCCGGGCAAGATCTCACTCCCCGGATTATTCCTTGCTCACCTTCACCAAGACCTGGATGACCCAGGAAGACTTGAGGCCTTTAGCAGTGCCAGTGAGGAGGAGAGGAGAAGTAGGAAAAATGGAAACCAAGAGCGTCCCCAGAAAAAGCTGTGTAAAATAATAATCATGCATTTTTTCTAGACTTTCCAAATGTTATCAAACCGAATGGATCAAATTCTGATAGTGACGGGGCTGGTCATCCCCGTCTCCAGCACAAGGTTTTTCAACACTGAACAGTGTAAGTGAATTTTGTCTTTCTTTCAACAATAAATATATTTTTCATGTAAGTTCTGTAAATCCCCAACCCTGGTACCACCAAGATGTATCTAATAAATTGTCCGTTGAGTGTATATTTTAGACAAAATGTATATTTTTTGACCAAAGAAATGTTCCAACTGAATGGAAAATGCTTTAATCAGATAAAATTTCAAGGCAGTTTTCAAACTTTGGTACACTCAGTCCTTTGATGACAGACCGGGAACTTGTTTGCCGTGGATTTGAAATGATGGTTTGTGAGACAAACAGGTCACCAGAGTATATCAAACAGGGTCAGATCACCTTATTTGTTATCAGTCACAAGGTGTCCTCAGAATAATAAGGAGCTGACATCTCTTCATATGATCGTGGTCGAAGCTACGTGTGGAACCAGCAGAAACCTGTCACCCTCACAGCAGCTAGAGGAAGGAGGTGGATCGAAGGAGAGTGAGGCTGCGTGGTTAGTGCTCGCAATGCAAGAAGAGTAGGTGGACGCTCGATAAACTGAGCTGAGGTCACAATCAATCTCTCACCCAAAGGAAGAGATGCTTAGGAGTCCTGTGGCTGAGGATGATGAATGGTGGCAACTGGAGGAGAGGAAGCTGCTATAATATTTGGCATTGTCTGGGGCACTCTGTAACTCCACGTTGGAGACAAGTTTCAGTATGTTCACAAGCCAGCGGGCACAGCTATGAAATCCTCAATGTCTGTTCTGCTGCTTATGCAGTGGGATTTTACTGTTTGTACATCAAGGCATGGCAGGAAAAGAAGTCTTATGTCAGAAAGTAATGTTTTTGGTGCATACATAATCTGGCCTTGAACATATTCAGGGTTAAACTCTCCTTTCATTTAATAATGTGTCTCAAACAAAACCTTGGTTTTAATGCTTTTGAACTTCATTCAACATATACAGAAGGAACCCACCAAACAAAAATACAGTATAAACACTGAATTGACTGTCAGTCAAAAATGAGCCATGTATTAAGAGTAGGTGGGAGGGCTGTAAGGAAGCCATCCTTCTGCATTTCAGAGCGAGACGTCTTGAGGGGAGTCACGGTGAGATGGAGAAAAATGACCCTTCATCTTTGATGGCAATGAGAGAGGGAGAGCTGACAGTTATCCAAACAGCTTTCCGTGCAGATCCGTGGCTCAGAATCAGTCACGCAGGCAGTGTACTGGGAGGACAGTGACCCCTGCCAACAGCGCCCCGAAAAGAGGCTGTCAAAGAAAGAGACACTTTACACTTAAATGATGCCTCTACCTTCTGAGCCACAGCCGCCCCTAATGCAATGCAAGCATGTAAATTCATCTTTCTACTGATAACAGAAATGACTTGATTTCAGTATCACTATGGTAGCAGCTACTGGTGCAAAGGTACCTTTTTCACATTAATTTGAGTACATTCAGTGGACAAAACATGGATTCACATTTGGTCCGACTAGCTCTACAAAATCCAATCACAGTACACGATAAATGGCATGCCTGACTTGCCAGCAAATAGTGCACTGTGACAAAGAAATATTCAAGCTCTGTGTTGTCAGAAACAATAAACCGTCAGTCAATCAAGCAACTCTCTTGTACATCTAGTGTGTGACAGGCTCTGCTTCATACGCAAATTGTCTCAGTCAAAGCAATGAACAACACTGCAACAACTTTGTAACACTGATGTCTAATACTATTGAAGGCAAAGAGCTTCACAATTGTCATCAATGTCAATGTAGTCGAATTTACAGCCTCTAATATGACTTAGAGAGTATAGAGTTGTGTTTGTCTCTGTTTTTTCCGTAAATATGGTTGATGTTGAATTATCCAACAGCTTTTTGCTACCAAGAGCTACTGTACTGCGTTTTTTCATTATCTTATTAAAGGTGAGCGATTACCATTCAGGGCTCTACAGTGTGAGTATTTCACTTGCATATGCCCCTAAAAATGGCTACGTGCAAAACAGAAAAAATCTTTTTTGTAGGTACAGTCTACTGTGAATGGTTATATTATTGACAAGTTAGTGCTTGGCATTAACAAATTAAAGACTACCTCCACCACCATATGGACCATTTTATTGAACAAAGATTTAATGATTAAACAACAAAATGAAACTTCTGTAACTGAAAGAAATATTATACTAGTGGTAAGCTATATTATACTTATCAGCCTAAATTTCAGGGATGTCATTCTGTTCAGTTAGGAAGCATAAACATTTGTAATTCAATGTCATTTGTTTTGATTTACTAGAGAGGCATCAGCAACACAACCCCAGGTCTGTAGAAGGGCATCAACTCAGCAGTAGGACTGGTATCTGCTCCTTTTACGAGGATGAACAAGAGGAACACTGCCAGAACCCTACAAAATGACCTCCACCGGGCTACTGGTGTGCACGTATCTGATCAAACTCTCAGAAACAGACCAGGAGGGGGCCATGAGGGCCCAACTTTCTTTAGTGAGTTCTGTGCTCACAGCTGTTCGATTGGGATTAACCAGAGAACACCAGAAATGGCAGGTCTTCCACTGGCGCCTCATTCTATTCACAGATGAGACCAGGTTCACACTGAGCAAATGTGACAGACGTGAAAGAGTCTGGAGACGCTTTGGTGAACGTTGTGCTGCCTCGAGCATGACCAGTTTGGTGGTATTTTGAAACAAACTAATTTTCCTTTGGAGATTGAGTATCCGTCATTCAGGCGATGATTGGATTTGTGACATGCTCTCCATTTACGTGAAAAAGTGTAATTAATGGTTACGCAAGTTGGATCAGCCTATGATTTAAATTTTTTACTTTGATTTTCAGTGTGATTTTGAATCCAGCCCTCAATTGGTTTGTGATTTTGGTTTCCATTGACCATTGTTACGTCATTTTGTTCTCAACAAATTATACAATGTACAGTGAAGATTTTGAACTTCCAACTATTTTGTTCATCAATTATTTTGAGCAGTGTATTATATGAAATCATGATGAATTAGTAACATCATAAAATGAATATTATACTAACAATATACTATTAAATTAACATCATACTTTTTATTTATTGTTTTAATTTATACTGATACACTCATTTATACTAGTTACTCATCCATGTTGTGGATAGTGCATATGCAGTGGACAGATGTAGATTTAGCCAGAGCCAGGATGCCAGTGTGCCAATTTATGCTGCTTCCTCCTAAGAACAAAAGGTTCCCCTTGGTCATTTAGGTATGACGACGTGTTGTGATTGGATGAAAGTGCCAAATGATGTACATATGTAAGTGGATGACTTTAGAAAGTCACATTTATTGGGAAAAAGCAGGTCTAGCAAAGCCTGCTTGGGAAACCAAATAAGCTTTTATCCCCCGTCCATATCACACATTTCATGATACTTTTCATTTTATGAAACTGCATAAAGAAACAAGTAACACATACAGAATAATATACTGATAGACATAGAGGAAAATGTAAGGATAACAAAAAGATTGGAGGAACCAGGAACATTGAATGTACTTTTTGCCTTGTGCTCATAAATACATAGGCATTTCTGTTGATCATGTTCATCAAGTAAATATATTTTAAAATTTCTTACCCATGAAATTGCCTTTCTTGCAAAACAGTATTTATTAATTTAATGTGCATAAACATAATAATAGCTAATGGTGAAGTTGTTGTCTTGTATTTCAAAAACCCAGAGATAAAAACAGTCCTCTTATCCTAGATCTCAACCTCTCCTTACCCTCCCAAAATGTGGTTATATTTGAAAAAAGAAAAAATGAACTTCTTCATGTGCTCTTGTACACCAGCATAAGATGAGTTAACCCCACAAAATAGAAGTGCAGCCCATGAAATATACAAAGCTCGACCAATCACAGGTTTATTCTCACTTCTAAATGCTGTTAAGAGGATTTGATGCAGAAATTGCCCCTAAAGGTCAAGCCCATAATTACACTCTTTTACCTAAGTGGAGAGCATGTCACAAATCCAATCATCACTTGAATGAGGGATACCCAATCTCTGAAGGAAAATTAGTTGGTTTCAAAACGCTCTTGCATTATTGCACTTACATTATCCACAGTGAGGCACGAAACACCTTTAGTGACCGGTATCTCAGGCTAAACAGAATTCATATCTCTGTCTAGAGGATGATTATCTGCAGTATTCAAATAAGGGGTTGAATAATGATCAATGCCTTGGTAAATGTATTCCTCCCTGCAACATGTGCCACCTTACTGTATATTGTAACAGCCTGGATTTTTCCCACTGCAAACACCATACTCCAGGGAAGAGTGGATAGACTAAATGCTTTTTTTGTGATATTGTGAATGTGATTCTTTCCCCATTTTCTTTTCCTGTTGCTATTGATTTTCAGTAGGATTCTGTGGTGATCAAATGATTGGCTGGTATGTAGGATTGGCAGCAAAGTGTTTTCTCAACGTTCAGTCCTAGGGGGAATGCCTTTCTCAGTCAACAAGTGAAAACACCTTCCAACCTTTCGAAACTAAAATAATCCCCGAGAGACACCCAAAAGCTTTCTGTAAAGAGAATGGAGTTGATTTCATCCATGGCAAAGTCTGGCAAAGCCACACAATGGTGGCATACAAATGGCAGTTGGACTGTACTATAAATGAAACAGCACAAGCTCAACTTGCACTTTGCAGTAGTAGAGGATAGCATGACAGCATTGCATATTTCAGAATGTAAAGTTTAGCTGTCAGTTAAATGAAATAGGTCAGACAAATTAGAGACAAAGATGGAGTGGCACAAATGTCAGCATTGTTTGGTGATCACTGTTTTTCTTTTCTTACCTGCACATGATCATTTACATAGAAAAACCTTTCCTCTTCACTAAAAATGTACCTTTTGCAAATTAGGAAAAAATGAAGAAACAGAAGGGGGAGCCAGAGCAAATTATATATTATAGTATAACTACTAAGGATTATACTAACTGTGAGGCCCATAGTGGTTTAAAAACAGTGATAAGTGTAGATTAAGAGGAAGGGGTAGAAAAAAGGCGAACTCAGTAAAATGGAGGCAGACTGTAAAGTACGAAACAGTTACAGTGAAGGTGAGGATGTGCAATTCCTTTGTTCTCAAAGGAGTAAAAAATTTATACATCTATATCTACATGTGTCTGTGAATGGGGCTGTGAGAACGAAGCCACATTTTTGTTACAACCGCATCATAAAATACTGCTCAGCAGAGTGTGCCGTGGCTCCATTCTGGTGACAATAGCAGACAAACGCCCTCCTCATGAAAATCTTCCTGCTGACTGCCAGAAGGGCTGCATGTGTGAGGTTGTGAACCTCCCAGGGACCCCTGTAAAGACCCCCTGAATTGTTGTAAAATAAAGTCTCCCCTCGTTAATTGAGTGTTGTTAAGAACCAAAGCGATAATGAAGGATTACTGAGTGCTTACACTTGGGTGTTGGAAGTCATGTTAAAAATGCAATGCAGACTAGTTTTCTGTGTGGTGCCAAAAACAAAATTACAGTCTGTTCTTATTTTTGGGTCATGATTAATTTGTGGTGGTGCGGGGTTTGTGCTGCGTGTTAATTAATGCAAAATAAGCAAGACTATTGAATTTGTGAATAATCATCACAAAGGGGGAAATGGTTGTGCTTACCAGCCTATGGCTGATATTCAATCATACTAAGAAACATTGTTGTGCAGATATGACAGTTATTCAGTTTGCATTCTTGCTATGCTTATGTAAGCTTGTAAATATGATTTTCCAAGTCCAAACCTGTCCAGACCTGAATGTTTCCTGTTGCTTGCTGCAGATTAGTTTCATCCACCAAAATCAAATCTACACACTAATGTTGTGCAATAAATTCATTACTCTTCTCTAAAGCATTTTCTATTCCTGAAGTTATTTTGTCGGCTTAATGTCTCCTAAAGCTAGTGTGTCATGTTGATACATTGAGGGACGAATATGGACAAAACGCAAATGACTCACCTCTTTCTGGGCCTAAGGTTGTCCCTTTCAATTTAGATCATGGCTGCTTCGGTGAGGTGAGGCCATTCTGAATGGCAAGATAACTAAAAGCCAGTTTGTTTATGTATTGTGGTCAGAGGGGTTCATGCTGAGCAGCAAAGCTCACCTTTTCAGCGAGTCAAATTTGTGGCATCCCAGAGGCTACTCTCTCAGATTAGCACAATGGGGATTATCCCGCCCAGCCTGTACTGATCCTTCCACTGGCTGAGAGAGGCAATTGCAACTGCACCCAGTACAAGGAGGCATGGGTGAAGGCAGACTCAGAAAAGTTAGCTGAGCAGATTCACTGTGGCCTTACACCGACAAAAATGATGAATCTTTAATGGCAATGTTAAACTGGCTTGCAGATATTTTGAGGATCTGTTGCAGTCTACATTTGTGCCAAAATAATTTGCTACACTCCTCAGCTTCATCTACTCTACTGATTATAAAATGTAACATTAAAAATGTAAGACATATCAAAGGTAAATATAAAAAAATTAACAAATGCCCTAAAATCCCCTAAAATGGGCCTTGGGGGAGTATTTGGACACAGAATGGTTAGAAACAGAGATCACACACTCTTGTGTGTGTTGCACATAGAGTTCAAAATAAACATGAATGACAGAATGGCATCATACTGTGCAACCTGCTGACCTGCATCCCTCAGGGCATGTAGGCAGTGATGTTTACATTGTTATAACCATGAGACGTGTGCTGTAACAAAACTATACTCTAACCTAGTTTACATTCACAGGTAGTGCTGATGTCTGTGCAGGACACCACCAGCATGTTGCTTAAAGTTCAAAGTGAATTTGACATCCAGGGTCCATCACTGTGTGTTTTTTTCCAGCAGTGGAGTGTCAGCCCTGTGCATAATACATACAGCCCAACTATAGAAAGAATAAAGGAGTAACTGCATGAAATGATAGCTTTCAATTTGTTTACTGACAAGTAGTCGACTTTATGTTTGGAGAGTGATATGTGTGGCTTATATTTTCACAGTGCGTGTTTCACAGTGCCTTTGCTCTGTATGTGAGATATTTGTGCTGTTGCATTAAGAGTGTGTGAGTCATTGTCTACTGTATGTACTTCATAATCGTCAATATCCAAACTGTCAGATGTCAGAAATGTCACCAAGAATTTTCATGTACATGGCAATCACAGTGAGTCTGATTCTGGTGAATGGTACATTGAATGAATAGAGGGTTAAATGTTGCAGTAATTGTAGTCTCAATTGAAATGCAATGATTGTTCTTGTCAGCAAAGATGACTGCTCTACCTCTGGAGTATATTTAAGAGGTGTCAAAGATGATCTCTGTTGCTTCCAGGAGACTTTGTTGACAATGAAAATAATAGCTTTGGATAGCTTTCAAAATTAAAATGCCAAAGGCTTTTATTGGTAATGCGCCACAGTCAAAAGTCCATGACAACATGCCCTTCTCTGTCATTTAATGTCTGTAAGTAGTGCAGGTGATATGCAGTATTGTCTACTTATGTCTTATATCCACATAGATATTTTCATTGTTATTATTTGAAGTATAATGCTTGACTAATAGGTTTCCTGTAGAATGAGCTTTTAGTTTGTTTTGTTTGTTTGTCAGGCTAATGAAGAGAATTGACATTGCCTACTGTCAATCGGAACACAAGTATAGTATGCATTGTTTAGCATATATAAACTTTTTATTTATCACCTATAGGCAAATAGGAGATTATTTAATTATTTTTGTATGTTAATGCTGCTATATATAGTTCAGTGGTGGTTTTATGTCTGCTTACGGTACACACGTTTTGAGAAGCAGTATAGGCTTACGTTGCACCTTAGTTTATGATTTTGTTGTTATTATCAGTTTTTATTATTAGTAGTATTATTTTTATAAAATTACATACTCTTTTAATCTCCTACTACACTTTTCACAACAACTACAATTTCCAGCCACTGCTACTGCTTATGGATTCAGGCCCACAAAATAAAGATGAGCAGTTGCAGTCAGTTGAGTATGCATAATGTCGAGCAGTGAATCACTCACACCAAGGCTCTGGACTACAGGGCTGAACGCTTACGGACTTGGATGACACATTTCTGAGATCCGAAGGCTGTAAGTCCACAAGAGGCTAAGTGTCTGGGTTAGGAGAGAATGTGCCAGTCATTGTGAATCATATAAAGAAGCAAATGTGATCTCAACCACCCAAATGTGGGATATTTCATGACTAAAATAAAGGTAAAAAAGTGAATAAAATATAATTATAAAGGATAGTAAGGTGAGTAAATAGTACTACATGCTCTCCATATCAGACACTAAAAGGAATCACTGTTGTGAGTTCAGGTGTGTTATTATGGGCATCAAGTGGGCATCTCCTATAACAAGCGTTTTGTTCAGTTAGGTACGTATAGTCTAACACCTCCAGGACTCTCAACAATGAATCACTGCATCCCAGAACCGCCCCCATCTACTGTAAACCTGCTCTGGGCCCTGAAAATATATACATGAAACCATTCAGGTTGGATGATAAACATACTGAATGTGGTTTTTGCATAGCAAAACACTGGTATTGCCTGTGCTGTGTAGCTAAATGTATTGTATTAGCTACGGTGGAGTGTGCCATTTTGCTATTAAATAAAGTATAAAAAAACAACAATTGTGGCCCATTTATCTCCAAGGGATGGAAGTGTTTAGTACCTCATCCTACTGCATTTAGATCTGAAAAAAATCTGCTTATATTCAATGTACCACTCATACTGTAGACACATATAAATTGTGCCTTACAGTGATGGACTACTGATTTTGCTGTGAATTCTCTTGAATCTCATATCTGGCATGTCCAAAAGAAAAGCAAAGGACTCCCGAAAACAACAAGACAAAAGGAAGTGGATGTTTTTTCCATCAAGATGCCACGAGGCACAACACAGAAAGGCCTCATGACAAGTCTAAGTAGACAATGCCACCATTGTGTGGTTTTGCCAAACTTTGCCATGGATGAAATCAACACACACAAACTCCCTTCACTTTTAATTATTACAGTAGAAAGTGACACTAATGGTGATTTTGTGTTTTTATAATATCAGCATGTTAGTCAACTAACTATTCAGTTAGACTAAGATGACTCCAGCCACCTAAAGTTTTGTGCTGATACGGAGTTAAAGGAAAGCTATTTCTACATTCCTATCCAAACAAGTGCACCCACATCACATCTGCTTTGCAGTTAAGTCCTGCTTTCTTGCTGGCTGTTACGTGTTAAACCTTTATTTGTACACAGCTTGTGGACCTTCGTGACAGTGCCATCTGTGGTTGCTAGGGAGATTTGGGCCACAGCTGCAGAGTCTCAGTTCATGACTTTCAGTGATGCCAGTGTAATTTTGATGCTGCCATCTTAGCTTAGACTCTAACTCCAGCACCAGATTGTCTCTTAAAATGCCATTCCAGCATAATGGCAGACAATGCAACACATAGCAACTGTCTCTTTTATTTTGAAAGAAAAGGAAACTTTAAAAAAAATAATCAATTTAAAATGTTTAAGTTCCTAGTTAAGACATTTCATGACCATACCATATTGATGTTTTATTTTGTTTGTTTTTTACTGCAGAATGAGTACATTGTTCTAAAGCAGGGCTACAAGGTACAGTTTTTCAGATTTTCCATTATTCTACCAAGTCTTCTCTCAATAAAACTGTGATTTTGTTTTCTCAAACCCCAAGATGATATCTGCAAATGTCTTTTTTTGATCGACTAACAGTCCAAAACCCAAATATATTCAGTTTAATCAAGCAGAGAAAAGTGGGAAATCCTTACATTTATTCAATGCATGAAGCTGGAACTGCAAAAAATTTGGCATTTTTGCTTTAAAAATGATCAAAATATTATTATAGTAATGGACTGACTTTCTTCAGATGGACTAATTGAATAATCAAATAACGTTTCAGCCCTATTTCAGAATACTTTACCGACAGGAGAAAACGTGTTCCTGTTGACTGAGCAGATAGGATAATCTGTCTAAACTGTTGCACCTGTGTCAGTGAAACAATGAAATGTCCCCTCCTCTGTCCCGACTCAATTAATACAAGTGATGGCACAACATACACTATGACAGGCATTTTAATTTGCCTTCAGTTAAGTTATATGGCTAATAAAATCATGATCCCTTGTTGTACGGTAAAGTTGACATCAGAACGTCAATTTGGTCAATCATTCTATACAAGTCCCCCACAAGTGAGCGAGTATGTTGATATCTAGCATCAACCTCCAGTGAATACTGATTGTGTGGTGTTTTGTATGGTACATTGTACATATTTCTGTCCTGTTTATCATTGTAGTGTATTGACAGGAACATCATAGCTGCTATTTTAAGGTCTGCCCTTTGTGAAAGGAGACATAAGCAGTTATTGTAGTGGGAAGGTTCAGGAAAAAGATCACAAGGTCACAGTTCATGATGGCAATAATGGTGAATTTGGGAGTCAATATCACTGCATCAATAGAACAGTGATTTTTATTTTTAATAGTGTTTGATTTTGTAGATATCCCTGGACAGGTCATGGAGAGCTGCTGCTGCTGATGATGATAATGACTGGAATGGTTATGATTTTTTAACCCATAAATGTTTGCATTTTATATCATGCAAATAAATTATGTTAAGCTCCAAATTAGCTTTCCTTCCTTCTCCCTCTGTCACTCACATCCAGTCATCACCTTGCCAACCACCTCCCTCAGAGACATTCGTGTTTGATGGTTTGATCAGGCAAAAAGGAAATTACTACCATGGGATTTTCTGATTGATGGCCATAGCTATCCGTCAGTACACTGCAGGACATGGGGAAATGCGTTAGCGTTGCATCTGTAATACAAATTCAGCACAAACATGGTTGGCAATGTGGCGCAGTGTCATCTACATACATCTTAAACCACTTAATTCAGTATGAACACGTCAGGTAATTTGTATTAGTGCATGCATATCTTCTTTCTTTTTTCTGTAAAACATCATCATATGACTATCATTTATCTGGTCAGCAAATCTGGAGAAATGCACCTATTCTTTATGTCCTGAAAAACTGAAAAAGCTTTGAACTAGGTGAACAACTTGTAATTTAGAGACATTTTGAAGACTCCTTATTAAGGACTGCAACAAAAATACCAATTACTCAATGATTACTACAGATAGGAAATAATTGGTGAGTGTAGGTTTACATTTTAGCATAATTATGAGAAAATCAGCTTAATAGTGAAGCGTGCATGTACAATTAATTTTTCTCAAAGTAAGCAATTATACAAAGGGCACCGTCAATGATACATTTACTTGCAACCTGACTTTTCTAAATATCACCTACAAAAAATAATAATTGATTTCTTTATAGTTATGATTGTTGTTTTGATTCATCTACAGAGCTGTTGGGGAGTTGGGGATAAGACTGCTTTTATAATGATTGCAAAATTATTTGACCTACAGCTATCTTTCTTTGAACAGGAGTTCTTGTACTTAAACAGTTTTGGTGAGATAAGGCTAAGACAACAAAACTGTCTTTTTCTTCACATTTTCTGTTTCTTTCTGTCTCAATGGCCAATGCCTAGGGAACAGAAAATGATAGCTGCTTGTTTCATGCCTTGCACTACACTGTAGCTGCACTGTATTTATTGTATCTGTTTTATTCTCTTTCAGCTCATTTCAATGTTCAATTTTTCTTTGTTTTAATAATTTTAAATCTTATCAATGTGTTTCTTTTTATATTACCTTTTCATATTGCCTTGTGTTTCTTTTTATGTCTTGTATTAATGCCTTTATTTTAAGAACTTTGAATTGCATTCTTGTTGAAAGGTGTTATTCAAATACATTTGCCTTGTTGTGCCTTGTTTGTGGGGGATTTTAGCAAAGCGAGGACAGGTGCAATTCCTACCCAAAGTCTTGGCTTAACGACAACTGGTTTGGTATTTGTCTGCAAACTGAGTCGGCAGGAACTTGTCATATTCATTTGCTTCAGGAGACAACACAGTACAGCACCCACAGCTCCTGAAGTCTCTTTCCTCTCTCTCTTCCATGCTCTCTCCTTTTCTCCCTGTTTCTGGTGTGAGGCGGCATGCTGACTTGCACCTTAAAAGGTCTTTGGCAAGTGTGTCAACAGAAAATTGTGCCCAAACCTCTGACCAAAGTCTCCCTAAACAGTGGGGTTCTGCCTCCAACCATGAATAACATAGGATCTGTTTGTGGCACTCCTGTACCTCAGCACCTTGGTGTCCTGCATGGGAAAACAAGCTTAGAAATACAACAGTGCCCTCACTTGTTAATCAGGGGAATCACACCAACAACAACAGGCCATCATTCTTGTGGGCACATGAAGTAAAATGGGCTGGAAATTTGTCAGGGGTTGAATTTAGGAGCAAAGTGGCAGAAGATGCTTGAGGTGATCTGTGGGGATTTTTAGACAGCTGTGAAGAGGTTGACAGTGTTGCAGGGTCTGCAGAACGTTCAGCTTTCTGGCTAAGAAGGCATAGAGGGTGCCTCCGAGGAAATAGACCTGTCCCGGAGGCAAGAGGTGAATGCTGACGCTGTGGGAATTGATTCCAGCTTGAAATATCTGTGGCTAGTGTGTCTGTGGTGAATATGTGAAAAGGAACTGCATTGCTTTTGATCTCTATTAGCTGGCAGTGGTATTGGCTAAGGTAATGTAAAATACTGTAGATGCTGTACTAAACTGGAATCCATAACTCTACATGCTTTAGATTTCATGCAAATGTGAAAGCATAACAAATCTGAAAACGTGACATCTGACATAATCTCCTCTTTGCATGTCAGTAGAGATAAAACTGCCTTTGAGACGCTTTGATGGTGGTCATGGCAATTATTTATTTTTACAGTGTTAATTATCATATTTACATGCACTGGCAGTGGCAGTGATAATGAACTGTTTGTTTTCCTGTGTGTGTGTGTGTGTGTGTGTGTGTGTGTGTGTGTGACATTTGAAGGATGACTAAGCTACAGGGCCGCTCATTCAGTGAAGACGAGACATCTTTCTCTTCTAACCATTTGACTCATCTCCTGCTACATTTAGATTTGGGCAGTAGGCAACAAACTGAATTGCATTAATTTTCAATAAGAGTAATTGTCCTAACAGTGACTGCAAGCAAAGAGTGCTGCAGTGAAAGTTCAGATTATTATAGTTTTCTCCTGTGCTTCATCACAGACTCTCACATGGAAAGCAGATTTGTCACAGTTTAGCTCTTGTGTTTTTCTACCACAATACAGGTTTCTTTTCTTAAAATATCCTCCACTTTCCTAAGGTGAGTTACCTCGAGGTAATATCCTTTAAAAAATACATGATTGGAAAACACTGTATTACTAACAGGGTAAGTAGCCTGACAGGACACAAAAAGGCCTTAGCTTCTTATGAAGGGAGCGGGCAGCCCACTTAATTTTTCTGTTTTATTTATTTATTTCACAGTAGTTGGAGAGAAGAGGGGGAGGCACAGGAGAAAAAGCTTTGATCTCACGGGGTTACCAGGAGAAGCCCGGAGGCGTTAAAAAAAGGTAAACAAACATGGATGGAGAAATTACAAGAAAAAAGAAGTTTACATGTAAGTGTGTGATGCTGTTATGATAAAAACGAGTAAAATTATTATTTGAAAATAGTCTGAAATATTTTCGCCCCTTAAGTGACTTGGCTGTGTAGAAAGTAAAATGTAAAATAAAAAGTCCCAAACCCACAATTGTACATAACATGTTTTGGCGTATCATGATATGTTGCTAGGGTTGAGACTGACATTGGGCCACTGCCTCTATCACTTGTAGAGAGAGAAGGGGCTGGTTTGACTCAGGCAGCAGCTAACTTTTCAAGAACTTTCCAAACTTAAAGGTAAGGGGCAAACTAAGCTAAATAGTCTTACTTAAGACAGCTTTCATTTTAGCTTGTTTGTTACTGTTCGCTAGTAGCCGAGCTAGCAATCTGTGCTTGTGTAAAACAAAGCAGTAGTGGATGAGAGACTGTGAACAGAGCAGATTAAAATATCACTTTCTGCATGTTAACGCTAACGTGTGTATTGATAAAGTATTGGCTTTTTAACTCGCGAAGGTAGGCTACCTACAGTAATGAGCATAGTTGTTGTCAACTTGAGTAATCTAGTCTATTTTCACTTCACCTGGCTCACTTCACTTCTCACTGTGGCCTCTCTGCTGATGTCCGCTGACTTGTGTGTGTGTGTGTGTGTGTGTGTGTGTGTGTGGAGGAGCTACACAGAGAGAAGAGGATTAATAAATTACACCAATACTTTAAAAAGTACAGGTAAAAGAACCATTAACGTCAGAGCTAATCAATAATGTGGCCTTTAATAATTTATCCCCAGGGCCCATTTAATTCTGGGTTTCAGCACCCATCCGTAATAATAATCCTCTAAATTGAGAAAAGAAATGTCATTTTTGTTTGATAAATTACCTAAAAGATGGGTTATCAAAATTGTTGTCAGTTGTTTACCTCTCTAAACACATTTCTTATTATGCAACACAGCTGCATATTGACGGTTGTCAGTAATGTTTTTGTTAATATGTCCGCAGGACAGGAAGTGTTGCTTATTCACTGTACATGATGAATGAAGTGAATCTGAATCTGCAGATCAAACCTGTGATTTATTGGTTTAATGAATGTCTGTTTATACCCTGCTGCCTCTAAATAAAAAAACAAGCAGCATCCAATTGAATGAAAACACAAATACAAATACAAACTCCTATAAATAATAAACTACTTAGCATAAAATCTTTGGCACAGTAAACATTGTTTTCCCCTGAAGATTGTGTGACCTCCAAAGTTCACCATCCCCAACTAGGCTAGGTGTCTGTCTGAATATGTTTTGAATATTTCCTGTATACGATTTGACTGATAAGAAACAAACAACAGCCCAGGGAGAAGTTCCCATGTGAGCGCCTTGCTGTGTGGATAGTCATGCAAAGACACGCGCACGCACACACAGACTGTCTCACTCACTTCCATCTAATCACCCAGACACACAATTCCCATGCGATTGTCAGCAGAGTTGGTTTCATTCTCAATCATTTCAGCACCACATCTCTTTATCTGCTTTTCTCTCAGTCTCCATCTCTCTTTCTGTCTGTCTCCCACTCGTTCTGCCACCCAAATGACCCCCCGCACACCCCACCCCCTTACTTCTTGTTGGTGTTTGGTGTGCCTCTGCTAAGCCTTTAGACACACAACCCTCTGCTCTCTTTGATAATCTTACACCGTGTCTTCCTCGCCTCCAATTCCCCTCCAGCTCTGGGTTGCTGCCTGGTTGCCGCCTGCTCCAGCTGGCTCCTGACAGACTGAATGACTGACTGATAGGTTTGTTTATAAGCATACTGCAGGAGCCTCCTTCTCTAATTTGACAGGAAATTATCTTGAGTGATGTCAGTCTACTTAGAGCCACAATAGTGTGATGAGAATTATATATTTCTTCCCAGAGAAGTTGACTAGAAGTTGCAGACAAAGCCACAATTATGACTAAACTCATACAAAGTTTGTTTTTTACTTTTCCTGTTTTTAAAAAAGAATGTAAAGTGATATGTGAATAAAAATGAAGCTTTTGTCAAACAAATGTTGCTTGTGTAGAGAAGGATGCCTGGAGCAGCATAATAGAGGATGCAGCAGCAATTGGCCAGATATGACCTCCTGCCCTGGAGAGTTACTGCAGTGTTAACAGTATAGCGCTCACTGATTTGTACTCCTGTGTTGAAACTATGCACTGTTGTTTTTGAGACAGGGGTTGAACTATAGCCCGGGCCAGCGCAAGATAAAGCAACTTAGACTGGCTGCTGAGTTGAATCTGCGAGGAGCACGGCTGACTGCTGCACTGATGAGAGGAAGTGGGTTGTAAATTTTGAATAACTTGCTGGTAGCTCCATGTTTTGGTTCACAAAGGCAGCTAGAGGGGCCATTTTCTTCAGGTGTAGCATTCAAGAAGCAGCATGCCAAGCAAAGCAGAGTTAGTTTCAAACCATTACTAAATTCACATCAAAATGTATGCATAGGCAGGGGAAAATTGCACACACTATGGAAGCAATCAAATTCTTAAAGATCTCATAGCTGCAACTGCAGGCCTTTAAGTATAAATCACAATCATGTTTAAATTCTCCAGCGTGAATAAACTTTTGACCTTTATAGAAATTTAAATTGCCAAATTTTAGGAGGAATTTGGCAGAGCTAAGCTTTGTAAATGAAACCCCACATCTGCACATCAACATGGTCCTGAAGACCAGCTGTAGAGCTGATCTGGAAGCTATAAGGCAGATGGGTTCTAGCCTGATTTCAAGCTTTTTGGCAAGCGGTAAAGGAGAGACTGGGTTCAGAAATGAATTGCAGCAATTAGGCCTGCAAGAGAAGCAATCAGAGCTATATAGACAAGGGGAAAATGCTAAACTTAACTACCTGGTGACAACAAAATGAGCAAAAGGTGCACTTAATCTAGTGCTTTTAAGATGTTCTGGGACACATGAGATTCTCAGAGCAATAAAATGAATGAACAGAGACAGCTGGATGGCTTCTGCAAACAGTAACTGCGAAGTAACTATTTCATCATTCCAATATATGGCTTCATTGATTTACTCTTTTCATTTACAGCATCAGTTTATCACTGAGCCACATTCCTGTGCATTCCCTGTGGGTATGTATTCATGAGATAGACTTTAAGCTATGTAAGCACGAGCTGTGACACTTAGAGCGTTTGAAAAATATATTTTACTGAAAACAAAGTATATTTTCTTCAAAGAGTGATCAAAGCATGTTTAATATGTCAAAATGAGTCACTACAAAATGATGAAACTGGCTGCAAACAAACACAAAGCACATTTCAGACCACATTTTGCTTATAGAGCACATTATTGTAGTGAATTCAAATCCTGCACAGCTGAGGGAGCCAACGGTTAGATTAAGTTGCCAAAGGCCCCCAATTATCAGGCTTGTGTGCCTCTGCAATGCACCACATCCATAAATGCAGCAGTCACCCTCTTCACTTTAACAACCCTCCTGTCAGTTGAAAGTCTATGGAAAAACATCAATGTATGAAAAATCTCAAGGACAATCAATAATCTAGTTGCCGTACCTTTCTGAGACACAGCAGCATGGGAGGCTAAATTGGTCGACCGGGGTGTATGATGAACCATTTTCGAGCCCAATTGGACTTCAGTCGCCATCAGAAAAAGCTCTTATTCCGCACCAGGTAATGGTTAGCTGCCCTCCCCAGCAATATTAGATGTCATTCTGTGGGCTGCCGTGGGGAGAGCAATTACCCTTGTGCTAATGTCTGGCTGCCCACTGGCTCCGGCTGGCCACTCTGTTTACAGTGAAGACCTCGTCAGGCACAGATCCTCAAGATTAGATCACAACTCTGACCTGCACATCTGAACAGGCTCAGCCTCCAGCTAATGGCCAAAGCTGGTGGACACAAACACCTACATGTGCAAATACACACTTTTAAGGACATACACTAACATAATTACAATTACATCTGTTCAAAGACACGTATCCACAAATAAAAAGTGGCACTGCAAATAGTGCAAATAATTTTCTGATTATTTTCTAGATTAATCAGTTAATTGTATCATCCAAATTGATATATTCAAATAGCTTGTTTTGTCTGACCAATAGTGCAAAACAATAAAAAGATATTCAATTAATTATGATAGATTCGGAGGAACACCAGCAAACATTCGCATTTGAGATGTTTTTGGGCATTTTTGCTTAGAAAATTACTTAAGCAATTCATCAATCTATAAATTAATCAACTGATCATTTCAGCTTTGAAATACATACCAATTAACAATATTATGTTCAGAGAGTTAGACTGATACATTGGCGGTATTAGTTTGTTATGTTACAAGTCACAAAAACAATGTGCAGATCTTCATAGTGCAGTTAATTTATGTTCACTGTGTTACATACAAAGAAAAACACCATACTGCGTTGGTGTCCTCTGCATCACATATGCAGGGGATGCTGGGGAAATCTTCTTCTATAGCTATACTGATGAGACAGAAGCTTATGGGCTAAACACTCCTTTGCCAGGCAGCAGTCATACAGAATATAGCTTATGCATCCTGAGCACAAAAAAGTAGCAGATGGGAGGGAAACACTCAGGATACCTGTACTACTTCTTCAGAGACAATAGAATAATTTTTTATTCACGCCATCAGTGCATGAAGTTCACATATCCACGCATGCAGGTGCGCAGACACACACCTGTGACTAAGGATATTATCGTTCCTTGACTTCTTGCTTCCCTGTTCTTGCGCTTCACATGTGTAGCTGCCATTCAGGCTTTTTGAGTCTGAGCCCCAGTCACAAGGGCCCCTGCCAGAGTCAAGACTGAGACCCCAATTTCACCTACAGTGAGTGGATGACTGAGAGCTGTCACCTTTGTTCAGATCTAACATTGCACACGTCTGCTTGCCACACATTGTAGGTGGCTGTGTGTGGCTCTCTTGTGCCCACATGAAAGGATAAAAGAAAGTGTGCCTCAGTTTGCTTTGTATAGGATGAATCCTCGTCAAGGAGGGATTACTTCACAGCAGGGGGCTGGACTTCATCTCTCTCGGGCCTTTCTAGAACACAAATATCATGAAGCAATACTAGAGTTGCTTCATTTTAGGAAGAGGCAGCATGTGTTTAAAAAATTTCAATGGACCCAGTAAAATACAAATTTATTTAAATGGCATTGTTAAGATACAGAGATTCACTGTTCATTGAACGTATTTGGCACAGGCATAAAAGAACTTCACATTAAGTCAAAGGGGCAGAGCGGAACATGAAATGTATGTTTTATAAGAAATATTAAAATCTATATGTACAATGCAGATTTAAATTAACTTACTGTACATTTCAACAATTAATCAGCATGTTTTCAGACAAGAATGTAAATGATTGCGTTTACATTCTTGTCTCACAACATGCTGCATCTACACAGTATGATAACGAGCAGCAGTGTTATAGTTATACATAAGTAGAAGTTATACATAAGTAGGTGACAGGAAGTGGAGGTATTTAAAGAATTTGATTCAGAGTGAAACTGGCAGAGAAATGCTGGGTAAGGTAGGTTTTTCTTTCCTCTGCCTTGGGATTGAATAAAGCAGGGCTCATATATTCCTGCTACAGTTTTACCTCAGAGATGGGTTTGTGTAGTGTAAGAGCCTCAACAGTGGCACACAACGTTTTCCATAACTTTAACTTGAAGTAGGAGTCAAAATTTTGTTTAGTTGGAGTAATTAAGGTTGTTTTTGAGGAATAAATAAACTAACATTGTTTGATAAGTCCGTAATGGCATATTTTTTAGATGTGAGGTAAGTTACCACCTTGACTCTTAAATAGGCTTGAGGATCCTGGAATGAACAGGGGAAGTGAATGTGTTCTCTTGCCTCTCAACAGTTATTGCTGGCGTGTCCCTGTGGTGCAATGTTTAATTACCATATCCAACAACAAAGTGTTTGGAATTTGCTACAGCTATGATTTGTGCTTTTGACTGGGTTCTTCTCTATAGCAACAGTGGCTAAGGCATCATGGGTATTGTCGTATAAAACAGCAATGAATGCATTTCAACTGCTGGTTATAACATAAACAACAACACATGTAATGGTGTTAAATTATCCTACCATGTTTCTATATTTAGAAACATTAAGGATGTCATAAAAGATGAAAAACGTTGAAATGGGAATTCACCATGGTTAGAATACTTCCCAAAACCAGCACATCGTCCTACTGCATACCTATTTATGTGCTTGTAAAACTTGAACATTTTGAAACAAATGGTTATGGTTAAGTTAAACCTTATCTGTAATCTTTTGTATAAGTTGCTCACTCTCTCTATTTTCTCCATACTTTTGCAATTCATCAAGTTGTTGTCATGAAAGTGATGAGGGGAGCATTTATGCTATACTGTGCTCCAACTTTCATTTGTATTTCAGAGGTTGTTAAGCAAATGGTCTCGTACACAAACAGAGGAAAAGACATGAGTGTCCTCCATATACCTCCATACACCCCCAAGTCTGCTTGTGATTTCAGCCCCACTTATGAGTCATCACCCACTTCTGAATTACAGAACTGTCTGAGAGACTGTTTCTCCACTTCTCCATACAGCTGTGCATCGGCTAAATGATAGCTCCGTTTGCTTCATTTCCCCTGTTGCGTATATCTTTGAGCTGGGAACCACAGGTGCCCTTTCAAGTAATCCATTTCCTTGTCCCATATTTGCATATATGCATAATGCATGACAAAATGGCATCCCTAGGAGAGGGTCCAATGAGAGAGCACTATTTTTAGTATGCACCTGGCATCAGCGCCGCCCATCCTGATATCTCAGGTTCAATTACAAAGGTTTGGTGCAGGAGCAGCGATGAGGATCTGAGGTGTGTGGGCTAAGGATGGATGTGTGAAACTCTCCTAGACTGTTCTCGCCATTTTCTGTTCCCCAGAGTTGAAAGCATTTCCTCACAATGCAATCAGGCAAATGAAAATATTAACACGCTTTTGAACAAAACATCACTCAGTCAAGGCAGCTGTGTGAGAATAAAGGATGCCTTCATCATGCCAGTGCATCAAAAGGAAGGAAATGCAGAAAAAAAAAAATTTGCTACTCACCCACACAGGAAAGACAATAAGAAAATACAGATCAAAATAAATTGCACTGTTTTTCATTCTGACATATCTTCTGTCAGATTGTTGCCAGTGCCCTGTCTATCTGTGTGTGTGTGTGTCAGGGGAAAGTTCTCCCTGACACGCTCCCCTACTGCTCAAATCAATTACATTCAGTTCAGCAAGCTTTACAGGCATGATTAAGCATTAGGGTGATTTTGAGTTTGCAGTTTTTTATATTGCATCACATGTGTAAATATAGTATTTTTGGTCTGACATGTAAATATACCTGCTCTTATCCAGTGGGTGGAATTGAAATGAGTGCCATCCACCCTAAAATATCTTAACCTTACAGCGCACATAACATTTACCAGAGAAGTAGCAGAAGCCTATTTTATCCCCCTTTCAGTTCTGAGTACATGAGTTGTGTGTGAAAGAAGTGGGACAGCCTCCTTTTGAATGACATTATCTTGAGTCTATTCTGCCTACCTGCTCTACAGGGTAGGATTTCTCTCCAGTTTCGTAGCGGGCTGATAAAACTTCCTGATAAAAGTTTAATGTTACTTGTAATCAAATCGAGATTGAACACATTTTATGTCATTGCGTTGCGTCATGCTGTATTTCCAAGCAGTCCCAAATTACTGGGTGCATAAATGTATATGCGGGTGCCTGTGTATGTAATGACGGTAAGTCTACTGCCGTATAAGGGGGATAGACTGAGATTGCTATCTACATGATGGATTGCCAAGTGCAGCTGATTTAAAATACTATTAGGACGTAGTCCCTGGCTTGCTAAAGGGTGTTCTCTAATGTATTGCTTCTCTTGAGACTGAGTTTGTGTCTGTTCTAGTTTAACAGTTTGCAGCAAATGCACCTGCAAAATAAGACAGCAGGATTTTTTACTCATACAAAATAAAACCGGTCTCACTGCTGCATCTTCAGCCTGCCTTGTTTTGGCAGAACCAGTTTGGTTATGCAATTAAAGCATGTAAATTGATAGCACTGCAAAACAACAGTCCCACTTTAATTCCTGCTTAATGACATTGCTGCTAAGCCGACCCCTGCCTCTAGAGGTGTAGTACAGGAAAAACCTCATTAACTTTTTTTTTGTGTGTCCTTCATTATTATTTTTGTTCACAAAGAACAGCCCATCCTTATCTGCTGAATGATTAGCAGTGCAATGAGGACAATTTTTAGTTATCAGACCAACATGTGCAATGTAACCCACATAACCCCCAGCAGGGATATCCCCCAGAGAAATGCAAATCATCCTGTTTTTCTGTGTATAAGTGGCAAAGGAATGAGTGACAGGAAGTAACAGGAGTAACGCCGGCCCTAAATACACACAGAGATTGTAGTCTGTATAGGCCGTGTTGTTTATGTGTGTGTGAATGTGTGTGTACTTTGTTTTTGTTTTTCCCATCCTGAGGTCAATAACTCAGCCATGTCATAAATGATTTATGCTTGGCATCATCTAAAAATGTTGGTTTCAGCATGGTCCAATTATTGATCAGTGGGTATTGACTGAAGACCAAGCAGTCAGATTCAAAAACATGAGGGTGCTGTATTAATGCGGTTTTGTTTTTTGCTCAAGCTTATCTTCAGTCCTCTCTGCTTCTGATTCTTTTGTTGTCTGACAGTAGCATACAAGTGGTATGACTGTATGTGTGTTTTATCTAAAAGTTCATTTTCAGCTGGCAGTGACACACAATTGAAAACTCTGAATACCATTAAGCAAATGGGTTGGTTTTCAAGCACTTGGCTTTGTCTGAGGATAAAAGTGTCGTTTTTCATATGATTGAACAGCCCGCCTCAAAGTGTTGTCATTCAGTTTACTTTTCTTACTTGTCATTTATGCATTTTGTTTTTGTCATGTCGTTTTAGCCCCTCATGGGTTTTGTTGTCAGCTTGCTTGTGTTGTGGGGAAAAAACAGTCATGGCTTTGGTCGTTTTTAATTAATCTCATCTGTACATATGTGTTTTAGCTCTCTACTTTCTATAAGTATTTGCTGTCTGAGGCTTACAAGCTTAATCCACATTTTGAGGTGAAAAGGCTATAAGCCAAAGATTATTCCAATACCTAAATGCCTAAATTCTAAAATAAGTACTTTTTTGCTGGCAAATGCTAAAAATCCACAGTCCACGGGGGCCAAGGCATCTTGTAATTGACTGATTATTGTTCTTATCCAAACACTGCTGCATACACAGCAGTCACCCTGAAGCCTCAGGGCTCACTGTTTGACTGCTGAAAAATACAACTGTTGTTGAGGGAAAAATGCAATTTTATTTATTTTGATTTTATTTTATGTCAAAAGCTGCCAAAATTCCAACAACACAATTTTACTGAGCAGCAAGTACACCTTTTTCTCATTGGATAATTGCCATGGGTTTAGTAAAGCTCTAAATAAATAATTGACTCTATCATGGTTGCCATGTTTTTCAGTTTACTAGGGACACTGTGTTTGTATGCCTGGCTGTATGTGTGTAAGTGAAACTTTTAAGAATCTTGATTCTGGTTTTCATTGACTGGGCTGTTCTTAGAAGATGTGCTTATCGCGAGCCCTCGGGGCACCCGTGTTAATCCCCGGGAAAAGATGACATCAAATGGAAGCAGAGCAAGGGATTATGGGGGATGTTGTGGAGCATGATCAACTGCCAGTGAGAACTGGATGGACAGGGAGAAATCCTCCTCAGGTGAGAGCGAGCAAACCCCCAAAAATACTATGGAGTGGAATGGAAAAAAAAGAAAAACACAGCCAGCGTATGAATTAACCATTACAAGACATCTTCCCCATTGCCAAACTAACCAGACTGTTGCATTAATTTTAATCAGACTAACATGAGCAAGCTAAGGGTGAAGAGTAGTTTTCCCACTGCAGCCAGTCCCTACAGTCTGTGCCTAATTCACACAGTTCTAACTCCAGTACCTCTGTTAAGTCCTGGAGCATGCCAGATATCATCTTCTTTTAAAGCAGTCCCTGTGAAACCAAGTTTTCTTATTTCACATCGAACAGTATTCCAGTGTGAACTGAGCTTTTCTGTCTGTGTTTACAGAGATAAAGATGTTAGACTATTGATGATAAAGTTAGCTCAAACCCCACTCTACAATCCATATATTGCACAAATAGAATTTCAGATTTTGGAACTCTATTAACTCTATTAATTATAATTAATTTTTTGGTCCATGCTTACCTATGGCAATGCCATGCAGGCTGATGAAGAGATAGGAAAAATGTCTTTGAACAAGACACCTGCTTCAGGTGTGCTATCCTCTTAACAAATACAGGAGTAAAAAACATCCATGCTCACATTGTTTCATTTATTGCAACACAGCAGCTACGATCAGTATTTATATATTAACACTGGATAACATGACTGAATGCATGTGAAAGGTGTCACTCGTGATGGACCCACAGAGAATTATCACCAGACTCTGCAGTTGCCCTCAACTCTGCTCGTTTTGATTTTATAGCCAGCAATTTTACTATTTTGGTTCAGTCTTACTGCTCTCTTCAGCAAAAAAGCTGTAAAAACCGATAGCACCAAACGGAAAACAGAAAAAGTTTAATACTAGCTGGTGAACAAAGTGCAGTACAGCGAGTGCCACATTGGGGTCTTAGTTCGCGTGGTAGAGCACGCACACAATGCACAAGGCTAAAGTCCTTACTGCAGCGGCCCCGTTTGATTCCAGCCCACATTCTTTTGCTGCATTTCATTCCCCCTCACTCACCCACATTTATCAAATGAAGGCAAAAAGCCCACCCTACCCCAAAAATGTTTTCCACATCAACTAATACAGTATGTCAGTGTTCAATAGACTGTGTTGAATATAGAAAACACTAAAGAAAAAAGTGAGGAATTTTCAGCATACCACTAGAGATGTTTCTAATAATTATCTTTCTATTTACTGAGATGTTTTTTCAATTAATTATAAAATGTCAAAAATGATACTCATGCTTGAGTTCCTAGAGGCCAAAGTCATGCCTTGAGTTTTCTGCATCTATTAACAAACAGTCAAAAACCCAAAAGTATTCAAATGATAACGATATGGAACTGAACAAGTAAATTCTCACATTTGAGATCATGATGACATCATCTTGAGGACATTTTGAATTGATTGCATTTCTTTTCCCAACAAAAATCAATGAAATATTATCATTGCTATTAAATAATACTATATAAATGAAGTAATAGTAAAAAAGTCTTTGTATCTATCTACTACTTCTACACTGTAGTGCTATATAATAAATCATACTTGAACTCTCTTCTGTAACCTGAGCTCATCAACACAACATAAAACCCGATAAACCATTAATATTCCCCAATAGAAGCCGATCTAATGAGCAGAAGCGCTTGTGTTGTTAAATATTTCTCTCGTTCTTTTCTCTAATTACACGTTAATGGGCCCATGCTGAGTTCATTTGTCGCAGCATGAGCAAGCAGTAAATAATGGCTCTTTAGGGGTATTTCGCAGGAGACTTGCCTTGTGTCGAAAGGGCCTCGCCTATTGATCTCACCTTGAGTTATTCGGCTCGCAGTGAGAAAAACGTTGCGTGTCAGCTCGCTGTTGGACTTACCGTTGAAGGTCTTTATTTCAGTGTCTGTAGTAATCAGGCTAATTTGGGTGTCTTGGACTTTTACCAAAGCAGCTGGAGGAGGAAACAGAAATAAATTTAACAAGGTAATTTCAAATCCAAAATAGGGTTTGCAAATAAAACTTTTTGTTTGGTTTCAAGCAAGAGACAACACTCAGAGGTTCTTATACTGTTAAATGTCATGAATTGTTGATCCTAGATGTATTCCAGGGCTCTTTTGCTATGCAGTGTTGCAATTTGATATTTTTCTTATTCTGTTTCTCGCATCTTGGCTCATTTACTGTACCACGTCTGTCTTTCGACTACTCTGACATAGATTTGGGTGGGGTGACAATATTGTGAGACAATTTAAATTTGTTTACCATTGATATGGTACAGATTTTACCATATTGGTTATACCGTGTTAGCCACCCCTTTAATATCACTGGTTGTACAAGGTCATTGAGTAACACTGTTTTATGGCAAGATTGGATTATATGTGACTTGTTTCATACCATCCACCCGTACTTTTATAATATCTTGAATCTTTGACATTAAATGCATGTCAGTACTCTTTCAGCAATCTTGAATTGGATTGATCTTTCAACCAACAAATCCTCCAAATTAAACAACCATATATATTTTTTGTTTTCCCCTTTAGAACACCACATCTGATCATAATCTAATACCCCTGTCGGCATCATGACATTGTTCCAAGAACTTTCACAAATCACCGGGTCATCATCAGGTTTAGGTACAAAAACAACTTGGTTCGGAAAAGATCATGGTTTTGGTTAAAATAACTAAATTATTAAAAAGGTAAGGGGACCTTTTATCATCATGATTCAAATAATAAACACGATCGTAGTCATGGTTAAAAGAAAGCAAGATTGATTGCAGTAAATAGGAAACGGGAAGCGAATAGCAACTACTGATGCTATCGTTTTTCTTGGGAGGACAGTCTCTTTTCAACCTGACTCATACTCTGCATTTCATTTCCCAGAATGCCTTTTGACTGCTCCCAGAAAGCAGGAACTTGTCATACACACAGTGGTAATAAAAAACCTTAATTTAAAAATTGCATTTTGTGTTTACTTGTGTTATATTTGTCTAATATTTCAATATGTTTGATGATCTGAAATATTTCAGTGTGACAAACTTGCAAAAAAAATAAGACATTAGGAAGGGGCAAACATTTTTTCACATCACTGTATCTGTGCACTGTACATGTAGGGGTACGAAGCAGTTGCAAAAAAGCCTGAATGAGGTTAACATAAACATTAAGAATTATTTACAACCACTAATCACCTCAGGGCTGACAGAGAACCATGAGTGTTCATCCCTCCCTCTCTCTCACAACAGTCTAATGACAGAAATAAATGTAATCATCCTTGAGTGTCCTGGATTCTTATTACTGTTCATAATACTTAAAATGTAATCTGCCTTATAAATCACACCTCATCTCAGTGTCAGGGTGACCCGGTAATTAAGGAGATGATCCTTAAGCCAGGAGGATTGGGTTCAAGCGCCTCTGACCACAACCTGCTGAAGAGTCTTTGATAATGTCAGATACTGTGCTGACATTACAGTTCAACCCCTGCTTTGAGAATTAATAAAATTTTTCTGTAGCATATCACAAACACACAATTCATTCATGAGGGATGTTTTTAATGGTACTTTTTCAAAAGTAAGCATAATCACTTTGATTAAAATTATGGTAATCACTTAATCTTTATTAGTTTTCTTGTATCAATCTAAATATTCTCTTTTTCCAGCTACACAAATGAATATGTTCTGCTTTTCACTGAATTGAAAATTGAACATCTGTTGGGTTGGGTAGCTTATTGTCGATATATCAGTATTGGTGTATATGTATATTAAATAAAAACAAATAAAATCACATCATCTGAAAAAATTTCTTCTGCCCTCACTATGCTGTAGGTGAATAGAGTTGGCCTTTGAAGGCTTTGATACCATAAACAAAAGTTAAACTGGATTCACAAAAGTTTAGATTAAAGGTGCTTTCAGACAGAAAGCTGTTGCTGCTGCGTCAGCTGCCCGGTACCTCTGATACTCTGTACCCATACATCACAGCCTTCCACTTTCCACATAAACTACTATAATCCCTCACACAGCTAAATAGAGTGGGCTGTCACTTAAAACAGGGGGAATGTGTAACAATTTTAATCGATTAATATACCAAGTTTAGCTAACTAATATAATAAACATTGTTTATTGGTTCAGATTGATAGAACTTTGAAAATGTTGCTTCATACATTTTCTCTGCATTGATACATTAGTTCACTGTTGGTGAAGAGGTGTATAATTCTGGGGAATCAAATCAAATCCAATAGTGAGCCTCAGCGGCAAGTTAAAAAGTTTAACCACAACACTATTTGATAGGAGTAGTTTCTATTTACCAAACAACAAAAAGTAATAATGGTGGTTATATTAATCTACTAATAAAGTAAAACTAATGGAAAAGTAAGCCATCATGAGCAGTAAAGTGAAACTGTTTGTTAAATAGGAGACAGACTGCTAAGGTCAAAGACAACACTTGGCTTCATCCCACTAATTATTTTCCAGAATGTTCATTAGCTTAGGAAGGGACTTGTGGGTATGGCTGTCCTCTCAACCTACTTTATAGTCTCTCACAGGAACAAGGCTCATCCAAAAACTGCCTAGTTCTGGCCTCTACCCAAAACTGCAACACAGTTGGGGAGCAGAGAGAAGCAGTGTGAGGAGAGACTGTGGTGGCATCTCTACTAGTGCCTGTGAGTTAGTGAGGAGTGCTGTTGTTTCATGGTCAATCACCAGCTCCTCTTTTAGTGTTTGAAAGGAAGGAGGGCGGCAGGAGCACTCCTCTAGGCCCCGTAACAGAGCTGCACCGGAGGGTCTGTGGAGACAAATCCCGAATCAAATTGATTTCAAAAGCAAGCGGGACCAATGTGTTTACTTCATCAAGCACACAACCAAGTGGAGAACATAAATAAAATGAAAGGAATAAAAGAGCAGGTAGGGTTATCATGTGTGCAGTGGCCCGCCCGGTAACGACACTCCCTGCTTCCCCACCTGCACCTTGCCCATTTTCATATCCCACCCTATCGGTGAAACAGGAAGCTGGTTTGCTGATAAAATTCCTAGTGTTCTTGTAGCTGGACTTTCTCCAGGCACAATTATCTTCCCAAAGCAGTCATTCTACCCTCTGTCGGGCAAATGTGAATTGCCTCAATAAGAGGACTGTTTTCCTTTTTCCCTCTCTCCACTGGTTGTTGCTTGCTGATCTCCCTTATGGCCTCAGCTCTGGTCTGTCAGAAAATCAGCCTCAGGCTTAACTTGCATTATCAGCCTGGTTGATGCAATCTCTTTCTTCCAGATTGTCCCAAAATGGCTGGTGGATGACTTCTGGGATCTGGCAGTGACTCTAGATTTTCAGATTTGACTGTGACTTACAAACAAAGTAACCCTTTAACAGATGCTTTGGAAGGGAAATTGTTTTGAAAATAGCCACCAAATTGGGAGAATGAAAAGTTTACACCACAGAAGATGTTCTGATATTGTCTCTTTTTTTGGAAATTAATTAATATCTATATTTGACTCTAACTCACTAGATAAAGATTTGGATTTCTTGAACCACAAGTTAAAATGTGCCTAATGCCCACTAACTTTGCAAAATAAAAAGGTATTGCTTCAATTATCATTTGTAAGTGCGAGTCATTGTCATATTGGATTTGGAAGATTAAAGTTTCCCTCTTTTAAGAGGAGTTACAATGTCTTTGAAGAGAAGTTCATATAAACAACAAACATGTCATCATGTTAAGTGAATCTTGTTATATGTAGCAATAATGCCTTTTTAAAGTCCATGCAAATGTGTTGAAGCCACACAGAAGGGGACAGAAAAACCTCTTTGAAATCAAAGGATGTTAGAAGTTCGGTCTCAGATGTTAATCTGACTATAAGTAGCCATTTACAAAGCACAAAGACAAAGCCTGCTGTCAGTGTTTTCTGGTAAATTTTGCATCTGCATGCAAGGGAAGAAATAATGATGCCATTATGTGGTGTAACCAAACAGTGGAACAGCTTGATATGTTGTAATATCCTCGCTGAGACCGCTGTTAAAACCCATTTCCATAAAAGAAGCGGGGAGGCCACACTTATTAAAGGCAGAACAAGATTTCTCTTCCCAGAAAGAGACCAGGGAGGTGTCTGTGCACCATCATCTACACCCCCCCTCTGTGGTATCTATTTCCATGCTGAGGCTTGTTTCAGTTCGCCTGCAGAACGAAGGTATTACCACCGTTCGTTCAGCAAGCTCCTGTGCACATGACAGTTCATTTTCTGCATGATATCCCAAAAGTCGATACGATCTTGTAAAGACAAATACCAGATAGCACTGGCTAACTGATGCAGTTTGGGAGGAACACCATTAATCATGCTCTCCTGGGGGGCGGGGTAAGGTGGGGGTCTACCCAGAAAGTCTTCATGCATTAATAAAATCACCAGATGATCTATGAATGAATTTGCAGCTGGCAGTGCCTTCATTACCCATGGTTCTGCAGGGTCTGGGAGCACTGGTGTGTATCAAAATGAGCGGGGAAGTAGCCTAACTGTAGAAATCCCTGTTGTTGAGATAATGTCTGCTCAATTAAGAAGCTTTAGACAGGCATGTCATTCCAGGTCAACCACGTTGTAGACATGATTTTTGATTGAATGAGGACGCACAGTCTCATTAATTCATAGCATTCAAAACCAGATCTGCAGTGTAAACATTGTGCAGCCTTATAACTGTGAATGAATGAGTCAGTTTTGAGTCTTTGCATCAAAAATAGACTGTGCTGTGACCCTCAATCTCCTTAGTATCCTTTAATGCGTACTTTGAGATAGCACTAGCTGACAATTACCTGAAAATGCATGAAATCTCATTGCAGAAAAGCAGCAGAAAACATATAATCAACATGCTGTAGGTGAATGGCATAACAAATGAACCATGTTATTGTGACAGTAAACATACCATAGAGGCTGCTGGAAAAACTCTCACTTGTTTGAGCATCTCAACAATTTTTCCACACACTGTTGTGATAATTGAGGCTTTCACGCAAATCTGTCTTTCTTTTGTATTCCTGTTGTTTTCATGCTGCAACACAGACTTTCCCAATCATCTCTAACAACAAATCCACAAACAGAGATCAGAAAATGTATGTGAGCACAACGTTTAAAAGACAGAAACTATGCATTCACACCTTTCCAACTCCTACATAAAAAGGTATTTGATGATACCATCATGGCAAGTCTATGCTAGTGTTGGAGGGTTACAGCCCGTCTGACATCAAATCATCTGTCAAGTGCTTTTAAACTAAAAATCACCTACAGAGAATACGTCAATCAAGCCAAAACCTTCAAAAAACTACTCACTCTAATCCATTTATAGTACTATTTAATGCAGTGTACTGTACACAGAACTAAATACTATGTGAGAGATGTACCACATCTCTCATGTTGTGTGTGTTTGTCATAACTAAATTTTTCTCAGAACTGTTGAAGTGTAACTAGGAAATGGTTTTATCTTAAAAAACAAGCTGCTGGCTCTTATATGCAACACTTGAAGGTAATCACTATTATCACACATTTCTTTCAGATGGCCATTAAAACACTCATGCACCACAGCCATAAGGAAAGGTCTTTGTAATGCTTGGAAATAGTGAATGGTATTATTTTACCCTTGTTCTCTGATTGTTACTGATGTAGTGATGTCATTCCAAATATTAATCCAAGGCATGCAATTAGCCAAATTAGTGGGAGTTCCATGAACAAATTAGTCATATGTTGAATAAAATCTGTCATCTGAAAGGAAATATTATGACTGGGTCACTTGTCCTGTTGGATTATTTTAATGCATTTTGAGGGGGATACTAAGGCAGTGAAATGACATATTAAATGGCTGCCAGTATTTGAGATGGTGCCTTGAAGAATTCTGTACATTTGCAAAGCCTGATGCACAGTGATTGCACTCAAAATGCGATGGTGATTCATATTGGTTGCTATTAGTCCAGATGGATAAATAGAAATATTTAGCTTCTGTTATAGTTGTTAATACATTCTGTTAATATAATATGCAATTTATTAACAACTGATGAGTTAGTTGAGTCATGTATGTTCTACATCTAAACCAGGTGTGAGATTTACTGCAGAAATCTTCACTACAGATATTCAATGAGTCTGGACAGACATCATGATGCATGGATGCATGGATTATTTTCATTTTCTGTGTGTGGTTTACTTTAGGCTACAATATAGTGAACTGCCATTTAGGTCTCACGTTCTGTCCTATACAAATCTTGTGAATTTCGGTTCCAACACTCTTAAGTTCTCCCACCACTGATTGTTTTTAAATACATTTTCAACTGACCAGTAATGAGAATGCTACAGGCAAGAATTTGTCATCATATGAAGACACTTACGAAACTTAAAAAGCCTTGTTCCTACAGCTAGTAATGACATGGCACATGGCAACAATTACTGTATGTGCTGGTTGGGGCTGTGGATGATCTTCCATTTCTTGGTTATTCACAGAGGTAGAAAGAAGCAATAGACTACATAGGCCACTGCACAGTGTAAGCGTATCACTGCAAATATGTGATGTCCTGTTGTGCATGTAGCTGTGTCAGTAAGATGATATTGCAGAGGAACCAGAGCTGATGCTGCTACAGAGTCTGTCCTGCTTCTGAAATGTGGCTCTGGCTTCTGAAAGATAAAATAGACTGTTTATTGATCCGACTTCCTTTGTCAGTTGCGCTCTCTCATATTGATAGAACTGTTTTATGTATTCTACTGCATACAGTTGTGATACAAATGAGTACAATCCAAGGCCATCCCCTTTCCTCTATCAGAGAGACTACTACTTGGAGTCTTGACATCCTGACACAGTGTCATCGTTGAATAGCTTCCATTGTATCTTCACTTATCGCAAAGAGTGAATTGAACATGGTAAATCAGTGTGCAATGGAAAGTGAATGAATCTGTTTTCACACTGGAAGATAAGCATTATGACATTAGATGGGAATAAAAGTTTCCATTTGGAAAAATCTTATGAACAGCTTTTCAATTGCTGGCGATTCATGAGAGTTATGATATGATAACTATATTCATTATATAGCTGATAAGAGTTAAGCTCTCCCACAAAACTCAGCCAGCCCACACTGATATAGGACAGAAATAGAAGGAGTGAAACCCGAGAAATGAAGCATATACAGTAGACAGTCACAGAATATAATTGTGGCAACAATAGACTATAAATGCTTTCAATCAAGCAAGACATACACAAATTAAATACATAATTTAACACAGTTGCATTTTTGTTTTCTCATACATCTCAATTTCAAAAAGAAACTAATTTACTTGCAACATACAGTACTGTGTCTGATAAACTGAATCTCTGAATCTCATGTGTCTGAAATTTGCAACATAAGCGTTGACAAATAATTCATCAGCTGTTTTCAAAAACAGTAGCTTTTATGGCTTAATCTTTTCCCCACTACATTTCTATTTCATTTATGATTTTCATTTATAAATCATCACCTCTTAATTTTACTTGGAGTAAAATAAAATGTGTACAGCTAAACTTGGCGCATTTGATCTAATCCACTGAGTCGGGAGCAGCTCGTGAATTGGGAGCAACAATTCATCTGAGTACTCTGCAAACAAGATGTAGAGCCATCAACAGAGTTGATAACAATGTCATTAGCATTGTTAGATCCCAGAATACAGCAACATAGTTGTTGACACTGAGCAGTCACTTTACATAAACAAGAGCCTTACAAGTACGATGAACTTTTTTCGTTCTCAGGGAAAGTAGATAATTGCTGCTGCAAAGAACAAAAATGTACAAAAATATCGAAGAGTAAAGATCATCATAATACTGAGTTTTCAGTGGTAGAAGGGGGTTCTTGGTGTTCATTTGTTAATTCGCATAGCATGGCAAATTACAGATTGGCCACATCATATGCAAAGTACAGGTGGGCCTAACATGCAGTAAAGGTGCACTATTTTATTAAAATTATCGAGCAGATGTAGAAAGTAACCTTTACTTACTTTAAAGAACAACATTTTAAATACAGAACATGATCAGTTTATGAAATATTACTTATTGTTAGACCATGACTATTATTAATAATATTATTAACTAATAATACATAACATGCCTAAATTTATTTATTTTTTTAAGACTGCATCCGTCCTTAAGGTCTAACAGATGTGTTGAATGCATAAATCCTGCATGGTTTAAATCCATTTTTACTAGCCAGCAGTTTCTTCTTCACTGCCTTTGCTAGCATATTGCTGTGCATCATGGTGCATTTCTGCCACCTGTAGATCAGTGGAATTGTGTGAAACCATTGGCAGGAACTATCAGGTTTTACTAACTGAATTAACATGTAGCATATGGGCCACAATGTGTAACTAAAATAACCTGTCTGATCTTAACGGAGCCTTAGCCAGAAGACACCAAAACCTTTTTGCCATGCTCCATTAACAAACAAGAACTGTTGCTAATACAAGCGAGATGAGCTGATTTTCTCATATTAACATAATTTTAATCTTCTTAGAGAAAGATAGAGAAATCTAGATAAAGGTTTATTATCAAATGTGTTATGGGTGTGTGTGGGAGACGGCTGAACTCAAAAGCACAACAGAGCCAAAAAACGATACGGGGAGTTTATTGAGACAGTCACGAATCAGTGGGGGAGGAGAGTGATCCGAGTTCAGAGCGGAGAGTCCAGGCAAGACGGTGTGTAGAGGCGGTGTAGGCGAAGCAGGTGGGCAGGCAGGAGACTGGCAGGCGGGTTCTGAGAAGGTGGAGTAGAGCAACAAACAAGCGTTAGGAATAGCGAGGGATAAATTCACGAGAAACAAATTCACAACTAGAGCAGGCCAAGGTGTGTACCACGGGAGATACTCTGACGATCTGGCAAATACTGGCGTTCCCCGGTCGGGGACGATATCCCGTTGGGCCTCCTTCATCAAGGACTTGATCTCCCAGGTAACTGCCGCCACTATGCAGGAAGGAGGCAGTATGGTCTTAGGTTCCGCAGGAGCCTCTTCGGAGGTGAATTGTCGGGACAAGGCGTCGGGTTTGGTATTCTTAGAACCGGGCCTGTAGGTGAGAGTAAACCGGAACCGATCAAAGCCTTCACCTGCCCACCTTGAATGATGTATCCCAGGAAGTTGACTGTGCTGGTGTGAAACTCGCACTTCTCCACCTTCACATAAAGCTTGTTCTCCAGGAGTCTCTGTAGCACCTGTCGTACGTGGGAGATGTGTTCTGGCAGGGTCTCGGAATAGATCAAAGTGTCGTCCAAGTAAACAAACACGAAACGGTAAGTGAAATCACGGAGGACATCGTTAACTAGGGCTTGGAACACTGCTGGGGCATTAGTAAGTCCGAAGGGCATTACCTGATATTCAAAGTGGCCCAAAGGTGTGTTGAAGGCGGTCTTCCACTCATCACCTGTTCTACCAGATGGTAGGCGTTCCGGAGGTCCAGTTTGGTAAAGACTGCGCCCTGGAGGAGCTCGAAAGCAGAGGAGATGAGAGGTAAAGGGTATTTATTCCTGATAGTGATTGCGTTGAGTCCCCGGTAGTCAATGCAAGGGCGAAGGATTTTGTCCTTTTTAGCCACAAAAAAGAAACCCACTCCCAAAGGGGAAGAGAAGGGGCGAATGAGGCCGGAGGCTAATGAGGTCTTAATGTAAGCCTCCATAGACTCCCTCTCGGGCTTAGATAGGCTGTACAGGCGGCTAGAAGGGAGTGTGGCACCAGGAAGGAGTTCAATGGCACAGTCATATGGACGATGTGGTGGTAAGGTGAGGGCCAAGTCTTTACTAAAGACTGTGCTAAGGGAGTGATATTCGGGTGGAATGGATGAGAGGTCTGGTTGATCAGGGATAGGTTGGAGAACAACTGTAGGCAAACTGAATGACAGTGACTACTCCAGCCTATAATTCTGCCCGCAGACCAGTCCAGGTGGGGATTGTGTAGCTTGAGCCAGGTATAGCCAAAAAAAGGGGAGAATCTGGGGTGGAGATGACATTAAGCCGAATCAATTCACAATGGTTGCCAGAAAGGATTAAATTGATCGGGACTGTATGATGCGTGACTCGAGCTAGGAGCCGGCCGTCTAAGCCATTAGCTGTAAGGGGGTTGCTCAGAGGCTCTAAAGGGATGCCTGCTCTTAAGGCGAACTCTCTGTCGAGAAAGCAGTCATCAGCCCCAGAGTCTATGAGAGCCATGAGAGGGAAACTGTGTTGTAGAAGACAGAGAGTGGCTGGAATCTGCATACGAACAGGTGATGGGGAATTTACCTTATCTTGACTCACCAATATACCCACTCTTACTGGTAAGCCTGCTCTTTTGGCCGAACCGGGCAGAAAGCGATGTGGTGGCCAGCCTTGCCGCAATACAGGCAGTCTCCAGCTCTGATCCGCCGTTCACATTCGAGTGGAGACAACCGGGCGCGACCTACCTGCATGGGTTCGTTGGCTGCTGCACCGGAAGATGACGGGTTCGGTAGCTCAGGAAGAGTGGAGGCAGAGTGTCGGGGAGAAACAGTAGATGGGTTCCGGGCAGGTGGTGGTGCCTCTACCAGCGACCGGGTCTTCTCCCGGCGGCGCTCTCTTAGCCGGTTATCAAGCCTGATTGCAAGGGAAACAAGAGCATCAAAATCAGCAGGTTCATCACGAGCTGCAAGCTCGTCTTGCTCAACTGTTCACTCAGACAATCCACAAAAAGTCCTCGGAGAGCCGCATCGTTCCACTGGGAGTCCATCAGAGTCCAGAAGTCAATGCTGAAGTCCGCCACACTCCTCTGTCCCTGCCGCAAGCGCAACAGACGCTTGGCCGCGTTTCCCGAGTGTTCCAGGTGGTTGAACACCTCCTGTAGGCGAGAACATAACTCACGGAGAGAGAGAGTTGTGACAAAATGCTGGGAATAGGTCGCTTCAACCCAGGACAGAGCACGGCCTCTTAAGAGTCCCATAATATAATGTATCTTGGAGGAGTAGGTGGCGAAGGTCACCGGGCGCTGATCAAAAACACGGAAGCATTGAAACAGAAATTTCTGGCATTTTTCCAACTCCCTGTAAAAGGGTTCCGGGTCTGGCACATACGACTCCCTGGGTGGAGTGGGGGATTCAGGTGCGGGCTGCTGTGGAATATGGTAAGGGTGAGTAGAGAGCTGAGCGATTTGTGTCTGTAATTGTGCTACCTGAGCCCCAAGAGCCTGGTTGCTGGTGGTCAAGGTCCGGATGTGCAGTTGGTGTTGTCCCAGAAGTTGACCTTGACTGGACAGGGCCTTGTGGACGGATGGGTTCTCGGTTTCGGTGTCGGCTGGGTCCATACTGGCCAGATCGTACTGTTATGGGTGTGTGTGGAAGAAGGCTGAACCCAAAAGAACGACAGAGCCAAAAACTGATACTGGTAAAGGGGAGTTTATTGAGACAGTCACGAATCAGTGGGGGAGGAGAGTGATCCGAGTTCAGAGCGGAGAGTCCAGGCAAGACGGTGAGTAGAGGCGGTGTAGGCGAAGCAGGTGGGCAGGCAGGAGACTGGCAGGACACAGGCAGAGGGTGGAGGAGAGCAAACAAGCGTTAGGAATAGCGAGGGATAAATTCACAAGAAACAAACTCACAACTAGAGCAGGCCAAGGTGTGTACCACGGGAGATACTCAGATAATCTGGCAAATACTGGCGTGCTGGACCGGGGTAGATTACTGGTGGCTGATTGCGAACGAGGTGCAGGTGTGTGAGAGCGAAGGGCCAGAGCCAGGAAGACCACGCCCACCTGCAGACAGACAAACTCACAGGGAAAAACAGACAAACAGGCACAATAGGATGGGGAAACAACAGAGAACAAAAGGTAAACAGAGGAGGAGAACCACAGGATGCAACAAAATGATACTTAAGAGGAAAAATAAGAGGGCAATTAATGTGTTGTGTTTTTAAAAATTCAAAGAAAGCTATGATAATATCTAAGTTCGCTAGGATAAAGATAATAGGAAAGGTTAGATGATAAAAGGGATAGTACTGTGATCTTCACGGGTAGGCTATTCTTGAATCCCTGGTCTCCTCGCCTACACTTTTGCTTCCTCCATATTTTTCAGATGAAAATCCCCGTGTATAATGAAGACCACATACAGGATAATTGTCTGCTGCCAAGATATCGCTCTAAAATGAATTAAGCTTTGGAATAATTTTAAAAAGGCAAGGAACTGCATAGATGGAAAATAAAAATGCTCAGGGGAAGACAGAGACCTCAGCATCACCTACATAGAATAAACGTACATTTAGCGAAAAATAATAATCTTACTATGCTTTTGCATAAACTTATCCTGAGGCGAGCATGTGCAACAAAAGGCAGCAGCCCAGACCTCTTGGCTGTAATAACTCTGTACTATTTAAAGCTCTATCAGTTTGAATGTTCAACCTGCAGTGTCTCCTGGAAGGCATGCAGGTTCACATGGAGCAGCTGCACTATTCTGTTGGCTACACTATTAAATATTGCCTTATCTGTTCTGTAAGGCTCATATCATTCCAAGTATGGCTCGTTGTGAAGAGAAATCCCATTTTAGCTGTAAATTTTTACAACTCACTTAACCACACACACATTCTCTTCCTCTACCCGCCCCCCTCCTCTCTCCTTCCCTCTTTCTCTCCCTTCCCACTCTTCTCTCTCCAGCTTCCTGTGCTCTCGGAAGAGGGAGATAAGTATAATCGTAAGTGACTGGTTCAGCTGCTTGAGCTGCCTGAGCAACAGAGACCGATGTATTCTCATGATATCCAGGCACATCTGTAAATGCCACCGCACAATTCACACCAGAATTCACTCACAAACACACACACACACACAATGTGCACACCCCCACACTCTAAGTACTTCATTTTGCATGCTTGTTGTTGTTAAAATGCCATAAACATGAGCATATTTACAACAGAAGGCAGTTAGAAATCATTTATGCAACACCACAGAGATAGCACTACTACTTTCTCTGTCTCCAGAGAGAAGAGCTCTGTCTAACTGTCTGCATATAGTCTTATTGCGTAGTTAGTAGTCTTTGTTGACTTGACACACGATGAACATTCACTCTGTGTATGAGTCTCTGTGTGTACATGCTTATATCTGTCTAATAAACTACAGGTGTGTATTGCTTGTTTACAAATTCACAATAACTACCTCTCACACAGTCGCCGTGCCGGCTGCAAGCCTCCCACTATGGCATTAAACATCGTTAGCATGGGACAAAGAGGCAAAAGCATGACTTGTTTACAGAATGAAATAACAGGCTTGTAGATTGAAATTGACTGCAGGGCTAGTAGACCATTACGATGGTAGTAACCTATTTCATTTCTCACTGATCTTCACTGAACAGGCAAAGTGATATTTAATTGAGTGTATGGACAAAGATCAGCCAATAGGAATACATTTTCAATTAAATTAAATTTAAATTGAATCCCTGAAAAAGGTGTTGCGGTTTCGGACGAGATATCGATCATGAAGGAGACAGTTCCCTGTGGCTGGCAGTGTTCAAATGTTGTGCATCTGGTCAGTATAGCTCTTCGAAATGGAGCTCCAGGGAAGTTCCCACTCTATTCCTCAGCACAGAATGAGTCTCCCGGGCATGATGGAGAGCTCTTTCCCTCAACAAACACCCATACTTAGTATCTGTCAGCATGGCGCATATCCTCAGGCTCCATTGATCAGAATCCCACCTTTGGAGAATTGTGCCCTGGCCCACATTTAAAGGTACCTGCTGCCGTCTGTTCCAGTTGTAAGCCTGGTAAGAGACAAGTGGAACAGGTTGGCCTAACTTGGCAGGGGGGCAAGATGGTGTTAATACAGACTTTGGGAGATGATTTCCTTTGAGGGAGATCCAATCCAGTGTCGCAGCATGGTGCTCAGGAAATGGTTGAGCCTCCAACTGATGGAGTTTCTAATTCAATCTGTTCCAGATCAGCAGGGGGGTCAGTGTTCGTGCCAAGTAGTAACCTTCCATCCTGTTCTCTGGTCACTGAGGAAATGTTAGGTCTATTGATTAAAGAAGCCAATAAGCATTCAATAAAGGCATTGAAAAAAAAAACAGCGGTACCAGCACATATCCTGAAGGACTATTTACTATTTAGTAAAATAAGTAGCATACCTGAGTGTTTGGCACTGGTTGATGTAAAAGAGAATTTCAAGCTCATTGGAGTGAATGTGTCAGAGTAATCTATTTAGATATCATTTTATATTACTCTGATACATTGCTGCCATCTAGTGTTTTTAATCAAGTCCACAGGTTTATGAGCAATGTAGGCTATACTATAACTGTGTACTAACAGACCCAGTCCTGAGCAAATCATTACTTTAACATACTCATCATGCTAGTAGGGAAATGTTAAAAAGAATTTTAAAAGTTTAAAATGAGTAAATGACTGTAAAGAACACACTACCAGCAGTAGTAGACATACAGCTATAATTTGAATTTAAAGTTTAGCCTTTTTAATGAATCATTTTAGTATTATTTATGACTTCTGCATGTGTAATTTTTGCTCGCATTAAGCCTGTTATACGACTTTATTCATAAACTGGGGCATGTCTAATCTTAATTAACTATCTCTATGTGAACTCATTGAATTGAATCTCTTTTATAGCTAAAATAAAATTAACTTTTTATTTTTACCCAATCAAGCTCAGTCCAAGACAGCAGCCCCACTGACCTTGTGGATACTTTAACAGTATAGTCACCATTAATGGAGAGATGGAGATACATATAGATGGATATACATGCATGTGTGTGTGTGTGTGTGTGTGTGTGTGTGTGTGTGTGTGTGTACGTGCTTGTGTGCGTGTGGGTGTGTGTGTGTGTGCGTGTGTATGTCTGTGTATATGTTCACATTTACTCAAAAGCAACAAAGTAGGGGACAAAAGTTCTCCTTAGAATTCAGCAGTCTCTTTTATACAGGGTGTATGTCGGCTTTGGCAAGTGTGAAACTGTTCCTTTTTCAAACAACCTCTCCCTCTGTGTCATCCAAACTTTACAGATTAATCAAAAAGAAGTATATAGACCTTTATCCTCAAACACGCATAGTAGAAATGCCTCTGTCTGGGGGTGCAAGAAATCATCGAAAGGAATAAATGTTTCAAGGTTTAAGCATTACATTGACGATATGACATCTCCATTAAGTAGGGGAACTTGATGTATAGTCATGTGATTCTACTATCAATGGTGCATGAATTCTCACAAAATCCAAAGCATGAGTAGTTCTTAGTGTGGAAATCATAAGCAAAAACATTTTTTCACTCGTAATTACTATCACATGAATACATTATTGACCCATTCGTCTTTGAGAATGATCCTTCTCCATTTCTGTTTGTTGTGTCCATTTTTTTGTCAGCAGTTTCAGTTCGATCTCTTCCTGCACTGAAAAACATTTACAGCTTTCCCCAACATTTCTCCTGGTTTGCTTTCTACCTGTCCCACTCCTCCACCTGTCTTTCAAAGTTCTTCTTCATCTGTCTTTGAGACCATGATGTGGGGAATCGCCTACATCAGGGTTTCTTTCTTCTTCATCTCTGGCCTCTCCTTCACAGATTTCCCTCATTTCCTCCCTTTCCTGTCTGTGTGTCTCCTCCCTCTCTTGTCTTTCAAAAACATTCCAGCATCTCCTTCCTTCTCTTCCATTTGCTCAGACACCTTCTTCAGGTCCCGTTTCAGCTGTTTTATTATTCTTTTCATCCCCCTCTTCTTTCATCTGCATCTCTAGTTCACTTGTTCGCTTGCAAAGATTTTTGAAGTCTTGAGGTCATCAAGAAACTTCTCCAATTGCTCACTCCTTTTCTTCCAACCATTCCTCTCTCTCATTCAACATTTCTTCCTCAGTAGTTCACCATTCCTCTCTGTTGAGTTCATATTTATTTTCCCACAGTTGGAGTTTTTATTTTGGATTGCTTTCGTTGGTGCTTCTTTTTCTCATATTTGTTTCATTTTCTTTCTTTAATTTTCTGTCTTCCCTCACTTACAGTATAAAGTAATTTCAGTTTTTCCCATTGTTTCCACTGCAGTAGTCTGTTCATTGCCTGTAGTAGTTTATCCTTTGGTTGGAGCTTTTGTACACTGCTCCTTTTCACCTCGTTCCATTGTAATGATTTCATTGTTAATATTGCTTCAGATTCTTCATATAGAAATCATATAATAATTTCACTCAATATATAATCCTCATTTCTAAAGGAACAGAGGAAGCACAAGTCCAACAGAAGTACATCAATTTTATACCATTTTGTACCATAGTAGAATAATTTGTTTTAAAAAGAATTACTTTAATATAAACATTAATTCAATTGAATTGAGTTATATCGTAGCAATGCTACACTACAATTATATTGTATAAAAATGTACAGCAGATCAGGTTTACCAAGTAAGTTGTTAACTTTTCCCTCGAGATTCTTCCAGACTTCTTCTCTGCTTTTTCTGCTCTGTCTCTTTAGCCGGTTCTTGTTGGGTTCTATTTTTATATTTACTCAATAACCTGTCACATTAAAAAATACAAAAGTAAAATGATGTTTTCATTCAAGCAAACTGGCCAGATGAATCCAGAAATCTCAGATCCCATATAGATTCATCATGTTAAAGACAATACAGTCACAAAGATGGATCTCCATTTTCTTAAGCCTAGTTAACATTACACGATTTTTAGGCCAATTTGCCGCTCTGCGAGCTCAGCCACCGTCAGGCTGACATCAGGGGTAAATCAGACATCACCAGATATCTAGCATGCCAAATATCTGGAAGAGTCGGCCAACTCGACATCCACATCCAGCCAATGAGAGAATTGCAGCTGGCAGCTACTTTTTCACTGCAAAACACCTTTTACTCACCTCCAGCTCTCTCTGTAGCTCAGACAATCCCTGCTACCGGCATGTAGCAAACAACAGCTGTTTCATGTGTAGGTTTGCGTCATTACCCTTTCACATTTCACGTGTGTTTCCTTGACAAAACGTGGTTTGGAGACCAGCGTCGGGTGACAGAGTCCTTGTCAGCTCTCGTAGTGTGTGACCCCCTGTCACTGATCAGTCACGTAGTGCGAATGCCACAGCGACTTCCAGACTCCCATCACAAGATGGCAAGTTCTGTAGTGTGAACAGCACAGCCATCGGCCGACGCTGGAAGTCATGTAGTCTGCACAGGGCATTAGGCGTACAAAGGATACCAAGACTGACAGAAGGTATTTGTTCTTGTATTTTGTATGCAGTGTTTCTGGAAGGCAAATTAACTCATTACAAAAGAGCTTTTAGTGGTTGGGAAGCACGCAAGTCACACAAAAAAGAGAACCAAATGAACTAAATGCTTCCACACATTACTCTTCAGATGGTGTGGTATCGCGATAAGACGTTCAGCATGACTCGTTTGTAAAAATTATAGTAAAAGGCACAGCCTGTCTGACCCACTTCATTACAGAAAGATTATTTCATTTTTAGCCATGCTGTACATGGGCATGGGTCTACTGGATAGATTGCCATGAAATATTGTACAGATATTCATGGTTTCTCAAGGATGTATCCTAAAGACTTTGGCGATCCCTTGACATTTTTTCTAGCATCACCAAGAGGTTGACATTTTCGGTTGTGAATAAAACATCAATAACTATTGGTTGCCATGAAAATGTACCCTCTGCATAACATCAGCATGTTAGCTTTGCCATTGTGAGGTTGGTTAGCATGCTCAAAGTACTGCTAGATGATTTTAGCTAGATGCTAGATGCAGATGTAGAGTCTTAGTTTTATTGTCCCATGTCCAAACGATAGTTTGAATTTCAAATAAAAAGTGAAAGGTTGTAGTCTATATCCTTGCTTCTCAATCAGCAGCCTAGCAAACCTTAATACTGTCAAGTTTCAATAGTGTAATTTTTTGCACATGATAGTCTTTTCCTACACACTTCTGTACCATAATTTTTTTCTGGTTAGGGATAATCTGTCCAGTTTTTCATTTAATTTAATGTTATTGGGATTCACATTGTTTTTACACGACAAAAAACAACACTTTCTTCACAGAACTAAACTATTATAGCTAATGTTTTCTGCTCTCTGCGCTCTGGATCTCTATGAGATGAGATAGGCATTGTCTGGTATGAGATTTAGATGGTATGAAACCTTCAGCAAAAATATCACGATTTCACGGTATTGCGGTATTGTGATTACAGCTCTAAAATTGTGTGTGTGTGTTCTCTCTCTCTCTCTCTCTCTCTTTCTCTCTTTCTCTCTCACACACACACACACATGCACACCGGTCTGTTGTACGTTTTGTTCTTATGTCGTGATTTTTAAAGGATGCATACAATGGTGGGAGACTTAAACAAAAGTATAGATGTGATGCCAGCTAAATGTAATTGCAGAAACACAGTAGCCTACTCTGCTCTTTCCTGCTCTGTGATGTTAGCTAGTTAATTAGCCATGTTATCTGCCAAGGTTGCAAGCCAAAAGTATTTATTTTACCAGTGCTAAATAAGAGGGAGGGGTCGTGTTGCATACAAACTGCGGCATTCCTGTACCTGGCCTCTTTGACGAGACATCTCAAAACAGCTCAAACTGCGGCAATAGTATAACAGACAAATTTGTGGTTTTGAAACATTGACTTTTTCATACCACGGGACACCTTGAAACCGGCCCATGCCTATATAAAATGCAATAAATTATGCTGAAAAGGATCTCCAATTGCTCTGTGATCATCTGTAATCTGCTGATCTTGCTTGATGGCAGTTTAAAAGTTCAGTCAAGGATAATAATAAAAAAACAACAAGTCATAGTTGTCCTTGGGCAACAATTTTGCAGTATGTATGACAAATAATCAAACACAAAAATGACTAATGCATTAATTACTGAAAGCACACAGTGCATAATTTGATGACACAACTCAAGTCTAAATGTCTAATTAAGCTAATGTCACATAGACTCTCCATGTTCATTAATTTAAGTATCACAATGCGTCAAAGACAAATCAAGAAAGGTCGAGGTATTAGTCACTAAAGTATTTGTCATATTAGATTATATGGGACAGAGAATCTGGAAGACTGAAACTCTAGTGTAATGTTCAGTGTAATGGATAAACAGTGCAATGTTCCTGTAAAATGAAAATGCACAGCATGACATTGTTATACATGTCAAGGTTAATAAATATGTATTGTCACTGTAGAGCACATTCACGAGTGTAAATCTCATAGCAGCTTTCCTTGTCTGCTTACACATATGAGCTGACAGATGTACAATCCTCTGTGCCTTCTGCTCAGGAAATGTGCTGCTTCCTGGTGTACCCCCCCCCCCCCCCCCCCCCCCCCCCCCCCCCCCCCCCCCCAACTACCACCTTGACATTCCCATGCAGGTAAATACAATCGGCATCCACTCTGATTGCCACGGTTGCTAGACAGAAGTGACAGGCAACGACAGCAGTACAGTGAAGCAAATTATACACAAAGCCTCCTGTGACAAGTTCAAAGCCATATGTTGGGGTAAGGAAAACCTAGCGACAAACATTATTTACATTTACAAGCATTAATAATTATGACACACACAGAGAGAGAGAGAGGCATAGCAATGACAAATTCATCCACTCTACCCTTTAACAGAAAGAGATATATATGCAGAATCCTCAGTGATGAGTTCAACTGAGAAAGTACCTTTTTAAAGGAGTATTTAAAATGCTCTTCTGTGACTTTACTCTTTCAAAACTAACCAGAGCTGTTTGATTTCAATGCAAAATAAAACAATAGTAAACTATTAATTTCCATCCATCGTCAACCGCTTATCCTGCATACAGGATCGCGGGGGGCTGGAGCCAATCTCAGCTTTCATCGGGCAAAAGGCAGGGTACACCCTGGACAGTCCATCGCAGGGCCACACATAGACAAACAACCACTCACACTCACACCTAAGGACAATTTTGGAGACACCAATTCACCTAGCCTGCATATCTTTGGATGGTGGGAGGGAGCCGAAGCACCCGGAGAGAACCCACGCGGACACGGGGAGAACATGCAAACTCCACACAGGGAGGCTGCAACCAGAGATTGAACCCACGACCTTCTTGCTGTGAGGCGACAGTACTAACAACACACAATTTTCAAAAGAAAGTGAGGTGAATGGAAATATCACTAAAATAAAACCCAGGTATGTAAGAAAACAAGATTTGTAAAGATTTAATTCACTAATTTATTGTCCTCCTAAGTGTAACTGCTAATTACTTTCGCGATTAATTGCATGGTCAAAAAAATGGTCGAGGTGGAAAAAAGGTAACTGAAAAATATCAACCACAAGTTCCATGAGCCCACAGCCTTCAAATGACTTGCTTTGTCAGTCCAAAACAAAAGATATTCAGTTTACTGTGGTGGAAATATATTTCCTTGGGACGAAACAAACAAATAAAAATGTTACAACAAACAATTGTCTTTGCAGAGTAAGTGATTCCGCTGAAGGGCAGAGCTCAGAGTCTGGCCCAAAGAAATAGATAACTGAAACATTTATTGCAAAGGAATAGTTGTGGAGTCTAGCTCTGTAGTTGTCAGTATTATAAGCGTTTCTATTAAGCGCATCTGTGTTTTCAAATGATGGTGAACACAAATACGAAGAAAATAGTGTACACAAGGATAGGAACAGATTCAGAGATAAACACTCCATCCCAGCTGTGCTGAGGCAGCCGGTGCTAAGCTAAGAGATATAGGCCCTTTCTGCCATCGATCCTCATGGGGAATGTCAACTTTCTGCCTTACAAAAGTGAGAAATAGAGGTGCTTTTACAGAGAGCCAGAGAGCATACCGTGCGTGCAGCTCTCTAAGACCTGGCTGAACACCAAAATTGCAGACCCCTGTGTGGATCTACCCAGCTTCTCTATGGTACAAGCACGGCAGCTGCAACCTCCCCCGCACCTGGGCCCCCTCCACTGTCCTTAACTTTAGAGGAGGTGAGGAAGGAGCTGAGGAGGCTGTGCCCTGGAAAAGCCACAGGCCCAGATGGCGTCCGTCCAAGACTGCTTAAGGATTGTGCAGCCCAATTGAGCAAGCCTTTCCAGAGGATCTTAAACCTGAGTCTACAATTGGGGAGGGTCTCATTGCTGTGAAAACATCATGCCTACACAAAGTAGGGCACCCAGACAAAATTTCACTACAGAAACAGGCTGTAAACACTACACTGAACTACAGATATGGAGTCATTAGCCTTCATCTGGAGTCCTGTTTCTGTCCGCTTGATGAATCTATTGTAAGTTCAATATTGACTCTCAACACCTGAGAGAAATATCTGGCCCTCTAGCTGCTAAATGATCGACTACGTTTACCAGCTAGTCATTGACTTTGACTTTGACTTTGACTGTAAGTAGTGTACAGTGGGTTCATCAGAGCCTTCGAATACTGCTGAGAGGAGGCAAGAGTGAAAAACACAGTAACGTTGTAGGCTAGTCAGGTGATAATTCTCTGTTTTATACATATATATATATATATATATATATATATGTAGCCAGGTGAACCAGGGGTACAGAGTTAAATAGTGTTATGTGGGATTTAATGGCACTGTCACTTTAAGAGTACTACATGGGACGGCTCGCGCAAGAGGGTAGAATTTCCGACGAGACACGGGGAAAAAACCGAAGTGTTGGGTCCCACAGTGTAGAGAAACGACATGGGATGTACTTTGGTTGATCGATATGGAGGATATCTCCATAACCCATGGTAAAGTACAGTAATAATCCTTAAGATCGGCAGACGAAAGAGTTAACTAACTAGTGGACCAAGGTTGATGCATGAAGACCTGCGTGTCCCAGCTGATTCCTGACGATTGATCGCCGAGTGAGTGTGTGTATATTCGCCACAAGGGGAAGAGACTCTGACCAGCAGCGACAGCGTGAGTGACGATGAAGTGTTTTAACAAACAAAATCACATTATATTAATGTATACTGAAGCTGTAAATAAACAATGTTCATTTCATATTTTTTCGCTGACTTAGAGATACACGTGCGGAGTTGTTGGTGAGTGTGTGGGCGTGTCCTGAGGACGCACACCGCACAGTAGAACAGTGAGTTACTGATTTCATTCATAAAATGTTAATTCTGAGTTTCTGTACAAAGTGCTGGGCAAATTGTATTCTGTGAATGAATGTATTTTATGTTTTATGGTAAATTTAAATATTTCACCTTGAGTTTATGAACTCAATGCAATATGTGGTGAAGTGAATGTATTTATTTATATATAAATAAATTTAGATTTGTTTTTTTTGTTTTTTTCTCTGTTTAGAAAGGTCACTACTGTTGTCTAGTCTAGAGTGGTGTTATCTAATCTAGACGTTGTTTGGCGTTGTCCAGATTTTGGCTGTTTTACAGCTTTGGTTGTTGAGAATTTAGGTCTAGAGTTCCTGTTTAGAAGTAACTGAAGTCCACCAGAGTGAGTGTAAACTAGTTTATGGCAGCTATTTACATATTGTGGTATGGTAAAGGGGTACTATAGAGTACTGTTAAGTCACATAGTTGAGATCAGATGCAATAAGCAAAGGACGAGTAAGAAAGTTATTCCTGTGTTTTGTATAACCACCAACTGCCTATTAAAAGCCTTATAAAGAGAAAAACCATGGTTCCCTTAAATTTATTGGTATTGAAAGATTGAGTCCTAATCCAAGATGGGGTAACACGATCAACCAACTTTTGAGAAGGGAAGCTTTTTGGATTCATGAATTGAACACAATTGAACCTCATGGACTGAATGAGACACTAGATTTGAGCCCATTCTTGTAGTGTTGATTATTATGTCTATCTCTGAGGTGGGTTTTTTCCTTCAGAGAAAGTTTAGTTACAGAAATACCCTCCCCTCCCCTCGAGGGACATATGCTAAAGGTAGGAATGTCAGGCTATTTTGCCTTATAATATTTATGATATTTATGGTCTTCTAATGTTGTAATTCTTGTAACTTTAATGTGTTTAAAGGCTGTGTGAGCCTGAAGAAGCAATGGGCTCACAAATAAAGTAGTAAGTCAGATCAATGTGTGGTAGTTTGTTTTTTGATTTTTCATAGACTTATCCTGCAATCTACCAGCACCTCATTGTTGTTGCTGTGCTTGGGGAATTTTTTGTTATATATATATATATATATATATGAGTGATACAAGTATCGGTGAATCATCATTGATAACAAGTTGACCTTTGAACTAAACACAGACATGCTGAGTAAGAAAAGTCAGCAACGTCTCTTCTGTGTGAGAAAGCTAGCGAAGTTTCAAGTGGACAGATCCCTGATGACATTGTTTTATAAATCTTTTATTGAGTCCGACTTTACTTTTTCATGTATTTTCTGTTATGCTTCTTTTGTTTAAAATGGAAAAACACAATGGTAAATAAAGTTAGAAGCAAAATCATCGGGATTCAGCAGATAAAACAAACTGAACTGTACAACAAACATGTAAATAGATATAAATTCTCCTTTGTACCCTCTGCTATCTCTTTGCTTAAATCTGTAAAGAATAGATAACGTCTGCACATAAGGCACACTTGAACTTAAACTTTTAATGTTGTGGTATTTATTTACCCATATGTCTGAACCTGTATTTTTAATCGATGTTGTTGTCATTGTTGTCCTGTACTGTATGTCAGATTCTTTGTTACTGTGGCAAAACTAATCTCTCCTTGGGGACAAATAAAGGTCTTGAATTGAATTGAACATTTGGAATAAAGTGTGTGTGTGTGTGTGTGTGTGTGTGTGTGTGTGTGTGTGTGTATATATGTATATGTATATGTATATGTATATATGTATGTGTGTGTATATATATATATATATATAGGTGGGATTAATTTTACCCCGACCTTTCATGCAGAACTGCTTCAGCTCAGCAGGCATGAAATTCTTGTTTTAGAAACCCGCCACAGTCCAATGTCATTCATGTCTGGACTTTGACAAGGCCATTTCAAATCTTTAAATTCTTCTTCTTTAGTTACACCAAAGTTGGTTGTGTGTCTCGGATAATTTTCTTGCCATGTGATCCATTTCCACCTCAAGTGCAGCCATTAACAAGATGCCTTCATATTCTTCAGTGAGAAAATCAGTGTTCTTTCAGGATTCATGGCTCATCCATTGTCCAGGTTGCACTTAAACGGCCGTCTTTTGTTCATTTTTTATATAGCATTTAGTATTTTTTACCTGAATGTCGTTCTGAGGGCATTTCCTCTTGCCTTTGGAAAGATTTTGGAATATTTACTGATGAACAGTGAATTTAGTTACATCATGTTGGTGTGTGGACAACACACAAGTATCTGCCTAGTTTGTTGGTGTGTGCATATGCAAAATGCAACCTACAGAGGTCACCATTGACAAAATTATTGCTAGGTTTTAACATTTGAAAAGTCTTAAGGGAGGTAAAGAAGCCATTAAATGTTTTACTTGACACAGGAGTGGTTACTAATTTGGGATAACATAGAATAAATGTCATCTCTGTATTATTTAAATAGAATAGAAACATGGAGACAAGCTGACAGAAAGAGACAGATTGTGTGTATGTGTGTGTGGAGATAAACAGGCCATATATGTACTGCTTTTAAGATGAAGAGGAAGGAAAAGAAGATGAATGTGTGCATTTTACAGAAATGCAGTTAATGGCTCTCAGGTGAAGTATTAATCCCTCTGGTGGCCGCACTGGAAACCCACAGCTCCTTACCAGCAGTGGCTAAGGACAAGGGATGGGTATCGCTATTGGATACCTTTATGGTATCAACCGAAACGGCCATCGAGCAGCCAAACACGCAAACAACACACGAAAGAAAAAGAAGAGCACGCCTTTTTTCCTTTATGTGCCTGCACCATAAACTGTATTTTAATAAAGGCCTGCACACTTCTCTGTACATTTTTGTTTTATTTGCTATTCACATCATTTGTCACTTTTGTGGCGCAGCAGCGATCAGCTGATTTTACTCACTGGAGCCTCGGGCTGCGGCTGCTTTGGTTTGATCGGCTGGACGTGCAGCCTCTCTTTTCCTCTGTTTGTGTGTCTTTTGTGTAGTTAAGTGATTAGTTTAATCAGACTCCTTACTCGATTTATACTTGTGACTGTCATTTTTGGAGGAGGTTTGCAGAGATCTTTCAATTCAGTTTATTGATCAAAAGTTAACAAATAATTTTCTGTTGTTTGCTTTCAACACACCTATCAAAAAATACCTTAAATTCTTCCCCACAACTTATTTGTCACTAAACTATTTCACTCCTCCTCTCTCATTCAAATATTTTTATAAATTGCCAGCTTTCCCTGTATAATAGGACTACCAGTGAGGAATAACTAATTTGGATGAGGAGTGATTTCCCAATACTTTTATGTAACAGTTATTTGAAACAAGATAAAAATAAAGTAGATAACCTTGCTTGTCCATAACAACAATAAAAATAATAATAGGCTACCTATCAAGTACTATGGTGGTGATAGCACAATGGATAAAACACACGCCTTTGGTGTGAGAGACTCGGGTTCTATCCCCCACTGACCCATCCACCAATGTGTCCCTGAGCAAGACACTTAACCCCTCATTGCTACAGAGGCGTGTGACCTCTGACATATGTAGCAATTGTAAGTCGCTTTGGATAAAAGCGTCAGCTAAAGGAGTTAATGTAATGTAATACTATGGCTTCAACAGGTGGCATTTTATGCAAGGTATCGAATGAAGTACTCCATTGGTATTTGTACCGCTTTAAGGGTACTGGTTGTTATAATGGTATCGTGAAGTTTTAAACAATACCAAACCTGATTGCTTCAGATTAGCCATTTCAGCAGTTTTTAATAGACATGGTTTAGACAAGCTTTTGGAATTAATTAGAAGTTTACCAAATGGGCACTCTCCAATTTCCCAAATTACCTGGTTCTTTCTGGGAAACTTTGTACAATGATTTGGATTTTTTGGCCTGTAAAATAAAGTTTTACCTTCTGCTGTTTTGTGTTGAGTCCACTTCTTAGCGGATTAGTTGTACTGAACAAACCTTCACGGTTTTGTTGAAGTCATAATTTGTTTATAAACCAGCCAATATCATTTGTAATCCAGCAACAACCACACTTAAAGATATCATATTATCATCATATTGGTTTTTTTGATTTTTTAAAATGCTTGTTATTTTCAAAATAATACTTTTTAATACTGTGAACTGCAAAACGGTTATGTGTAAAAGTTGCACACACTGGATAGAGTCAGTAATATGGTAAAATTATGTGAATTTCGTTTAAACCAGAAGAAATCACCTTTTGTGTAATTATTCTGGCCCTGGGTTGTTACATTAACTTTTGTGGCTCTGTTTGAGCAGTCTGCTTTCACTACCAAGGATATAAACCATGTATTTCATCCACAAGTGTTGCAGTAGTGACTGATACTAAATGGATTATAGACAAAAACAAAACTCTTGTGTGTCACATTAATATATCTTTTGAAACAAATCTTTTTCAAATCTGCTCAAGCTTGGATGTTTCAGCAGGTGAATCACAAACTGGCCTGAGCTATCAACTAGGAAACCATGCTAATTAGCCTTGAAGTGATTTGGTACGAGAGTCATGGGATGAGGAGAGTGTGTGAGACAGAAAGCGAGAGGTGAGAGAACAGGTGTGTGTGTGTGTGTGTGTGTGTGTGTGTGTGTGTGTGTGTGTGAGAGAGAGAGAATGGGAAAGCATGACAGGCAGTGTGTGAAGTGAACATTTACCACCACACAGCTGGTGATGGTTACCATGAGAACCAACAGGGGCAGATGGTGCCCAAATGCCTGGACGACATTCACACACACGCACGTTTGTTCCTCTATCCCAGTGGGGACAGGTCATTGACAAAATGCATTCTCTAGCCCTTTACCCTGACCTTAACCATCACAATTACATGCCTAACCATAACCCTATTGTAACCTGAACCCTAAAACCAAGTCTTAATCCTCAAGCTGCGCTTCTACACTTGGGGACCTTAATTTTTATCTCCACATTGACACAAGAACATGAATATAAATACACACTCACAAACGCAAACATAATAACTTTGAGTTCATGGTAAGGACTCGGTAAGCATATAATTAATTTTGTACTGATGTTTTTCTGTGGTACTGCATGTGTTAATTTAGGCGAGGTGTACTCTGGCAGGTGATGCGTTCAAACCTAGAACACCAAACACGAGTGAACAAGAGTTCAAACTCCAAAGAAAATAATCTGGCTTCCGTCGATTTGCTTCTGTTTGGCAGCAGCAGTTAAGGGCGTGGTTACCTAGAGCAACAGGCACTTAACGCTGATGCAGGCTGTACAGCTACAGCTCCCCACAATTTTGTGTTGCTGTTGTTTCGATCCAGCATTAACATCTTTTGTCTTGAAGGGGAAAATATTTTCTTATTTTAAAGATGTAGAAGATTAGAAGCAAGAAAGAGTATGGATTAAAATTCTTACATGCTCTATTATATGTATTTTTGTATGTAAACCCTTAGTTGTAATGGTAGGCTACCTCTAGCTCATTGTTTTCTTAAGGATAAATCAAGTGATTTTTGTCTTATTTTCAACAAGTGGAAATAGAAAGACCAAAACCAAATACTATTGTCTGATATACACTGATATAGCTTGTTCCTTAGTTTCACCTCCATTACAGTATATCTCTAGCACACTAAGTCTGCAGCTGAGAGTTCCTAAAAACCATTTACTCCTGTTTGATTAATGTTTGCTAAAAACTACAGTGTCCATATGCTTCAGGAAATTGTTTTGCCATTTTAAAATGAATGAAACCATATATTTGTGACTTCATTTTAAAAAAAGTAAGAATGAGAGCCACAGACAGGCCAGGGAAGTTTGAAAGTACTGAGAGACAGAATGCCAATGCAGGTAGGCTCATATTCATACAGTTTACAGTGATGACTTGATGAAAATGTACTTTATTCTCTTTATTTATTCATGGAAGGGTTATTATAAATAATTTTCAGCACAATTTTGCAGTGTGTGACCATCATAAACAGGGCTGCAGTTGAGAGAAAAGAAAGCATTTCTTGTGCTGTTTTTCTAGTTTTCCCTCAAAGATTTGCCTTATCAGTCTCTTCTCAATATCTTTCAGACACTTGAGATTTGTGCATCTTTGTTTATCTTTGCACAGTAGAAATCCCAGACTTCATTTTAAAATGGCTCCTGGTAAAATATGTATATTGGTAACTCTAAACTGCTGCCTATAAGACCGTTGCATAATTCTGTGTCTGTGCTTTGATGTGTGAGAGAGTACAGAGCCACAGCTGAGCCTCGGAGCTTTGGCTCCAGAAGTGTGGCAATTGATTTGGCCATATATACTGGGTCAGACTGTGGAATAACAGACACAGAGAGAGAAAGAGAAATAGCAACAAAGAGGGACAGAAACAAGAAACAGAGAAGGGACAGACAAGGTTGTTTTTAGGGGGTCACATATAGATTGAGTAGAGGGTGACAAAAGACTATGATACATAGGAAAGATAAGAAGACAGTCACATGTACAATCCTTATTCTTTTTTTATTTTACGAGCTGGGGGGAAGTTTTTAAAAAATTTTATCCCTTTGCTTTGCTCCACTAAGCAAAAACATTGCACACTTCTTTCCCTACCAGCTCTAAGGATACTTTTATGTGGTTGACCTTTGACCTCCCCTTGAAGGAGTGCATGCAAAAACAGACTTGACTGACATCAAGAAAGAATGACTTTACCCTAAGTTGATCTTAAAGGGTAACTTTGTAATTTTCAACCTTTAAGTGTCTATAATGTGGTTAATTGGGACAACATTCTTTAAAAACTGGTCCAGTAGTGAGCAAGCTCACTGCAGTCGGCAGCAGCGAAACAGGGCTGCAACTTAATGGTTTCAGATTGTTATTAGTATGTGTCTGACAACATTGTGGAAAGGATCCCTACAGATAGACCTTGTTTTAAAGAGTAAGATCCTTTTTGTTTAATCAGATACAGTAAAAATATCGCTCTTGTCAAAGCCACCATTGATTAAAAACTAGTAAACTAGTAAAAAGTCATTTTACCTCGCAGAACACGGAAGTTGCTGGTCTACCGCTGCCTCGGTCAGTTAGTATGTTTCTGTTATTCTGTGACTGGTGTTTTAAAGGCTTTAAAAAACTAAAGTCGCCCAATAACACAATCTAACTGATCGAGGCATCGGTAGACCAGAGAGGTAAAATAGTTATAACAATCTGATCCTCTCAAAAAAGCACTTTAGTGGACGTACTTTGACATGCCGCAATTGCCTGAAAGAATAACGTTGCAGCCCTGTCTTGCTGCTGCTGACTGTAGCGTGCTCGCTCAATACTGGACCAGTTTTAAAAACTCTGTGTCCCAGGTTGAAAGTTAAAGTTACCCTTTAACTACATGAGGATGAAAACATAAGGGAGGATTTTTTTTAAGTGATTATTTTCTCTTTTTTTTCCTTTTATTGAACTGCTGAAGAAATAGAGGCAGACAGGAACTGGGGGAAGAGAGAGAGAGAGATGGTTATGATATGCAGCAAAGGTCCATGTTTGTGCATTGACCCTGTGGTTATATGCGTCTTAACACGGCCAGCAGGACTCACAATGATTTCTTCATTGTAACGTTTGGATTGTTGCAAAGGTGCAAACGCTTATCTGAAAATAAGTTAGTTTTGGGAATAGTGTCTGGATGCACAATGCAGTAGATATAAGAGAAATACTTTAGATTTTTTTAAACTTATAGTATGACCCACCTTTGTAGCAGTGCTTGTAATGATGATTTAGTCAGTTCTCCTATTATCTACTCAGTGTAAATGTACAGTTATTTTACCATATGTGACCCAGATTGAGCAGAAGTTTGCCACGTTCAAATGACACCTGTGTGTGTGTGTGTGTGTGTGTGTGTGTGTGTGTGTGTGTGTGTGTGTGTGTGTGTGTGTGTGATGAAGAATGGAGGACGAAAAAATCCTGGAGTTTGTAGTTTGTTTGAAGTGTGAAGATAGTCACAGCAGGGGCTGCATCATGTGTGGGTTTTTTTGTGTGTGTGTGTGCGTGTGTGTGTGTGTGTGTGTGTGTGTGAATTTGAAGGGTGAGTACACGTCTTCTTATAATGAGAAACATATACATATACACACACACTGAGTATAGTATAACCACGTTCACTTCTATTCACATATTCTCCCTAACACACTTACAAGGAAAGACTTTTCTCTGTAGCGCGCACACACAAGCACACACACACAGTCTCACAGTTGCCTGCCATCTGTTCTCACCAGTCAAGCTGTCTTGGCGGCCCCTCAGGCATGGGACACAATCAATGACTTTTCCTCGTTCTCTCTCTCTCTCTCTCTCTCTCTCTCTCACTCACACACACACACACACGGGCACACACACACACACACACACAGGCTAATACACTGAGAGGTCAAAATCACTGATGTACTGATAAAGTCACTACTCTCGCATCTTTCATCAATTTCAGGTGGTAAATATCAAAACATGTAGTCTCTGCTTCTAAAAAGATACATATTGTGTATCTAATAATGTGTGCCAAATATTTGTACTTATTTTGACCAAACACATTAGTCCCAGATTACAATGAAGTGGTTTTTTGAAAGCATCTGCCCATCATGATTAAATCCGTTTAACTGTATTAGAAATAGATTTTAAACTTAAGATAATAAAGTTTTTGCACATTTTGTGGCATTTGTGCAACATGTGTATTATCACTGTTACAACTGCACACCCGCCATCTACTCTAATGCTAAAAAAATATTGATTACATTATTATAACTAACAATATTAACGGATTTTGTAACAATGTTGTTATTCATTGTCTTACATAGATATCAGGGATAAACTTCCTAATAGTCAACTAAACCGAAGAATCTTAGTCGACCAACTTTTCAAGTCAGTTAGTCACAAAAAACTCCTCAAACTCCATTCAGGAATTTTATTAAATAAACATGCCACTACTAGTTGACTCACTGCTTAAACTAAAGACTGCGAGTCAAGTAGGAAAATCTTTAGTCCTTGTTCCCATAATGCTTTTGGAGATGTAAACAGGAAATATAATGCTGCCGTGGAGTCTGTTAGTTGTAGCTGTGGGCTAACCTGTTTTTTAGCCTAGATTTGTTAACATTTTGGTAAACTGGCACCATTAAAAGTATGCAGAATTAGCTGTTAGCAGTTGCTGTTTGCACTGGATTACTTTGATACTGAAGAAAACTTAAAAACATGATGATTCTCACGTCTTATTTCTATTATTTTTAAGCAGATTTATTAATGTGTATTCGTGGTGGACACCTGAGATAATGTTATCCTTGAAAAGTATCACCCGGAATCTAAAAGCCATAACTCTGCACAGGATAAACAGGTAAAAACTTAATGAATTGATTCAGCCTCCTCTTATAAAAGGAATGTAATATTTATAATAGTAATTATTATGTTTACTCCTTTTCTTTTTTTATGCATATTAACATTAGACAGTTTCCTCATGAGATTTACAAGATAGAATTTTGTTCCTCACATTTATTTATTAAACATTTGATTTAAGAAAAGAAATAAAACCATATGAGACACATAGCTGTACTCAGGGACACACTGTTTGCTGGCTTTGTTTTCAGTGTTGTCAGGTTACACTGCCTAGCGGCATTTAAATTTTGTCAGAAGAATACAATTGTAATGATTTAAACAAGAATTGTTTGAAGAACTTAATCCATTTAAAGTCTCCTGTTTGGGCTTCTCCTCGGCAACACCCAACTCTGTTTACAGAAGTAAAGTGACCTTTATATATACCTTTAGGAAATATTGCAAGAACTTTTCCAACAGACGTCTCCACAACAGTCAAACACATACAGACTGACAACTCTAGTGATCTTTAACTATGGTGTCCTGTAATTGGCAATTTTAATGAAAGGGGTGAGTAAGTCACCTAATTAGAGACAACGATCCAACAATGCACTCTTCTGTAAAACAGGTTCTCAGTGTTCCATTTTGTTACATGAACATAATGCAGACAAAAAATGGGGCTGGGAGTCATTCATCATTTACAGAACTGGTCCCTGTCGCAGATTAAAGCACAGTGGAAGACTTTGACAGCCATACATGCAGAGTCAACTCTGATGAAAAAGGAAAAAAAAGAGGGTGGAGAGAGGAGGAGTGTGTGTGCGTGTGTGTGTAAAATCAAAGAGTAAGCCTGAGTGGTTTTGATGTTATTGTCATATAGAAGAGAGTCCCACGCTCTGTATGACACTCTGCATGAACCCAGGGCTTAACACACACACACACACACACACACACACACACACACACACACACGCCCTCTTACAGGCAAGGCAATGCACACACAAGCTCAAACACACACTTAGTGCCAGCAGCACATTCAGCTTCAATGACTAAGAGTGTGTTTTGAAGTGTGTTTTTCTGCATTTATGGTAACTCCTGTTGACAGTGACAAAAGGCTGCAGAGCTGTGACACACATGATCGATTAGCTGGGCGTATTCCCACAGATCAAAAACCAACGAATGATTTACTGTAATGTAAAGATGTTTTATTTCTAAATAATTATAATTATAATCATAAATTACCTCTCCAAAAAGGAGACAGAGGAGAAGGAGAAGGAGGTAAAAAGTCTGACCAGAGTAATATTTGTTCTGTGTAAAGCCACAGGAATTCCTGGTCAAATGCCAGATCAAAAATGTTATGCCACGGCAAACAAGCTGTCACCTGTATACAACGTGCATGTGGGCGTCAGTGGGAAACTTTACTATTTGGTTGATGTTTAGTGAATGATTAACTCTGCTTAAAGAAACGTTTTTATAATTAGTTATATTTTTGTGTACTTTTCTCAAATTACCCCTTTTGAAGTTCCAATGAGAAACCAATAAATGTTAGCAGTTCCTTAACAAGTGACACCAGAAACAAACGTAGTTCTTTTCAATTAGCTGAATCAACTGAATAACTGAAAATTTTTAGATAGATTTTAGATGTAGCTTCCTGCTTTGGTGGCTGTGCAGCAATTATGCCATCGAGTTTGTTGACTTTCCAGAAAGTCCAGATATCTCTGATTCAGATTTACACCTACAGGCTTACCTACTCAGTTGCAGTTTATTACAGTCTTGCATGAATAAAATTCCTGCTGAATACACCTATCAAGCTAATTATCTTTAAAGAGTTAGCTCACTACTTTACCCACTGCAGTATCTAGTTAGCTCACTTGCTAATTAGAATTTTGTATATTTCTCTTTGAACAAGCAACAACAGTTTCGGCCTTTCAAAAATGCAGACACATCTGTAATTCCACAACTGGCATGTACACTAATCTAACCCAAGTGGTGGATGGGAATTTTTTTGCATCTGCTCTAAAAAGATGTACTTTTTTATGTCCATTTTCTGTTACAAGGTTCAGTTTCCAACAAGAATGACTGAGAAAACACGAGAGAAGAGACAGAAAGAAACATAGACTGATGGATAGAAGATTAACCTTTTACTAAAGGGGAAAAAACAGACCTGACCTTGAAGCAGCATATCATGGAGGTCGAAGACCCAATAGAGAACAAATGAGTGTCATTTAATCACTGGCTTATTGTGTCTCATGATATGTACAGAGGTGAATTAAGAGATCTTTAAAGCCTTAATCAGTGATTGCTATAGTGAACTACAAAACCAACTGTCACAGGATGATTGATTTTACATGGTGGATCATGTCGGTGAGTCTGAACTGTACTGTAATACCAGGACAAGCATCCAATGGGTGCTGTGCACCAATAATTGAATGGAGCTGACTATACACAATACTCATCTTTCTAGCTGTTCAGTTAAATTGTAGTGTATGTTGAATTTTAGGAAATGGGAGTTAACCCCTTGACGCCGATTGTTGCGAATTCGTATCACACCTCTTCCTTTAAGACTGCAAGCCAAGATATCGCATGGATTCCCTCAATGCCTGTTTGTGCATATTCAATTCGTACCTCGGAACCTTTTGCAAGCCCTGGTTTCTCATTTATGCCTGTTGTCGCTAATTTGCATCATACCTGCATCATACCTGAATTTATATATTTTCTATGTTCTATATACAAATTAACAATCTTCACTCAATTTAACATCAGCCTGCATGCAAATAAAAACACAAATTATTTTTTTATTGTAAAAAAATTCAGGCGTCAAGGGGTTAATAGCAACCAACTCAGTCATGACTTTGTAATTGAGACAAAAAAGAGATGTGAAAATGGGCCAGAAAGAAACATGGTCACCGGTGAGAAAATTACTTGAATCATCAGCTGGTTGCTGATAATCATGTTATGTAGAGATGGGAATCGAGACCCGGTTCTATAAGTACCCATTTTCAAATTTCTCAGAACCTGAAAATCAATAAGGTCAGAGCTTATCAATACTTCCATGAGCCTAGCCGGTTCTACAATGTTACATTTTCTAGGAATCACGTCATTTAAATCAAATCTGATTTAACCTGAAATGCAATGAATTAGAAATATTATTTAGGGATGGGCAGCGAAACACAATTTGGAATAAAGGCCGTCATGTTTATTATCAGGCTACAGTCTATGCCCTGCTCTCTGTGTTGGCTCGTACACACACATACACATGCGCGCGCACACACAACATCCAGTCGCGGTAGACAGTGAAGTGAAGGCAGCTCCAAATTACTTGAGTTGATGACAGCCACACTCATTACTGTAAATAAAACCTTCACTAGTAAAAAGACAATACTTTATCAAAACATATGTTCAACAAGCATTAACATGTAGATAGTGAGATTTTAATCTGCTCTGTCCACGGTCTCTCACCCTCTGTTTTACACAACCACAGCTAACTTTAGCTTGGCAATTAGCGTTACAAACAAGCTAAATTGAAAGCTGTCTGTCTGTAGTCTAACTATTTAGTTTAGTTTTCCACATAGCTTAGAATGTAGCACACTGTTGTTCAGCTGCTCCTCTCATACCAGGTAACGTTACCTGCAGGTAGTGAATAATAGTCTGCAATCAACGCCACTCAGTATCAGAGTTTATATAGGGAATTTGCTAAACTTGTTGCTGCTCTAGAAATAACATTTAGTTGTGTTTAAAATATTAAATTCTAATCCTGTTCTAATTTTATAAACCACCAGGCAGCTAATATGCACACTTCATTATTTGGAAGAGACTAATCAATAATTCAATTAAATTTTATTTATATAGCGCCAAATCACAACAACAGTTATCTCGCAGCGGTTTTTATAAAAGAGCAGGTCTAGACCGTACTCTGTGATGTTATTTACAGAAGGCCAACAATTCCCACCAGGAGCAGTAGGCGACAGAGGCAAGGAAAAACTTCCTTTTAAGAGGCAGAAACCTCGAGCAGAACCATGGCTCAGGGTGGGCGGCCATCTGCCTGGACCGGTTGGGGGTGAAGGGGGGGGGTGTCAATGATAATAATCATAATGTTAATGATTATAATAACAATAGGACTAGTAACAATAGTTGTTGTAACAGAGGGTGTCGAGCAGGAACACGGGGGCAGCAGGTGACCCGCAGCCACAGATCCAGACTCCACAGCTCCAGATCCAGAAACACCTGCAGGAAGTGATAGGAGGAGAGAGGAGAGGGACGAGAAAGCACAAGACTACCGGAAAGGGGAGAAGTTGTGTTAGTAACATGCAATAATGGGATGAGGTTGCATACAGAGGGAGAGAAAGTAGAGGAGAGAGGAGCTCAGTGCTTCATAGGAAATCCCCTGGCAGTCTAGGCCTATAGCAGCATAACTAAGGGATGATTCAGGACTCACCTGAGCCAGCCCTAACTATAAGCTTTATCAAAGAGGAAAGTCTTAAGCCTACTCTTAAAAGTGGAGATGGTGTCTGCCTCCTGAACCCAAACTGGAACCTGGTTCCACAGGAGAGGAGCTTGATAGCTGAACGCTCTGACTCCTAGTCTACTTTTGGAGACTCTAGGAACCACAAGTAACCCTGCATTCTAGGAGCGCAGTGCTCTGGTGGGGTAGTAAGGTACTATGAGCTCTTTAAGATAAGATGGTGCCTGACCATTAAGAGCTTTGTAGGGGAGAAGAATGATTTTAAATTCTATTCTGGATTTTACTGGAAGCCAATGCAAAGAAGCTAAAACAGAAGAAATATGATCTCTTTTCCTGGTTCCTGTCAGAACATTCCATATTATCAGCCTGATAATAAGGAAGTGCAGTAATCCAGCCTAGAAGTAACAAATGCATGGACTAGTTTTTCTGCATCATTTTTAGACAGGATGTTCCTGATTTTCTCAATTTTACGTAGGTGAAAAAAGGCGGTCCTTGAAATTTGCTTAATGTGAGACTTAAACGACATGTCCTGATCAAAGATAACTCCAGATTCCTCACAGTGGTGCTGGAGGCCAGGGCGATGCCATCAAGGGAAACTATATCTTTAGATAATGCGTCACGGAGGTGCTTAGGCCCCAGAACAATAACTTCAGTTTTATCTGAGTTTAACATTAGAAAACTACAGGTCATCCAGGTTTTAACATCCTGAAGGCACATTTGAAGTTTAGCTAACTGATGAGTTTCATCTGGTTTGATCGATAGATATAACTGAGTATCATCTGCATAACAATGAAAGCTTATGGAATGTTTCCTGATAATATTGCCTAAAGGAAGCATATATAAAGTGAAGAGGATTGGTCCGAGGACAGATCCTTGAGGAACTCCATGACTAACTTTGGCGTGCATGGAGGACTCATCGTTAACATGTACAAACTGAAATCGATCTGATAAATAGGACTTAAACCAGCTTAGAGCGGTTCCTTTAATGCCAATGAAATGTTCCAGTCTCTGCAAAAGGATCTGATGGTCAATGGTATCAAATGCAGCACTAAGATCTAATAAAACCAGTACAGAGACAAGTCCTTTGTCTGATGCAATAAGGAGGTCGTTAGTAATTTTCACCAGTGCTGTCTCTGTGCTATGATGATAGAAATAAACTATTGCTCTGTAGAAAGTCACACAGCTGTTTAGCAACTGCTTTCTCCAGAAACTTAGAGAGAAATGGAAGGTTAGATATAGGTCTATAGTTGGCTAAAACATCCGGATCAAGTTTGGGCTTTTTCGGAAGAGGTTTAATTACAGCTACACAATAAATACAATAAATGCGGTTTATTTTGCCAGCCGTTCTCTATAGCCTGTCATTCACAGAAGGAGTCGTGGATGTGTCTGTAAGGTAAAGTCCAGATTCAAAGACATATCTCCAATATGCATTTCTTGTATGAGGAAAAGAAACACCACCTGTATTTTGGAAATGTTGTAAAAATGCCTATTTTTTCCAAAGGGTATATATCATGTCTTGAAATGAAACCCTGCATGTGGCCTTGTGGCTGAAGGTTCCAGTTATGACTGTGACGATATCCTTCATGCGCTGTTTTAAACGATTCTTCCTTGATGGAGCCTTTAATTTATAGTCTCCTTTTTTATTCACATCCTCCCTCCATCACCATTGTAATGCACATAATAACGATTCCTATCATCTAAATCCTCTCTGCCCTTTATGTCAGTCTCACCTCCCTCTGTCTTTCTCATGCATGCAATGGCTTTTCCTCCTCCACCTCTCGTCTTGATTCCCATTTGTTTCTCCATCGCATATCTTATCCTCTTTCTCTGTTTCTGTACCACCATCTTTCTGCTTGTTCTCCACATCATTCCAGATTCTCTCCATCTATTTCTGTCTCTCTTTCAACAGTGCTCTTTGTGTTTTCTATAATCCTCTTTCTGTTGTGGTTTAATCTCCACTTTTAAGAGGCAAGTGGCTGTAGGCCATTTGATGGCCCTCGGATAACTCTTTGTGTATATATGTGTGTGAGATTCTGCAAAAGACATACTCACTTTTTATTACTCTTTTGTCACCATGTCCCAATAATAAATCTCCAATACAAAATGTCACTTGACTTCAGTCAGTGTCAAGATCAAGGACAAATCTCTTGCCCTTATCCCTCCATTTTTCCTCTTTACATCTGCTGCTCACCTACTCTTAATCCTTTAACTCCCTCTTTCCCTTGTTTGTTTTTTATTCTACTGGACTTTGGACTTTTATCCCATTTAATTCAATTCAATTTAATATGCTTTATTGGCATGAATGTTTAGGTTCAACAATGCTGCTAAAGCAAAACATCACATATGAGCAATAAAAAAAGAAGAAGAATTATATATATATAATGTTTGTGTGTATGTAGTGCTAGCAAAGTGGTAAACCTGTTATACATATATTTATTCCATCAAGTGAGCGATCTGTAGATCCTGTCTCCCAATAAATGTAGTCCCTTAAAATAATGCCAAAGTTATTTATAGAGCTGTCTAGCCAAAAAGCATTTGATTTATACACACAGAGACACATAGTTGGCATTGGCAACAATTATGACAGTCTCAAACTGGTTATCTAATCAGCCAGGTGCATCAGTTTACCTTTCTCTCTCTCCCTCTGTGTCTGTGTTTCTATCTGCCTATCTGTGTAATAGTGATGTCATGAATCATCATAAGGAAGACTATTTTGCAGTTGCACTTAATGCTGAACCATTTTGCAAAGAATTGAAAAAATCTCTTGTTTGTTTTGAATTCTGAATTCTGAGACATAGAAAATACGTGCACACATTTTTTGTACGCACAACTTATTGGCAATCGTGCTGCCTTGGCTTTAAGTGAATTTCTTTACCACACCATGATTCATGTTCTTAAAATAGTATGTTTCTGATTCATTGCTTAATCTGCAAAATTACCTTCCAAAAATCTATTTTACTGAAAAGGTCGCAACAGGGTTGGAAGATATGGCCAAAAATGTCATCACGATAAGAAGTTTCATATCTTTTAATATCAATCATTTTGACGCTTAGTTCCAAATCCTTATTTCTTTCGAGTTTAAAGGCTGATTTTTGCTCCAGAGTGAAAGTTGAAGAAACCTGATGGTTAATTGTGGTTTAAACTATTCTTCATATATAATACAATTATCTATAAAATGTCATAATAATTATAATGTGTTGTGTATCAATCTACAAGCTTTTCATTTTATACTGGAGTTGTTCTTTGACAAGGTTTTTGTTTGTTTTATGAGCATCTGTTCTTGACAAGGCTGACCCCTCGCTCTGTCCTTTTTTCTGGACGTCGTTATTCTCTTCGTCGACACACACACACACACACACATACAGACCAGTCCAGGCTGGGTTTCTGAACCTCATTAGTTTTCCAATTAGCTGCTGTCATCTGTCGACCTTGGTTACTTAGGGCAACTATGACACCACAGCCAATTCTCTGCCCTGATTCGTCTCACTGGGAACAGATGGACACTTCCTGTTTTCTTTTCAGGGGAAAGTCAAAATGATCCTCACTCTGAAAGTTAAGGTTAAGGTGTAATTCCCCTCAAACAAGCCAGCTTTTTTATTGATTTACACGCACAGATAGAGCTGATAATATGCTTTCCGAGAAATTTAGACAGCAAGCAGAAGAGCAAAGACGTCTGCCATTGTTTCAAATACTTACATCTAAAAATGATTCATATGAATGTTTTCTGATAGAATGCCTCAGTTAATTATACATCTGTTATATTCAGGCAAATTAAACTATTTGGTGAAAAAAAAACTAGGAAAAGGTAATGGTTAACCTTAGGAAAAGGTTGCCTAAGGTTAGTGAACATGAGGTGCTTTTCATTTCCTACTACTTTTACTACATTAGTTTCATTAATCTAGTTACTAGTTACTTTGCATGTTCAGATTAATAATACAAAATATAATCAGCAGCCAGCATGGTTGTTTCGAGCGCCCATCGGGTTTACGGTCTTTTCGAGCGCACATCGGGCTCACGGTCATTGCAAACGACCAAGTCGTTGTAAACCACAGTTGTTTCGAGCTCAGTCGCTTCAAACTCGCCTCAACCTTCGACAGTCGTTTCCGGCTAAAATCATTTCAAGCCAAGCAGTCGTTCAAACAAAGAAAAAAGGGGCTTCAGCACTGGGATGCCATAGCCCACCACAGCCATCGCCAGTCTGACCGTGCCACTGGTCAAGCGAACAGAATTTTAAACTAAAGTCGTTTTGAGGGAACAGTCGTTACAATTTAGAAGGGGCTTCGGCACCGGGATGCCAAAGCCTCCCGTTGCTCGCTCCCTGTCCAGGGTTTGGGGGTTCTAAAAGGATAGATGGTACGCAGCGGAATAGTCGCCAAAACCTTAACATTAACAGCATAGCTCTCTCTCATGCTAAAGGCCACCTTGAAGAGCTCCCGCCACCGTCACAACTAGTACAACGTAATTGCATCACTCAGTCGTCCCGAACCTAAGAAGCTACGTTCACACCCGTTCAGGGTCATTTCCCTTTATCTCCCCTTCGTCTTGACCTTCGGCAGCATACTCGCAATTCAGACTCATTCCCCAAACACTGCGTTCTACTCAAGCAACCATATAAATTGGGCCAGCTTACACCCGTCTTTTCTCCGGAGTCCATGACCCTGAACACTCGCAAAACCCTCGTGAACCAATCGCAACACGTCAGATCATCTGTGAGTCAGTTCCAGTGGCCTTTCGATTACTGGTGCCACCGCCACTTCCACCAAGCACTCTTTCTCGTCATGCTTTTCTCACTCCTTCAGTATCAGAGCTACCCTTTCAGCCTCCCTGATACATATCATGCACTGCTGGTCCTCCCAAACGTACTATCATCACAATCATTCAGATCCCAAAGATCTCAGATCAGCCAATGCTCTCATGTAACAAGAAGCTTTTGGGGGTCCGTCGTGCCCAGGTGTTAAGGCGGATTTCCCTATCATAGCTTCTCCACAACGCTTTCAATTGTCTCCTCGGCAACTGCAAGCTTCGTACATCTTCTGTTTCGATCATCAATAAATCATTTAATCATACCTGTTGATTGTGTGGTCCTTGCTAGTGAAGTGGTACTAATTAGCAGAGTTTTATTAGCGCGACCACACATCAACCACATCATCGCCAACATTTCCATAAATACCCACACGTCCTAACTCCTCCCCTTTGCTCTCATATCCTGCATCCCTCCCCCCCACCCCTTTCTCTGTCCTGCCTCCTGATCTTCTTCCTCTCTATAGGGTTATAAGGGGGTCCGTCGTGCCCGGGCGCTACGGCAGATTTCCCCATTGTAGCTTCCACACAACGCTTTTGAATGTCTCTTCGGCGACCGCAAACCTCGTACATCTGCTGTTTCGATCATCAATAAATCATTTAATCATACCGGTTGTTTGTGTGGTCCTTGCTAGTAAATTAGGCAATAAAATACTAAAATTATCTCCATCTCACCAGATTCAACATAAATTACTATAATCCAATAATATAACAAACATTATTCTGAAATGGGCCATTTTGCTTAATGATTGCTTTTGGTAGTTTATATGTTTTGATGCCATTACTTAACTTTATGTCTACACTGTGGTATTGCTGTGGCATATTGATTAAATCAGTTCAAAATACTGCCAAATTATATTATTATTATTTACCATGGGTCCAATCCACAATTGTTCAGTGTCTATTGCAACTGCCCCTCTACCAATATAAGTTTAGAAAAATTGGCAGGGGGGGACTACAACTGACTACAACTGATTAGGTGTAGTTAAAACTTAAAATGCTTTACCAGTGTGGCATACAGTACATACATTTTGATTTTATTAAACTGTTCAGGTGGGGAAACTGAAATTTGAAAACCAGAATTTACTTGATCAGTGAGCTAATCAAGATGCTGACGTTAGAGCTGGGTCTTCTCGGACTTACCACACCAAGTATAGTTGAAGCTGATGGGAATGTGATTAGTTTTGCTTGTTTAGTCATAAACCAAATTATTGGACAAACTGAAATTTGTGACTTGATGATGGCGCTACATAAAAATTCATGCTGATGAAAATGTTAACAAAATTTCATGGAAATCGCTAATAAATCTATGGCAGCATCTCAAACCAATTTCACGAGGCCCAGCCTGCCCTGAGTGACAGCTGGTTAGCACGCCGGCCGGATTACGGGAGATATCTCTGTTGTGTTGTCTATTAGACGCAAGAGGCGTCACTTGATTTTATTTTCTTTGGCCAACGTTTGTATTGAAACTCAAATGAGTATGTATTGCTTGCTTGCTGGGAACCAGAAGATGAGGTTTTGTTGAGATATGGACTCTTGTGGAGATTAGAACTGAGATAAGGAGTCATTCATTGGTGGTTGAACTGTGGGTTTTGTATGGAGCACTCAGTGTATAATACACTGTGTTGAACTTCAAGTTCTTAAGTGCTTTGTATTTCTTGTCTGTAGCAACTGAAATACCTGGTTGTTAGTAATTGTTAAATATGGTGGAGTGATTGTCATGTACTGAAAGACATGGGCCTTTTGTGCATGCAAACATGAATGTAATTTGTGTATATATATTGAACATTGAATGACACCATTATTTACATTAAATGATGTCTAAGTGTGTTATTCCTTCCTTTAATGCGTACATTTCAAAAGTTAATTTCAGACCCTGTTTGTAGGTACTTCACTTTGTGAGAGCTCTTCCAGATGTCTGTTTACTTTTTCCCTATTAAATATGATATGTGTTGGCCTTACTATGAATTACTGATGCCTTACTGTATTGATTTATACTCTTTGCGATATGCTATATTTGTGGAGTTTCCTATGCATTGGGAATACAAGCCAAGCTTATATTAAATCAAATATGTTATAGTTTTGTAATGCAGACATTGGTAATGCACTGATGCAAATTTGCAGAGCTTACTTTTCTCCATTTGTAAGTACTTTTCAAAATACCAAATCCATTTTTTGCTCATTTGCGTTATATCACTTACACAATAATTGAAGGGAATGTGGAGAGGAGACAGTCTGAGGAGCAATAACAGAAGTTAACAGCATGAAGTGCAATAACAGCTCTCTCTCTCTCTCTTCACTCCCCCCAGGGCAATGCCATCTGGCCCTGCCACCACTGAAGCATTCACACACATAGATTATGTATGTATAATGGCCATTCTTGCGTTTGTGCGTAGAAATAAATCCATCATCTCTAAAATCTCAAAGATGCCTTTAAATTCATGTTGCATGTAGGGCTGGGTGATATGGCCAAAATGTTATCAAGATACAAAAAAATTGCATCAGTTGATATTGATAATTATCACAAAATTTCAAATCACTTTTTGTTTCAAGTTTAAAGGCAGATTTTTGCTCCTGAGTGAAAGTTGAAGAAACAGACAGATAGTTTTAGTTATTCTTTATGGTCAAAACATGACAAACACTTGCCAAACAGTGGATTGTTTCACAAAACATTCAAAACAATTATAATGATAGATAAGAGATGATAAATTTTTTATTCAACATAAAAATATGCATGAAAAAAATTAGTAAAATCTTTTTTCAGTCCTCTTTCTTCAACAAAATAATTATTCATGCAATGTATCAAATACAGCATCGAGTTTTTATATATCTTTTATTTTGGATCTCTGTTGCCTCACAGTTTTACTTCTACTTCTACTCTGTCCTCTCTTTTTGCCGTCGGCTCTGTCTTTAATCACAGAAGCATGTGTGTATATCACATTACCGTTTCTCTATCAGCACAAAACAGACCTAATTACGTTGCTGTGTGACCCAGACAAGAGCCAGTGTGTGTGTGTGTGTGTGTGTGTGTTTGAGAAGGGATCTGAATTGTGAAACCAGAGTACATTATTTTGAATGTGTGCCAGTGGCCCCAAAAGCACAGAGCCACTGCTCTGTTCCCGTCAGTGATGGAGGGCCATGGTGTGTGTGTGTGTGTGCGCGCACACACATTATACTTCCTGGTTTGCTGTAATCCCAGTGGAAAGGTTGGATAAAAGTTATAACCTTCTCACTAGGCCAGGATTAAATAGCTTTTGAATGTATTTCAAAAGTGTAATGAACAACACACAATGTTGGTATTGTTTGGGGGTTTCATCACAGGTGATGCCATCTCATAAGCCTCAGTTATAGCCTCAGTCATGACCAGCTACAAGCCTACACAGACGGCTGAAGTGTAACTGGAACTTCTGGGTCCTGCTGTAGAAGTGAGAAACTATATGGACACTCAAAATAGTACACCAATTTTTCATTGTTGAATGTCTCATTCCAAAATCATGGGTATTAATATGCTGGTTAATATATTATATGCTAATAAGTACAGTTTCAGGCTTTTCATTAGATTTTGGAACTGTTTTGTCATACAGTACTTAAAAAGTGCAGTAGTAGATATGTATTGATCCTAGAACACCAGGAACATGATTAATTTTTTCAGAGAGAAACGTGAAAGGAATCTACAGTGAGTTACAGAAGCCTGTAAGTGATGTCAGGACTTCAGCTCTCTATTCCCATATGCACTTTTCTGCTGTCATGTACACATGCAACCCATTGTAGAAAGTTTACTCATTAAGGATTTAGAGGTGGTGATGGTGCAGTCTATAAGACACATGCCTTTGGTGTGAGCAACCCAGGTTCAAATCCCACTGTGACATGTCCACCAATGTGTCCCTGAACAAGACGCTTAGTTGCTCCAGAGGCGTGCGACCTCTTTGGATAAAAGCGTCAGCTAAATGAATAAATGTAACTGTTAGGAATTGAAGAGCAACAACAGCTCCAGAAAGAATAATGTTTTCTTTTCCCCAAATGGTTTTCTTTGACATCACACGAAGGTTAGTCTCGTAACATTTACTCAGCAGTGGAGAGGGTTAGTGTCACATCAAACAACCACCTTTATAGTTTGATGATGAACCACAATATTGCTGCTCCTGCTCTTTAGAAGTATTTTTATTCCATTAACATACAGGCTGTTGTCAATATCTGCAGGGAGATGTATAGGAAAATGATGTCTAAAAATCCCCACGTTTATCTGCATTGCTTTTTACACAGCATTACTTCATGTTTATCTTTTGTCCCGTGTGTGTTTTGCATTCTGTCACGAGTGACAACAAATCAATCAAGATTTGTAAATGCAAATGAGGAAGCTGAGGAAAACTAAGATATGCAAAAGTGGTACTGAGCTCCTGTTTCAGCCTCTGTTTGCCTTCTCCAGGTTGTGTGTATTCACTTTGGGAAAAGGTCAGGCTTGCATTTCTTGCCCAGTAGAGGAAAAGGAAATAGGAGAAGGTTTTTATAACTAAAAGACTACCTTTGAAGTTAGCTAATGGATTACAGAGCTGCTGTCATGGCTCTACTGAGAGCTTTCCATTCATTCCAGACTTGAAAGCTGACGAATCCACCTCCACTTTCATTTGCAATATTTTTTTCTGGATTAGTTTGCATGTGTAGTCTATTTACATGTGTTCCCTCTGGATGTTCTCTCAGCTTGACAGCTTATGTCTCCAAGAGGAAAAGGAAAATAAAATGCTGATATTTAGAATGTCAGAGTATGCCTTTAATTTCCAACAAACCACCCAGAGGGAAAATGACAAACACAGATAGTTAATATGAAGATGCCACCATCTTCACTAAGAATGATGAATTTCAGATCTTCTGTTTGGCCCAATCACAAGAACCCCTCCTCCTTCTTCCTATTGCTTATCAGAGCTGCTTTCATTCATTTCACAACAGTTTGGTGTTATTTTCTCGAAACAGTGACAGCTTGAAGGCTGTTAGTAACTCTTGTTTACCAGGAGAAATATCACATTACTGGTAAGATAGTTGAGTAGGCCTCAGGCAAACATCCTCCTAGCATGTAATAAAATCACTTTTAATCAAACAGGAATGTGATCCTCTTATCTGAAAAAACATTGATGATTTTAGCCAGTTTGAGCTGCAGCTTCCTATCATCACACATTACATTGCACTCAATACTGTCTCCATTTGGGACTTTTCCAATGCTACTTCCCATATAACATTTCAGATTTGCAGGAATTGTGAAAAGGATTTTTTCATGAATTCATATTTAGATCTCGTAATCACACACTGTCCAGTTCTGAACACTGATGAAAACTGCGAGATGTGGTAGAAGGCTAAAAAAAATCCTATTTCTAAATTGACCTTTTGAGATTAGGTTAAGATTATTTGTCACTCATGCCAATCTCAAGGTCAAGAATGAATTTACACACACACACATATATCATTATACAAGCACAATGTTAAAACATGTAGTTTAGCATGTGCAACAGTCTTTCTTTTGAGGAGGAAAATATATATAGATGCTTCATTCTTCAGGTAATTACTGCTTGGGCTGAGGTCCTTGATTGCAGAGTTTAAACCAAAGATACTACACCTACCTCACCTCTGCCCTCACTGTTTCTGTGTGTTATTTGTGGTTGTCTAACTTGGCATGACTTTCTAGTGATCGGTTGCTTGCACGATATGTTGCATAACTTCAGTCTCTCCCCTGTCTTTGTTTTTTTGCTCTCACTCATTTCCTCTGCATATGTTTCTTCATCTGTTTATCCCAATACATTTTTCTCTCCGGCTGTTGATTTGCCTGCGTGTCTCAGTCATGTTTTATGTTTTTTTTCTGTCAATTTCATTTTACCATTAAGCGTTGCTAAAGAAATACAGTTTTTACATATAAACCACAATGAAATGATTGATTGATTGAAACTGCACCAGAAATTAGTAAGTCAGTGTCATACTTGTCAATCACCAATCACATCTTTTTATCTGTCCAACTCAATTGTAATATTTGTTTACAGTCTACAGCTGCATACTTAACAATACATACAAATACACTATCTCTTATATTATACAAATGCTAGAAGATGAGTTATGTGTCTTTTGGAAAGAGAGCAAGCTTGTGTTTTCTGAACAGCAGGCTTATTATTTTGCTCTCAGACCATCAGGTATACAGAGTCCTTCTAGTCATCCATTTCTTACCCCTTATCCAGGGCCGGATCGCGGTGGCAGCAGGCTAAGTAAGGTAGTCCAGACGTTACCTGGTATTAAATCATGTTTTGTTTTCATGTTTCTTGATTTTGGAATTACATCAGACATGACCACCATTTGTTTTGTGACGTGAGTCAAAACAACATACACACTGAACACAGCTCCACTGATCATCAGCACACATCAAGACACCACGTTTCCCACAGTTTACAAACAGGTATGGAATTTTAAAGTGGTGGTATTATGCTTTTTGGCTTTTCCCCTCTCCTTTATTGAGTTATATCTCTTTTTTCTGCATGTAACAGGTTTGCAAAGTGAAAAAGCCCAAAGTCCAGCCCAAAGGGAGTTCCCATCTCCCACAGAAAGCTCTGCTCTGAACCGCTTGAAAACAGCTCATTTGTAGTCCAGCCCTTCACTTGCTTTACTTGTGACGTCACAATGCAAACGCGTCATAAAGCTTGCCAAGCTAGTTTGAGCGGAGGCCCTTTGGCTCAACTCGCCTTTGTTTGGGTTTCCATTGGAGAAATGTTGTACCTGTACCTGCTTCCAGGTACTTTTTTTCGTATCACCTCACCTCCGTCGAGGTTCCAAGCAAGCTGAGGGATACTAAAATGTAACGTGAAAACACGACAGACTGCTGACTGGTCAGAGAGAATATTCACTATTCACTGCATCATCATTGCTGTGCGCCAGACAGAGGCCAGCAACAGAAAGTTTTACATTTTACAGTTTTCGTATGTAATTTCATCACTAAATCCACTTCTGAGAAGTTTTGAGGTGAGAAATCAGCTGTGTAGATTTCGAATATTGACAGTTTTACGAGAAGTGATGGTGGAACAAAAATGTGATGAATATTTTCGGAGTTGAAGAGCTCCGCAAGTGGCTGCAGGGGAAGCCTGCGCCAACCCCCAGGAGGAGCGTGTGAGGCCGGCCAGGCGCCCGCTCACAGAGCCCTCTGCTCCCGCCGTCACACAGACCGCTGCAGCAACAACGGCAGAGGAAAACACAGCTGAAAGGTTTTCATACCGCTTATCTGTCTTTACATTCTGAGGAATGTTGAAACGTTTTAACTTAAAAAAGAGAAAGCTGTGTGGATCGCTGGTGTGTGTTTCGCATTGAACATTACTTGGTGGCAGATGTCTGTGGCGTCGCTATGACGACAAGCTACGTACCATCTCTGGGTACTATCTGCAATGGAAAACGGAGCAGAGCCGAGTAGAGTCGAGTCTATCGATTTGTGCTATGGTAGCATTTTTCGGCAAGGCAGCATAGATCGTCAGAACACCGGCAACAGTTCAACGTTTAGTCCTGATGGCTAGATGTGGAACAATGATGTTGTGTGGTTGTGGACTTGTGAGTAACTTATACCATCTGCTAGGTTGCTTTTATGTAATTTGTTGTTAATTGCACTTGACCTACATTCTATGTTTTATTTTGAATGTCTTTGCTTTTTTAATGGTGAGTACTCCTTTTCTGTCTATTTAATCCTTATTTTATTGAATGAATATCAGAAAAAGTGAGTATTTCAGGGTAGCTCATGATAGTATTAACAATAGTTTGTCCATACATACATCACAGTACTTGACTGGCTGTGCGAAAAGGGCCTATTTTTGTTTTGAAAGGCAGAAGATCAACAGAACCCCAAAGTAATTACGATGCTTTGAAGCAGGACAGTCTGATTCCAACATAGTTTGTTCACAGACTTTATGTGGTTACTTAGAAAACCAGAATGGAAGCTGAATAGTGTCTTCAGTTCACATATCAATTCCGTCTAAAAAGCATGAAGGCAACCAGCTTCAGGGCTTCCATTGTTCCCCAAACTGGACATGATAGGCTAAGACAGTATTGTAATTGATTCTCTGTGTTCTGTTTGAATTGGCTCACTCTCACAACACATTGATGTTTAATCACCACAATAAAGAAAACCCTTGCATAGGTAGATCTGTCCACATGACAGACATCAAACATGCAGCCTCATGGCTTTTGCCCTAATAAACCAAACTTGACAGTAGTGAAATAGAGTTGGTTTCTCAGAACCCTTTCACATACCTCTCTCCTTCCACCATCCCCCTGTCTCTCCCCAGTTTTCTCCCCAGTTGTCAAATAAAGACAGGGTGCCAGAAAACTCATCTCAAAATGTCTTAGTATTTCACTCCTGAAATATATTAATGTAAAGAATTGTAATGTCATGAAAAAGGAAAAACTCGCTAATTTCAGACACAGTGACTATTCTAGGATCAGGGCTACTTATAAAACTTTCTTGGTCAAAATTAAATTTGTCTGTAGCACAGAGTACCAACACTTGAATGTATTGCAATTTTAAATTAAATACCTTAATCCCAGGCTCCTCTAGGGATAAAGCGATTACCGGATTTCATTATTAACCGCACTTTAAAACGTCACGGTTAATAAAGGCTTCGCTATACCAAGTATTTCTGTTGCAGGGAAAGGAACTGTTGCAACTTGCACAAAACGAGAAAGTTACATGAGCGGTGCACCAGGTTAAAGTGTCGTGCTTATCAGAGACATGGAGGCTAGTACTGTACACTGGCTTTACTATAGCAGAGGGACCAAACTGTGAAGCTTTATTTCCACCTAGGAAACGGCAGAAGTCAGCAGTGTGGGAGCATTTTGGGTGCACCAATACTGACCAGGGCATTATTTGAGAGGTGACGGATCACCTGTGCAAAAACATGCCATTAAAAGGTTGCCTCCTCCTGTCTGTGTTGATAAAATGTTGCCAGGTGTAAAACACTAACATAACATCAGGAGCCCATAAAGTTCCAGGACTGCCAATTCCCTGCATTTCAGTTATTAAAAACACTGCATGAGAGATGTTCTCAATTTCTTTCTATCATGTATCCATAAATCTATCAACTTATGGATATGGATGAGAGTTGATGACAATAACAGTTCAGTTTATTCCCCTCCTGAATGACAATTACCCCTGGGGGATAAATAAAATTAATATTCGTCTAAATTGATAATAATACTTAAATATTATAGACATATAAATTGTTAATGTAATTCATTATTAAAAATCAACTTAAGTAATTACTAGAGTTGTTAAATTAATTATTAAATAATAATCGTGATAATCGTCAAACCGTGATTATTTCTCTGACTATAATCGTACCAACAGAATCTATAATCATTGCATCCCTAGGCTCCTCCTGTCCAGTCCACCTGTCAAAGTGTCCCTGAGCAAGCCCCTCAGCAGTGTGAGGATGTGGGGAAGAAATATACGCTGCTTTGGACAAAATTACTGGCAGATTAACGTTCAGTAACTGTAGTAATAATTGTAATTTCAGATAATTCCGGACAATTCTGAACAGAATTTCATTTAGGCAGAGTTCGTTTATGGCTGCTTGCATTTTAATTTATGTGAATGAATTGTAGAGAAAAAGTATTGAAAAAAAAAACTTGGTAACAGTAACTCTGGCACTGTACTGGAAATATTACTGAAAACATTTCAAACAATATACATCCCTGTGTTGAATGCACTGCACTAATCTGGTTTCCCGCTGAACTCACTACAACAACACAAGTTTCATCAGTTGGACAAACAACTGCTAGTAACACAGCCCTGTGGGCAAAACGATCCACACAAACAAAAAAGACAAGAAATACCACAAAATAAGAGCAAAACACAGACGCTATATCCCAGATGATGAAATGCATGCAACTTTATCATAAGTCAGCCTTCAGTAGTAGAATGTTACTCATGTACTGTACAGATTCAAGGTATTTGTACCTTATTTGAGTATTTCTATTTTATGCAACTATATACTATTTATACTACACCATCCCAGAGGCAAATATTACTTGGTACTTTTCAGATATACACTTTTTCTGATGAGTTGAAAGACTAAATTCCTGGAACAGCTAGTAAATGGATCACAAAGCTGAAAACGGGACTGTTTCTCTGAGCTCATGAAAAGTGGAAAGATACGTGGTTCTCACAGGAAACAGATGCTAGAAACGTATGATGATCTTATAGAATATGATGCACTGCTGTACGTTAAGATACCAAACAGTATATAAAGTAGTTTCATCAGAGAATTTGATTTAGTGATTTCTGTCAGGATGTAAAGAGAATTTCAACAAATAAAAGATACTTCTGAAATATCTTGCCTACCCTAGCTTTAAGTAAAGGATCCACTATGTATTGTTGTCAACACATCCTTATTAGATGGAGTGGAGATAAATTAGTAAAAAGACACAAAACTGGGGGGGTAAGAGAGTAACAGAAAAGGGAAGAGGCTTTGAATGTCTGAACAGAAAGAACCAAAAAAAAACAACAGAAGAAAATGATAGCTGTGAAGCAGTAGAGGAATATTATTAAAGTGATGCCAAGATTTCCTGAGGGAGATGGAGGGGGATATGTGATACAGGAGAGGACAGGCTCAGCAGAGAGTACACGTGCAACTGCGTGGGGTGGGCTTTGAGATGATGAACACGCTTGCAGGCAATAATCTATATGCTTTGTGTACAGGCAGGGAAGTGGACCACATGAGCATGTGAGCCTGATAATCGTGTACACAAAGGCGAGTTCTCCTGGGACGGAACAGAAGCTAATGAATGTGGATGCACGTGAGGTGGACTGTGTGTGTGAATATATGTGTGAGAAAGAGAGGAAAAGATGGAGAAAGGAGAAGAGGAAATGAGAGTCCTGGTCTACTTCCTGCAGGAAGGGAGTAGAAGTGGTTAAGACTCGCCATGCTACAAAGATTTATGCATATGTGCCAGAAATTATTAATTCCCCTTCACTTTTTATACATTATTGGGTCATATGTGTACTGGCCATCAATCTACACATAATAACCTATAATTACAAAGTGAAAACATGTTTTTAGAAATGTTTGCAAACAAACACAACCCAGGTACACTCACGTAGGTGATTTGACTTATTGTGGATGATTAGACTCTGTGTTTGATTGACATCTTCCACACTGTCTTGTTAGCTCACTTCCCCCTTGACAAGGTCAAAGTCAAAATGTCAGTCATGAAAAATGTCTGTAAATCTGATTTGACATGATTGAAAAAGGCACACACCTGCGTGTATAAGGTCCCAAAATACACAGTCTCTTCATAGACTTCTGTAACCTCTATGCAATGGTGTGAACCATTTCTAAATCTTTGGATGTTTCCACGAACACAGTGGGCTCCATTGCTGTGAAATGGAAGAAGTGTGTAACCACCAAGACCATTCTTTTTAGAGTCAGCTGTCCAGCAAGAAGATCTGGACAGTTTGCTTTAAGTAGTCCTTCAATCAGGCCATTATGACAGATGCCACACCTGAGTAAAAAGCATATGACAGCATTGCTGGAGTTTGCCAAATGACACTTTCCCAGATTCCCTGGTGTGATGAGACTAAGGTTGGGTATCAAGAATAGGTTCCAAGTTGAAACCGTTAACAAATTTCCAAGAACCGTGGATTCGTTAAGGCACGTGCAGTTCAATTCTGGTTATCGCTTCTTAACTTTTTGCATATTTCAGTTGTGCTCCTGATTTAACTGCAGTGAGTATTTTACAGTACATAAAAGTTGCATTTATATCTGCCAGGACCTGCAATTCAAACCTAACGACACATCATTTGTTACATTTGTACTTGTTGCGCAAACCACAGTAAATGCTTAAAAAGTTGGCATCGCTTCTCAAAAAAAGATAACGACACAGCTAAATGCAATAAGCAGTAGTAATGATTTTTTATGCAAGAGGGGATGCACATCCAATATGACGAAGTTTTTTCTTCAACATAGAATGAATCTGAAGGAATGCACTGTATTCAATGTGTTGCGGTCTCCCATCAACAGTGACGGCCCAGATACAGCTAACGCTAACAGTAGCATTGTCTTACACTCAGGTACAAAACACAGATGAAATGACATTCACCTTCTATGTTCCAAGTAAACGAATAATGTCTACAACTGATTCCAATATATATTTTTCTTAGATATGAATACCCAGAGACACCCCTCTAGTACAGAATGAAAGGGAAGATTGGCAAGGAGAAAATGGATAAATTGCTCACAGAGCGGTGACAAGATTTGTGGTGAAGATGTCGGAATTAGAACCAGGTTCATCAATCAGATAAGATCTGATTTGATAAGTAGAATTCAGAATCGTAATCGATAAAATTGAAACGATCCTCAACCCTAGATGAGACATATTGAACTGTTGTGCAAAAACTTCAAGTGCTACAACACCAGGTATTGCTCATCACCTGGCTTATATCAAGCCTACAGTGAAGCATGCTGGTTGCAGCATCAAGCTACGGGGTTGACTATTAGCGCCGTTTAAAAATTAAATATGTAATACAGTAAAGCTTAATCATTTCCAAAGCCCTTGTATATGAAAACACACTTTTTATTTACTAAGTCAGATAATTCGTGTAACTTACAGTTTACTGGGACCGATCACAGTGCCTGCGGGATCAATAATAACACCAGGTTTGTCAGTCGCGTATTCATTTAGTATTGAGCATTGAGAGAAACACTGAGGCTGATGAAAAACTTATTCCTCAGAGTGAAAGTTTCAAATCTCTGCACAACATATAAATACTAACCTTGTCTTCGATCAGTCTGGAGCAGACCAACAGATGTTGCTTGTTCCCCGGGAATAAATTCACCATAACAAAGTTACTGCGTCAGAAAACCTTGCTTCACAAAAAGAAGATTCCAGCAATCAGTATTCAGTGGATTCAGTGAGCTTCGCATCTTACCATTTTATTACATTTATCAAGAATAAGGTAATATTGTGTCAAAACAAGGTGGCATTTTTCGTGTGGGGCAGTTTCTTAGATGTTGCATTTAATATCTTTAAATCTCTCCTCATACGAACCAGGACAACGTGGCAACAACAGAAACATTGGCGCCAGCCCCTTATAGATATTTAGTGTTGCAACATTATAGTAAATGAGAAGGTGGATAAACTGTAAGCTCCAGGCTGTAATCTATGTGTGTGCAACAGAGACATGTCCTCTTATGTTTGGAGAAACCACCTTAGGAAATGCTACAGTAGATAATTATCTCCTAAAACATGTGGGGGTGTTTTGTCTTGCAAATAACCTGTGGCACACAAACACGTGGACACAAGTCAAGTCGCTTGAGAGACTGGCAGTTTAAAATCACCCTCAATGAACACCTCGGTTAAATTGACTCACTGCATACAGATTACAGGCCATTGTTTAAAGATAAAATTTCTGGTGGTTAAACCTCCAGCAGCTTCTCAGTATGATGGCAAGTTTAAAAAGGTTGGGCAACTTGAAGACGTGGATATATTGTGATTGCACAATACCATCAGTTTAGTGAACTGTATTCATGAGACCAAATAATCCATTGTTCCTTGGTCATAACACACACCATTTACCAAAAGATTTGTTGGATGTTATGATAATATGATCCAATGTAGCAGATTTCCCCAGATTTGCCAGAAGTTTGTTTATATTTCTGGTGAGGTCATTCACCCTTCAGCACCATGAATGTTCACTCACTGCAAGATTTTAGACATCTATGTCAAACAAATTTGACCCTGAAATATATCAATAATATACATATACACTCATTTGCCAGTTTACAGCTGGCTAAAACTAATGCGGTCAAATAAAAGTCCTGCAAAAAATCCTAAATCTGACCATTAAGGTTATAATGGTAATTATTTGATTTTAATCATATACATGAAGTATATTTATATAATTTTGACTTTGTTTCATTTTCATTTAGTTTTACTGAAATGCAGTGTAATGTAGCACATACACATAGTGTATACATATATACTTGTACAAGCAATAGCACAGTGCTATTATTAAAATGATTAGCACCTTCAGGCATTTTTAGAGACATTTAATAGCACAATGCACTGAAAATATTGTATAATCCAATGCATGTGTACTCTTATTTGGGTTGTCCAGGAACCTGCAAGAAACGCAAACTGAAAATCATGTTAATCACTATCATCACTTCCATAATGTCACACACCCTGACTGCTGGTGGCTATTTTCCATTGCAAAACAAACATTTTAGCTGCTGTTTACATGGGTGATGCCATACAAACAGTGTCTTTACTTTTTGAAAAAAGTTTCCATATTCACTATTATTGGATTTTTACATAATATGAATCAAGAATTGTTTTGTTTTTTGTGCAAAAGGTGTGGTAGCTTCTCTAGGTGTGGCTATTCCTCAGATTTCCTCCATTTTATTTTGGATCACAAATGGTCGTAATCGGCTTCAAAGTGAAGTATGAAATCCTTCGAATCTGTTGACTCAGAACTATTGATTTCACTTTAAATGTTGACGAAAATTAATTTCAAATATACTGTGCACTAAAGGTCTCATCCTGAAGCCATTTTCCACTGAAGAGATACATTTATGCAATATTTAGAGCAACACTCCTGGGCAATTGGAATTGGAATGATATTCTCAAGATACTGGGAAGTATCTAGTTTTGGCATTGTCAGAAGAAACATTCCTCTGCCTTCACTGTGCTTGCAGATGCACAGCTATGCAGAAAGCCAAAAACACATCCAAAAAATGGCTGGAGGATGGAGGATAGCAGTTGTCATAGTGATGGCAACTGTGAAACTGTGAAAAGTGAAAAGTGTTGGACAAGATCAGAGTACTTTAATTGTCCCCATGGGGAAATATATTTCGGACTCCACACTGCAGTTCCACAATAAATTAATAAATAAACATATATATATAATAACAACTGTAACAATAATAACAACAATAAAAACACACATGACTTACAACCGACTTAAAACCACCAATCATAAAATGACAAATCATACAACCAGCAGCATAAAAACATAAACCATAAAAACCAACCTCAGTAAACATAAAACATAAGACACATCAGTCTCCACACCCACAACTAATTGAATGATAAATAGATAGTTAGACATTAGATTTAAAAATTAATAAATAAATTAGTACATTAACAAGCAACACTATAAATGTCTTCCAGAAGATGATTAACACCACTTCTGATAGAGTATAACCCGGTTCTTAGCATTACACAGCTAGTATCACCGCTAGCTTGGTTAGCAGTAAACTGATCACATGAAATTCATGAAACCGCAAAAAAGATTACCCACAGAAGAAAGTGAAAGTAAAAACATAGAACTGTGATCAGTCAATAGTTTATTCAACTAAGAAAACTATTTTTTTTGTTGTTTTTTTTTGTTTTTTGAAAAGATGCAATTACTTATATCACTGTATGTAACTCATTTATAATAATAATAACTGCATTTTTGACTGCTCAAAATGAACACATTTATTTTCAGGATAAAACAATATAACTGAGCAAGTATCTTAAATCATAAATGTCTTTTCACTTAAATTGAATTTGATACTAAGCTAAAATACCAAAGACTAACCATTCACAATCTCATATCATATGGGAGAAAAAGTGGATGGAAGGATGTGAAATGAACAGCAAAGTAGTTCTCTCCTCATCAAAGAGTCCATCCATGCTGCAGCTCCCTGGGGCGACTCAAGGAAAACCACATCAGGTCCCGTCTTGCTCTGGCAGCACCCCGTGGTGCCCTTCCACGGGACAGCAGCCCAGGATGGATTGAGTTGTCTCCTCACTACCTGGCGACTCCACTCACCTTGTCTTGTCTCCCCAGAGGCAATTGGTCGGTGTCTGTGAAATTAGGTAGTGATGCATCCGGTGTGCCTTCTGTTAGGATTCATGGTGCTGTGGTCGAGCTCATCATGTAGGCCGAAGCACTCAAAAATGTTTCACTGCTGGCCTCAGCAATGTGCTAATCAAGAAGAGGACTGTGTGATGCATGGGTGTATGTGATGCATCAGATCATCAAACATATTCTCACATACTTAAAATGCATTTCTTCATCCATTTTTGTACTACTAGAGAAAAGCTGCATCCCCTTATGACACTGAGATTTTGAGGACACACTCCCATTCTGGTTTCCAAGATTTTTACCCTGATCTCATGACCTTTGCGGGCTCAATCTGGCCCCTATGTGGTATTTTATGTCCCACCCAGCCATAAAACTCTCAAATACAAGAATTCTCGACAGGGTTTTGTCTGGCGTAGTCAAAACCACATGCTCATGTGGGCTGACTTCCTCAACTTCCTTCCTTCAGTCAATTCCTTGACTTGTCTACATGCAAATGTGTCGCAAAGATGATGACAAAGATAAGATGGTGAATGGCTGTACTGCCATGAAACCCACTCAGATTCTGCGAGCAGCTAAAAGTGTCTCATCATGCAACACTATGCGTGCTGAGTAGGCGTGGGCCAATTCCGAAGTACGTCAATCGTTTTACAGTCGTACGCGGGGGGGGGGGAAAGAGGAGACTTTGTTCGAAGTCAAACTGTATTCCATCCAGCCCGAAGCCACATGAAAGCATCTGACTCAGATTTAAGAGAGATTCTCATTCAGTCGTCATAGCCATCCTGAAGAAGAAACAACAGAGCACTGACTCAACACAGAAGCTGAATCTTTTGTACTTCCTTCTCATTCTTCAGACCTTTATGTGTTACTTCTTTGCCCTTTCATGACTCATGAACAAACATGATTATTAACGTCAGCGGTGGCCAAAAGTTTTTGTTGCCGCTCTCACCCATCTGATGGGCAATGCTGCATTTCTGGTACATTCCTCTTTATTATGTGTGACTCATACTTAAATAGTGTGAACCTACAAAGTTCAGCAAAGGAGTGCTAATGTCAGACAACACGTCACATAATCTTATGAGCATGTCAAACTTATATTTCAATAATAGGACATGGGCTAGGGGAAAATAAACAAAAATATTCATAATGATAAACTTGACAGAGAAAAAAGATTATGTAAAAGATGTTTTTTCTCATTTTGTTGTTTTTCTTTAAGGAAAGTTTTTGCCTCACTTTGTATTTAACCTCTGGAACATTTTTTGCCGTCCGTGTTTATTGGCCAGAAATAGCCAGTGTACCAACTGTACAGACATTACCTGTTATGTACGCACCGACTGTGTGACTAACGTTTGCCTGTGTGAGTGTGATGTTTGGCAGGACAGATGATGGATCCTATTTGTGGTTTGGAGTTAAATGCCTCCTCAACTGTTCTTTGTGAGTTTTGATGAACCCTTGACTTTCCAGCTAGCGCAATCATCAGGTCAGTATTTTACTTCGACCGACAATTTGTCCGACACACACAGCCGCTAGGATGTCTGTGGACTTTTACTTTGTATTTCCAAAGCCAATTTCCCAAGGGCAGACAGAACTGCCACGTGTAGAAGTTTGAGGTGGATATTATTGCTGCTTCTAACTATCCATTCGCTCTTTCTCCTGTTTCAGACAAACAAGTCTCGCTCCTCACTGGAAGTGTGCATCGCTTCTTGCGAATGAGAGTATACATGTATTTCCATGGAAAAACTTACCTGACACCAGGTTATTAGAACAAGGCCAAATGCTCAGTTTACAGAGTGTACAGGAGAGTGTGTCTTTACACACATCCATCTGCGTGTGTGCATATGTGCGTCTGTGTGTGTCGTCAGCACCATTAGGCCAGTGGACATCTGCTTGGCCCGTGTTTGCAATCCCAAGTAGCCTGAGCCTAACAGCTACATAATGAGGGTACAAAGCAGCTGGTCTCTGTGTTGATGTGTGAGTGTGTCTTAAAATGTGGACACAAAGCAGTCATTAGGTGTATGTGTGTGTGTTTATCAGATGGTCAGGACACAAAGCAGCCTTTATAGAGAGAATGAAATTGTCCCATTCCCCACTGAGTGGGCTGTGTCAGGACAAGGATCTGTGTGTGTGTGGGGGCGCGGGGGGACTTAAAACATAATGTCTGCACAAACCAGCCATTTGGATGCAGTGTGTCCCAGTCATGCAGGTGTGTATCTCCACTTACACATCTTAGTGTAGGTGTTTGTGCATGCTTTTGTGTTTGTTTAAGTATCTGTATGTTCTTGCAGACAGTTCTGCTCACATTTGTATGTGTGTGTGTCTTAGGACTCAGCGTCTCATTCACAAATAGTTTCCACCACTGCTCAATAGCAGTTGCTTGGATGCTGGTCGAGTTTGTGTGCCAGTGAACTCTCTCTCTCTCTCTCTCTCTCTCTCTCTCTCTCTCTCTCTCTCTCTCTCTCTCTCTCACAGTCACACACACACACACACACACACACACACACACACACACAACCCAGACTGAAGGTCACTGTGTTTAATGCTAAAGAAGAAATCTCATAACTGCGAGTGGTAATAGGCTTGTTTTTTTTTTTTTTTACAAAAGCAAAGTTTACGACAAGTGTGTGTATTTGTTCTGACTGTACAACTGTGAAAAATTTCATTTATGTATGTGTGCATGTTTAATATTCAAAGTCAGCTCTTTGCTCTGGGTCAGTGGGTGGTGAGTGTGTGTGAGTTTTGTCTCTTTTGTAACCCCCTGCAGTTCAGTACAGATGGACCGACTTTCTTTTGCAGCAGTTAATTAGCACACTTAATTTGTGAATTTTGCAATATCATATTGTTGAGGGTCATTGATCTTTTACCAGTTGTCAAAAATGCCCAATTTCATATTGTTTATAAAAAGTTGTTTCCTGATGCAAATGGACACTATCACTAATTAGATATGTGTTTATAACCCCATCTCCACTATTTTTTTTAAATAAAAAAGATAAGAGTGATAAAAAGATAAACATACATACATTCAATATTTTTCAATAAATAATACATATGAAATATTATTAAAATTCAGTCTATATAATCAACACTTACGGAAGGGGCTCAGAACTGCCTCCTCATCCTCCCCCTGTGGCCTGCTTTTCTGCCCTGCTTTTCTGCCCCTTGTACACACGCTTTGTCTTGTGTGTAAAAGTGTGTGTCTGTGTGTGTGTGTGTGTGTAAAATAGGTCCTGAGTGACATAATTCTGAAGTGTGACCTATATATCTTAAGTTCACTGTGGTCAGAGTTAACAAGGACAAATAAATAAGGAATCAGCCCCTATTAATACCTAATGAACACAATGCAAAGCTGCCAGATGTCTTACAGCCACAGAGCTCAAACATCTAGAACTGACAATCAAATCAACAAAAGACTTTTTGTGACGCACTTGAAATGTGTCAGAAGAAAATCTTTTCTCAATTAAAATGAAGAAATCATGTTTCCATTTCATAAGGATCTGTTTCCTTTGATGGCCCTTAAAATGAATACAATCTTCTCCTTGAGCAAAGTTTTTGTTAAATTTTACTCAAACCTAAATTACTAATATCTTGACAAAAAGAAAATCTTCACATTCAACACTTACTGTTTTCAACCAGTACCTTTCATGGTTTTCCACAGCAAATGGCATTTTCTCAGTTATCATCCTATGATTGAAGTTTGGACCTTCGGTCATGAGATTAGTGGTCATATGTGAGAAAGATTGTGACATGCCATTGAGTGAGTGGATTTCAACTACTGCTCTGCTGTGCTGCATTTCTTTGCAAGTGGGTCATTCCAGCATCCCCTGGGATTTATTGGAGGTATGGCACAATCTACCTTTAGTTCGGCCATACACACAGTTACATCACTCTGATTGGTTTAATTCATGTTATTTGCAAAATACTCCTATGATTAATTAAGAGACTGAATACAACCTCTTTGCGCCTTGGGCCTTACTTTGCACCCAGATTATGGATTAACTAGCAAAATTGGACACGCCTGAAATGCACTTGCTCCATGCACTTTAGACCATGTGCTATAGATCGATTAAATAGGGCTCTTTGCGTTTATTTTACAAAAATACTGTGAGACTGCATGGAAATTGATCCCTGGGCAAAATCTCTGTTAAGAAGATGATGAAGTCTTTATCCTCCTTAACACCCTTTCCTCATTTGTTAACACCACTATGGTCTTTCTATGTCATATGTCAAGACATCAAATATTTATTTGTGCAGTAAATACCTCAATTTGTAGACCTGCAATGCATCAGAATCCTCTCTATTCATTTAGTTTCTATGTCCTCATCTTCGCCAACCCCCTAACGTATGTCCTCAAGCTCCAGAAGGAGATGCCTTTCTGTATGTGAGATATCTAAGCTATCCCTTTACATGACATGTGAATTATTCAGGAGTCTGGTCACGTTTCCATGGGTCTGCACCTTGTCTCATGCCAGCAATGGCTTGGTGACCTATATCATGTTCTCAGCCTTTATGTTTACATGTACATCTTCGACTGAGAAGAAATCTATCACTGTTGTTCACCTACCACCAACATATGCATCACAGAAACAAATTACTGAACATGTTTGATCAGTTGAAATATTTTGTAACATGTCAATAACTCCTACGTTCTTGTGTATCTGAGGCCTCTTAATAGCCTTTCATGATGATAATGGTTTTCAGTGGGGATAAGTGAGATGGACAGTCATCTTAAATCAGTCAGGAAAGTAATTTCCAAGATGACACCTATTTGTGCCGCACTAGAGCTTGAGTCCAGCATTCACACCAACTCAAACGAACCACATCATGAGGGTAAACACACCAGGGCTGGGTTCAACCGGACTAAACAGGGCTGGTCTTAACCCACCCTCAGTTCACAACTCAGTGAATGATTTCCTCTCTACTTTAAAGTAAGCAAGGAAATTGTTTTGCAATCTTTGAACATAAGATTTAATTTGAGTTCTGTTCCTGCATTCAGTGAAGATCTAAGGAAACACAAGCAATCGGAAACACAACGTTTGCACTTATTTGCTGTTTGACAATGACTTTGATGGTAACTGGCCACTCTTCAAAGTCTGTTTTATTAACGACTAACAACTTGTAGAAATATTGTCATACCCTTTTTTTCAACTGCTACTCCAGAAACCTCAAAAATCTGCCTGTTTCTCAACTGTTTGTTCAAAATTACAAATCAACTATTGAATATATATGAATGAGTGCATTCATAGCAGATGAAAACAACTTCTCTATCAAAAAGTGTACGTATATAACCTGCTGCTGGCTTAAGTGATTTATTTGGAAATTAGTTATATATAAATATTTAGAAGAAAGTTCTAACAAATACAGCTAGGTGCTCCTTTCCATTTGGCTACAATTGTTCTGTCACACTTTTAGGTCATTGTAAACATGCCAAGTACTGAACACAGATGTCCAAATTTTTTTTAGGACAGGGATTTTTTTTCCCTACATGCAAATATCATGCTAAACTAAACAGCTTTGAGGAAACATGTAAACCAATGAGATGATTCCATTTTAATACAATTAAACTGTATTATTAGAAAGACAAAGGGGGGTACAAACTCTGATTAACAGCACAAAATAATATTTTCAAAGACTTGATGGAAATGCTTACATATTTTCACATCTGAATTTGAGATATTTGTAAAGTTGTGTATCAGTGTTCAAAAATACAATCATGAACACTTCAAATCCCATGGTGATGAATTTCTCATACAACGTAAGAACTATTTAATTCCAGAAAATATTGTTTACCTCTGGTAACCTCTTAACATTCCTGTAAAATTCATGCAAAACGCCTATTCAAGGCATATCCAAAGTAAATTGAATGTAGTTCTTGAACCATTTGGAGTATATGCATGGTTTTAGGCTTCTCTGAAAGATAACCTCTGGAGTGTCTAACCCAAAAGTCAGAATGATTGTAAGTGCTACTGGAATTGATTAATGTAAGTTTAAACACACCAAAACTAATATATTTTTCATTTCCGCTTGAAAATGTTTGCTAACAAATGCATGCAGCCAACTATAGCTGGGACTTATTAGCTGGAAAACACTGTTGGGTCACAGCATAAAGCCTTACCTAGCCCATGTTTAAATTTCATACCAATACCATGAAAAATGACTATTTTAAACAGGTTCACACAAGTGAATGTCTTAGCGTATTATTTCTAAAACAGCACTGCCCTTTGGCGCGATGCTGCTGCATCGCTCCGTATTAGCTGGTAGCTCGACGCAGATGTGTTTTTTTGCTGGTAGATCATGAACTTCCTACTTAAAGCTGGATATCGTTATTTTCAGAATTTTATTGGCTACACGAAGTGCCAGTCATCGGCACAATTGCTTGCAATTGGCTCGGCCTACCCACGAAATAATAGGGGCTGGCCCTTCCTTACAGCGCGGGCTCTCGCTCGCTATTGAAGGTTGTGAAAGAGACATGTGAGCTCCTATTGGGTCAGATTTGGTGTCACTTGAAATGATATATGAAACATGCAGCAGCAGTCTCTGGGGATTTATTGATGGAATAATGTGTTTTGGACTAAATATTTTTACTGGATTGGATCATCTGGAACTTTGACAACGTAACAAGACCATTTTTGTTGGATTATAATCGATCGGTGGATTACTATGAGGCTTCATAGTGGAGTTGCGTCAATTTTGCTTGTACTGGTTGGTCTGACAGAAGCGTTGATTGTTCCCGCTGTGGTGATTGTATCTTGAAATGGTTTGCATTGTTCGAATCACAAGGATTTTAGCTTTCAAATGGTGTATCATATGAGTATGAAGTTAACATAGGAGTTGTGTGCACATACCGAAAGCTGCCGCCAGGACCTGACGGCCTGCGGGTGTTCCTTTGGAATGTTAAGAGGTTCAGTGTGTAAGTTTTAGTGGCATCTAGTGGTTAGGTTTGTAAATTGCAACTAACAGCTCACTATGTTTTCACTTGCTATTTGGACGAAGTAAGTACTTTATAATAAATGTATCTATTCTAATGGCAGTTGTAAATTCAGCAGTAAAAAACCTACCTTTGTACTTTTTTCCCATGAGGTTGCACATTATATCAATTTCATTTCTAAATCCAATAACATAAAGGCTGTGAAAACTGTCAGCATATGGCTCTGTCTCTGTCGGATCTTGTGCTGAATAATACACATGGTCCTCTATATGTATTCAATGTAGAGACGAAATGCGCTCTGTAGAGCAGTTTGTCAATTTAGGCTACTGTAGAAACATGGCGGCGCTACATGGCAACTTCCATGTGAATGGACCTGCAGTGTATGTAGATAGAAATGGCTCATTCTAAGGTAATAAAAACATAACGGTTCATAATGTAAAGTCTTTATATACCACTGCAAACATAGTTATGTATATTATATTGCATTTATGTCAATAGATCCTCCCAAATACTACACACTGGACCTTTTAAGATAATAAAAGTCTTAGTTTACCTCTGATAAAAAGGTAATGTAATGTTTGTAAAATGTAAAATAACACGGTATGTTCAAGTGTTGTAAGAGACTGACCCGAGGTTTTATTTTTATATACCTATAGATGCAAATGTTCTCAAGAATGATATGTGACCTTCTTACTGTATTAACTATAGTTAGGGAATCTGACACAGCTGCTGTTTTGACATTTCCCTGTGGGACAAGCGCCTCCTGGTTATTACTCACTAATTCACAGAGAAAACATGAAATAATTTTACATGATTGAAATGACCTCAGCAAAATGACTTTCTAATCAGCAATACTAGTCATAGTTTTTTGGTGAATCTTGAGCCAAAGTGACATGGGGTTGTTATTGGAATGGAAAAAGACATGCCAGTCAAAACAACAAAGATGGTGTTTGAACTGGCAACGAGTCTGTAGTGACTGATCATTAGTGATTGGAAACAGACAATAATAGACTGGACTGAAGTCATAAGGGCAATTGAAAATTCTCAGTGACCGTCTCTTTTATTCGAGCCACTATATCTTCGCTGTTATGATGAAACTGAAGGAAAAGTTGTATTTTGTTTTTATATAGATATGTATGCATATTGAAGAGAAGAAGATGTTTTCCAAACATCTATCAGCTGAGGCATCATCCTAATCCTCAGGTTTATGCAGACACAAGACAAAGTAAATTTAATTATAAGAAACTGGAATAATGGACATCTTAGTGATAAAGGTACACAAGGACATTTGGAATAGGCTATTGGGTTGTATTTGGCATATTTCTTATTATGCTGCTTGAACCATGAAGGAGCCATGTTCTGTTTCTGCTGTTGTAATACCAACTGGGAACCAGTAGAGGTTAATAAAAGCCATCCATCACTGAATGCTTCTCATGTGACAACTGAACATGCAGAACTGAACAGGGTAGATTAAAAAAAGAGAAGAGGAGATCGAAAAGTTGTGGTTCTGTTGGAAAGAGGATATGTTTTAGATCATTCGAGAGAACATTAGTAGAAATTCAGCTCTGTAGCTTCATTAGCATACGTATCTAAGTGCTGTTTATTTAGATAAGAGCCTGGCAGTATAGTGTTCTGGTGTGTGTGTGTGTGTGTGTGTGTGTGTGTGTGTGCGTGCGTGCGTACGTGCGTGCATGTGTGTTTGTGTGTGTGTGTGTGTGTGCATACGTGCGTGCATGTGTGTTTGTGTGTGTGTGTGTGTGTGTGTGTGTGTGTGTGTTTTATCTCCTTGAATTCGCATTGTTAATCTTGTGACGCAAGTAATAAGCCATTTACATTTTTGGGTCATCTGGTCTGTCCTCTTTATTTATACCTGCCTGTATTTTTCCATGTAGATCTCTCCTATTCTCTCTCACACTATGTAAATCTTTTCCTCAGCTTAGTAAAGAACAGAAACCCATTTAAATAGTCCAGCAGTGTGGGAAATATACTTGTTTGCCTTCTTATCCACAGTCAAACAAGAAGATTCATATCAGTTTCTGCATCAAATAGAAACATTTTTTAGCCTAATAGCCTACCTCCTTTGAAAAACACCCCTTCCAGCAATCTAGACTTAACAACTACAAATCTCAACAAGAAGTTGTGCAGACAAACTGAAACTGTTTTACTTGTTTTACTCTGGAAATTTCTAACAGATTTTGTAATGGTTTGTGGAAAAACACGTTTTGTTTAATTTGGTTTTGATTCAAGACCAATAAAGTCAAAGGTTGGAATTAGTATGGACTGCCTGCAGTACTTACGTGCCAGACTATTTCTTGGCTCTCAACATCTACAGGCATTGTCAATTATGTGTTCTTTTATTAACCACTACACATCTTCAATTCTTCACACAAATACACTTTTCAACACAAATGTCTTGTCCATGTGTTTTGTTGAACAACATGGTTCATATTAGGATTGAAAAGGTTTCTGAGTCTAAGTCTGGGCTTTTTTTTAATTGCACAGGAAATAACACATGGAGAATGTCTCTCCAGCATCGGCTTACTGAAGCCATCCATCTGCCTTTGCAGCAACAGAGAGGATCAGGAGGCAGGAGGGACGGGGGAGAAGGAACACAAGGTAGACAACAGAAAAAATGTTGTTTCTATGGATCTACATGCACAGACTGGAGCTTTAATATTTATACTGTTAAGTTGATTAAATCTTTTTGGGCTTACAAATGGCCATACTTCTAAATTAATATAACAAACTATCAAATCAAATTCCCCAAAATCCTTTTTACTTTCATCTGCCTTAGTGAAGTGTCAGTAGAAAATAAGGGAGACCTGCAAACCCTATAACAAGGTGTGCTTTTGCTTACTTTTGATGAATAAGATTAAATTGAACCGGCTTTATTGAATAAGCTATATATTCTATGTATATTTTCAAACGAAGCATTGAAGAATTTCACTATACTTTTAGACTTAGTTTGATTTTGTCAGCTGAGCCACCAGGACAGCAGAGACGTATCAGACACTCCTCCAGACCCCGAACATCATTGTTTCTCAAAGCAAGCAAACATACAGTGAGGCAGCACTGTTTATTCAGGTACTGGTTTAGGAAACAATACTGTAACATTTGTTTTCTCTATTCATTCAGCAATTTTAGCTGCAGTTGTGTTTGCAGCCGGGTATAATTCAGACATCAGGGTGAGTCATGACAGTTCTCGTTGGCTGTTCTTTCTCACAAGCACCAATTATATTTCCACCTTTGGCTGCAATCCGATAGCGTTCATATATCATTTCAGTGCATGCTGTGTGTGTTTACACTTTGGATGAACTTGTTTAACCTTCTCCAGATAAGACTTTAAAGATTTTTATCACATTATTATGAGGATGGTTGCTCTAAGATCCATTTTGAATGTTAGACTCAACCTAAAGGAGAACAAACATACATACCAATCGCCCTCTGTAAACCGCTGTATAATTTGTGGCTCTGGAGGAGCTTTGTCAAATCTTAGAAAAACAAGTCCTGGTGATGGCACAGTTATCTTAGTATGCTTAGAGACTACGAGTTCTTAATGTAAAGTGTACCTTTTAAATGAACCTTATAAGATTTAGATTAGATTAGATTGGATTAGATTAGATTAAACTTTTTGTCATTATGCAGAGTATTGGTAAAGAGCTGATGGAATGAGGCTAGCATCTAACCAGAAGTGCAGAAACAAAGTTTTTTATCCAGGTAAGTGCATTTATACTATATAGTATACGATATATCCTATTCAATGTAATTGAATATATTAAAAATGTATAGAAGAGAAGTAGACAGAGTTAGAGAATGGAGATTGCAAATGGAAGGTTGTATGTACAATATGAACAGGATCTATGCATTTGTAAGTCTGCAGTATAACTATGTATACACAGTAGGTTATATGTACAGTTGGGTATATGTACCGTAACATTATTAAACAATGTTCAGTCTGTGCAAAAATATGAATAGTGCAAATAACATTTATGGGCAGTGCATTATGAGTGCAAAGGGTCTATTTGATTGAAAGTGTGGAGTTCAGCAGGGTCACAGCCTCAGGGAAGAAGCTCTTCATGAGCCTGCTGGTGCGATAGCAAAGGCTCCTGTAATGCCTGCAGGATGAGAGGAGGTCAAAAGTTCATGGTTAGGGTGGGAGACATCCTTGGTGAAAAATGTGGGCATTTAACAGAGAGGCGGCGTCTTACAAGAGGCATTATCAACTGTGCTACATGGATCTATTAAGCTTTGGCCACAGCGTTGACACTTTTAGACATCGAAAAGCCTCAAAGGTTTGTGGCCAGCAAAAGGAAGGCAACATGAAATGTTGATTTTGAAAGGTAATTTTCAAGTAAATATGTTTTTAGCAGTACCGTTACACTGTCTCACCCATGGGTTCTGCGTCATTTCATGGCATATGTTGACCCAACACATCATCTCAATGCGTCATAACTGACGCTTTCAGACAAAGCGTAAGGATTTTACTCTAAAGGTACCCCTCAGCGTCCGTATGAAACGCCCCCGTTTGCTACAGCAACACAAGGGAGGCTAACCCTACCTGTTAGCACATCGGCCGTGCACGCTTTGTCACTCTTTGTCAAATCGTCGGTATATGACGCCCTGAGATGAGAACAGGCTCGTTGACCACATTTCTCTCATGGTTATCAACTTTTGTCTGGGACAGCCCACAATTGCAGTGTTAATGGACTGCAGTCTCTAATCTCTTTCCCTGCTCAGTGTAGCTCCACAACATTGTTAGCATCGGTTTCCTAAGTTGCTGCAATGGAAAAACAGCTCCAGGTTGTGAGAGGGTGGATTATTTTATTTTATTTTTGAGCACCTGCTTAACTCTCTCGGCCATGACCACAACTAAGAATGACGTAATTCTGTAGACCATTTTAACATACTGTACTCGAAACCAGCTCCAGATAACATGATCAGGAACTATAGATTCAAGTTAATGACATATTACTGTTCATCTGCAGCTCAGCTCAGGATAAATCCTTCTTTGTTTCTCTGTATTTTTGGTAAAAGACTTGTTTATCTATTTATTTGTCTCTTTTTTTGGAAGCTCTTCTGGAAATTTTACAAGTCCTGACAGAAACCTGGAACACATCTGAACAGATTCCAAGTCAGCTGCAAGCTAAGAGATGAAACCCTCTGGTGAGGTGAACTCTTCTGTATGTTCTTGTGTGTTTTTGTGCTGGCTTGTTACTTTACACCTTCTGACTGTGAGTCATGACTCATGAACATCAGCGAACATGACAAACACAAACTCATTATCTTGAAGAGTTGCACACAAATACAGTTCATTCAAACTGCAGGTCGTATAGAAAAATAATGACTTGTTTCTTGTCCTCCTTGTCTTGTCACTAGTGACCAGTGCCTGGGGATGGTGTTTCCTTTCATCTGTTGGTCAAAATGTCCATTCCTGCTGTGAGGGGAAATCAGAGGTCTAACGTGTTGGTTTGTGAGAAGGTATTATTAAAGTCTAATAAATAGATGCCTGTAAGATTTACTGTGGATATTCATGATCCCCAGAGGATGGATCTCAATTTGACCTCCAAACCTGTTACCTGTGTGCCACCACAAAGGACACACTTCAGAATTGATGTTTTGTATTTTACTATTTAAAATGAAATTTTTAAAAAGTAATGTTTGCAAAGCGTTTTATTAACGATGCTGTGCAGCTTTTTTACAAATATATATAAATGTCCTTATTTAGTCATGTTCCCCCTTTACTATTTTCTCTCCCTCTTTTCTTAGAATTTCCATGCTCCATCAGCTGTGTCCAACTTAACCTAGATGCAAGTGCAATGAGCAGTCAGTTTTTAGAATCGGCCTTAATATCGTGTAAAAAAAATTACGTAACATCAACAGAAGCCAGGATCAATGTCATAAAATTCCTCAAAATAGGACACGTCCTGGGACTGAACATATGCTGCTTTCATGCTGAATTTATTGCAGTCAGAGCATGATGGTGTGGTTGGTTTTTTCCTGTTGACCTAACATCCCTGTCATGGGCCTGTACACACATTAACACACTTACAGACATGCGAGTGTGTAAAGGTGTCTGAATTCTTGTATAACAGAATTTACCATTATCTTTTGTTCAACTTACTTTACATGAATACACCTTGTACACCAATGTAAGTGGTCTATTCTGTTGTCTCACTATGGCGAGCACTCATGAATCTCGAGTCCCGTGGACAATTATGTGCACTCACATACTTTTCTACAGATACAAATGTCAAAACAGATAGTCTGTGAGTCTCTCTGCTAACCACTAATGGCCTGTGTGTTTATGTGCTAACTGACATGTATATATGGGATTTGAAGTAGGGCCCCCTACATGCACGCAGATACTTGCTCTCTATCTTTCTGTACAAGTATTTCCTGTCTAGAGTCTGGATTAATGAAAAGTTATGAAAAGTTTCTCTTGTAGAAGCCATGCACATCTAAACAAGCCACAACTGATGTTATCATGTTTGATGTTTGTCTGAACTGTTCTTTTCATGTTCCAGCAGGTAATTTCACATCACTGCACAAGTTCAGCCAGTGTATAATATTCACCTTAGGACTGTATAATGAATGATAGTCTCTTTCAGTTTGGAGTTTACATGAGGATTATTTCAATAAAATAATTTTATTTTGAAAGTACCTATGGTGTGAGAAGACTGTTGTATGTCATGCCTCACATAGTACTGATCTAGAATCAGTTTGGACTTTGAAATGTTTTATTATTTGAAAGTCTAGTTGTTTAGATGTATCCAGGCACAAAGTACATTAGTTATGGAGCAGTGTAAGGATGTGCTCAAACTGTATTTAAAGTAAATTACAGAGGCAGCACAACTGCATATAATGTCAGTACAAACATGAAGGTGACTTAAATGGTTTTACAAAATTACCACAAGAGAAAGGAAAATTGCGCCCTGGAGGAAATAAAGGAAAGAGATCCAACCTCCAGTCATCCCTTCACTACAAAGCCTTCCTGCCAGCACTCTTTAGCCTGATGTCTGTAAACATATGAAAACAGCATGATGTAAACATGACAGTTTAAACAGCAATTACATCTCTGCCCTGGGCAGTTAGCCTCACCCTTAACCTCACCCCAGGAACCTCAGAGGGATTATCTCTCATACCTGCGTGTTCTTTTGCCTGTCCGCCTATTTTTGCATACCTTTCTGTTTGTTTGTCTGTCAGCTGCTTAGCTACTCAGACTCACACAGAGCTACACACACCTTTTTAATGTCCACATAATACATTATGGTAAACTGTACAAACAGGTACATTCCAATTTCACAGGTTTATTCATGGTTTCTGCAGTAATCTGTTGCAGAGGAAATAACAAAACATAGCCGCTGCTTAGCATCCCATTATTACTAGTAATAACTTCCCAACATCTGCACACCTGTCTGTGTGCAGAAAACATCATTATGTTCCTGCAGTTAGCTTCAGCACCTGCCTACCTGTCTGTGTACGTGTCTGTCTGCCAGCTGACCTGTCTGCATGAAAATGACTAAGATGTCTTTCTCTCACTGTCTTCTGACTGTTGAAGGGAACTGGGATACCTGAAGGAAACCTAGACAATCTCTCGGACAACATGCAAATAAGTAGATTGCAAATAGATGTTGGACATCCACCTGAAGCTAATTTGCCAACAAATATGTTACGAAATAATCTTCTACATAATAAATACCTTTCATTAAGAACTTACATTGTATGATTTTACATGTTTTCGCGGTTTAATATACAATGCGTTAAGGCTTTATTTCCACCTATTCAAAGTCTGTTAATCAAAGGTTTCATTTATTGTAATAATGTAGCTGACTGAAGCTACGGTACTTGAAGCAATATGATGATGATTTGCGCCACCAAACAAGCAAACGCAAATACACACAGACTTATATTATTTTACGTATGAGGAGTTTTTGTTTGCTAAAGTACCATCCATTGACTGTTGGAGGAAAAAAAAGTGGACATCTACCACCGAAATCCATCTTTAAAAGAGAAGTAAAATTATTGTGACAGAAGTAAACAATTGTGATGGTAACTTGCACAGATGTTATATTAATACTGCATGTTATTTACAAACATGACAAGTTTTTTATTCTTTTCAAACAATTTACAGTCTTTTTGGTTCAGTTTTGCCTGTTTTTGAGCAAAAAAATTTTTTATTGATTATCTATTTAATAAAAAGCATGTTATTTATTTTTGGCTATGTAGGAATGCAGATCACCACGAATACATCATCATTCAAATGAACATTGTATTTTAACATTTTTAAATCAGGAAGTATCATATTTCTCCAGCATGGGTGTTTTACATCAGAACACTTTGCCACCACAATGTTTCTTTGATAAATCAGAAAAAATCTGTTGGAATTGCTTTCTGGCATAAAAGAGGAAGCGGGTGCTCATCTTCCAGTGGTAATAAAGGTCAAGGACAAGTTTTTGTCAGGAACAGAGACATCACCTGCAACATCTCAGCAAACCTTTGACTAAAGGCATACCAGTATATTTGACAGCATGTACAAGCTGACTACTTATCCAAGCTGCAAGCTGACTATTAAAATACGTATATCTTAAATTACACTTACTTTGGAGGCCATATTGAGCTGTTTTTGCATGCATAGAGACACAGACATAGAGTTTATGCACTGATGGGTATAACCTGCCTGAAAAGTTTTTGTGTGTTTTAGTTACAGACTGCAGCCTGTATCAACACACTCAGTCTGGCTGCCAACCCACATCAAATATACTCCCTCTCTTTTCTCTGTCTCTTGTTGCACTTTTCCACATATCATTCCTAAAAGCTAAACAGCCCCAACCTACTTCCCACACCCTCTGCCATGTTTGACTCTGGGGTAAACTGAGCAATTTCCCTGCAAATTAGGTCTGCACTTACGCCGCTGCCAAGTCCACTAAAAGCCATTAGACACAGTGCATGTTAGATTGCTGACACAAATGGGGTTTACAGTCTAGCACGCAGTCCAGGTTTGTGTAACTAGACATAGTCCTTCTCTTTCTGAGGAATTCAGTCATGTTGAAAGAATCGGAGAGGTGGCCACAGGGGCTGGCAGTGTAGCCGAAGTGTTCTGATAACCACTTTCTGTAGACAGCTGTTGTTACTTGATCAAGCAAAAGAGAAATCTTTTTATTATAAGTGTAAGAATATGAAATGTTTATTGCCAAAAACACAATCTTTTGAAATGCATGGTGATACTTCAGGCTGGCAAAATGATTTGATATTAGGGTTTCTATTATTTTGATTTGCCACTAAATGATAACAATCGTGAATATTTCCTTTCCTTAAGGAAACAAATTGATGCAATGGATCTTATTAATTGTTGATAATCTGTTATGTATTCTAGTATATATTATTTTTCTTTAACCAACTGGATAAATGCATTGGTTAATGGAACAAGAAGAAATTCAACATAAATGTACTGTAACGGACTGGATGACTGGTTTTCCCAATGATCCAGGATGTCAGTGAATGTGTTATGACTGTCCATGAATGAGCAATATGTTTAGAAGCCTGTCAATCAACGGTGTTCCTACCTGTGATTGGCAGAGATTAAGGGAGATGGTTGTTATTGTTCCTGCTAGGCCAAAGGGTGGGTGAGTGTGTGTGAGTCAAGTAGGAGCGGGACAGAGAGTCAAGAAGGAGAAGTTTACTTGTTACTCGGCGACAGCAGAGTTGTTTTGGCGTTGGCTACGGCCCACAGTAGCCTGTATTTTGTTCAGTAATAAAGCACGAGCAGTGCCAGCTATCATCTCGTAGCTTCTTATTTGAGGGACACTACAGTATTTTATGTCCCCTGTAACAATTAAATGCAACAACATAAAAAGGGAAACTCTCTTCTGGACTGCTCCCCACTCTGTATTGCCTCTTGTGGGGGTCATAAGTGACCATTGTTTCATTTACTGTAGAGAGTTTGTTTTAAGCAAAAAATTAAGTTCTTTAAGGCAATGATTACCAACCAGGTCACAGGTCATTCCCAATACTGCTGCAGTTTCCAGATGGTACCTGGAAAGTTTGTGGAGTAGCTTAGCTAATTAAAAAAATATATAGTAAATATTTTATATACATATATTTGTGTTTATGAGGAAAATAAACGCTCAAATAAGGTTACAATTTGTGGAATGCTGATCTGTCAGACATTAACTGTCACCTTAACCAGTAAAGTACCAACACATCCTAATTTCATCCTAATTTTGTCTTTTATAACACCTTAACTTTTAGAGTGTGTGCAACTACTTAGGAAACAAGCAAGTCAAGTCAAAACAGATGGTTAAAAGCAATGGCTAAATAGTTAAAATGTCCCGCTCTTGTCAGTCTGGGACACATGTGAACTTTTTCAAACCTACTGAAACACAATTACAGGCCTACAGCCATGCTAGCAGCTCTGTGAGGCTACGCTTTAAGCTAAATTCTCACAATGACAATGCTAACATGCTGATGTTGAGGAGACCAATGTTTAAACTTAATTTAGCATGTTAGCATGCTAATATTTGGTAATTGGCAAAAAAAAGTGCAGCTGAGGCTAATGGGAGTGTCAGTAGTTTTACAGGTACAGGGTTTTTCCTGGCTCAGAATGGGCCTTTGGGGGGTGACTTTGCACGACAGTAAAAATGATGGGTACACGTTCAGTAAGGGCAATGACTTGCCTAATGACCGAAATCTATGCATTTTCTTGTTCTTTCTGACCATTTGATAAACAAAATATATATTATATAACATTAAATAGAAAGTTTATTAGTATAATAATATATTTACAGGTTACACTTTATTTGGATAATCTGCCTATAGATAGTTTAGTAGAGTAATTAGTAGAGATTTAGCTGTTTCACGAATAAAACCATTTTCTGATATTAGCATACACCACTGTGGTTAAGGTTTGATTAGTGCTAATGTTTGTGTATTCATTGTAATTTCAGATAACAGTACAGTTTACCATTAGTAGCCTAATATTAATTCCAGTTGGACAAAACAGCAGTTTCTGTGGGTTGTTTTCAGTCACTAAATTATTGTGCAAGAAAAATGCTCTACATGGTCAGTCTCTCATTTGTTTAAGCAAATTAACTTGTCAGAAATAAAAAAGAAAATGCATTCAGAACGAGTTAAACATTTCTAAAGTTTGCTGTAGTGCCTCAACCTTTTTTGAACGTCCCGCCTCCTCCAGGCGGTGATTGGTTGGTTAACAAAAGCGACTATAGTGCCACTATACACACGGCTGTATGAAAGGCTCCCGATCTCCCTGCGGAGATTAGCAGGCAGGCGAGAACGGGAGCAGGTGAGCGTCATGTAGTGCCCAGAAAACCTGATGTGGAGAGGTCAGAGGAGAGGACCGGTGCCGGTACGCCAAAGAGTAAAATGTAAAAGTGACAGTACCGGTGAATACCGACGCACTTTAAGCACAAACGACTTTTATCTTGTGTGAAATAACAGGAAGTCATTAGCGCGAACTTCGTCGCGGAGCGTTCAGGCGCAGTTAAACCAACGCAGCACCTGATTTATTAAACCAGCGCCAGCATGTGTAAAGTACAACGGCGCTGGATGAGAGGAGAGGTGACTGCTGAAGTCAAGACGTTGTATTTAAGTTTAAGTTGTGCTTGCTCAACAGTTGTTTGATAAAGTGCTATTAAAACACATTCAGAGAGGATTTGAAAGGTTGTTTATTTTTTTCAATTCTGATCATTATCATCGCTAAAACCTGTTTGGGGGGCGCCAAATATTTCTATATGCAGGAAAAACCCTGCAGGTATTAACTCATAAACCGAGGTAATGGACAAATTGACCAGATCCTGGTGCATCTGTTAAAAATGTTGGTACAAATCAGCTGATTACATTTTCTATTACCTTTATATGAATAAACATATAAGTAGGACATTTAAGATATTCTCAGTGTCCTCAATGAGGTCCTGGTTAGAGATCAAGAAATAAACATTTCTCTAAATCACCGCCATCTTTGACTGATCATGTCATTTTCATCATGATTTCATGGATTCCTTTTGGCTGAAATCCTCTGTATTTTCTGCCTTTAATGTATTTCTTTCCTTTGGTCTTCAGTGAAGCTGAATTGACCTAATGGATGAAGACAACAGATGTCCGACTGATTATCAATCACTTCAGCCGAAGACTGGAACAGACAGCTCACCGATGTCTTTTATCCTGAGATCAAAAAGACCTGAGATGGATTCACACAGCATCAATGTCCCGCAGGGGTCACATCTTAATTTGTCACAGTTTGCTGTAAATAGTAGCCAGGATCATGTCCTACTGTCATTCACTCTATAACCAGAGGACCAAAGGAACGATTGGCCAAGACTTTCTTTCTGTGTGTGACCCAGACTTCAGGGTTTTCCATGTTCAGGTAGAAAACAACATTTGTTCAGGTTGCACATACACATAAGCAGCACTTTACAGATGTACATGTTAGTATCCATACAAATACAGACTCACAAATATGGATATGCAGGCTGGATACACACACACACACACACACACACACACACACACACACACAGGTGCAGACATTTCAAGGCTGCTGGTTTGAGTGATGACAGGAACTGATTGCATCAGTGCTCAGGGCAGGGAGATGAACTCACACAACCACATACACATACAATTCCCTCATGATGCAGGATGGTGATGAATTCTGTTTAATCCTGTGGTCAGAGCATCCCACGTGGGAGGGGTCAGACCTTCTTCTCAGGGCTATCTCTTACAGGCCAATGGTTCCGCCTGATGGCATCCCAAGGTACAATGGCTGCATTTATTCATATCCACAGAACAGAATAGATCAGAGCGTCATCAAGCAAGGAATTCACAAGAACAATGACAATAAATTAGTCTTCATTGAATTAAGGTTGGATGCATGTTTTAATAAGTAAAAATAATAATAATTCTGCTCACATTTGTGTAAGGAAATACTAAAACTATGATTATACTACTTCTATTGTGCACACTTTCCACACATACCATAGGAAAATAACAGGCTTCAGAGGAAATTGTATATTGTGGTGTTCTTTGCCTTGGTCTTATTCATTATTTGAGAGAGTGTTATTTTATCATATAAGGTCTCTATTTTTATGTAAAGCACATTGAATGCACATGTGTATGAAATGCCTTGCCTATTATCGCACTGTTTCCACTCACCAGAGGCAAAAGGACATGTGTTTACCTGTATTTTCATTTTTTAATGTTTGTTTTTAGTCAGTTTAGCTGTCAGTTTCACCAATGAGTCTAGTTGTATTGTTAGAAAACAGCAACAGAAACAAGAATCCTACTGTTACCAGCGCACTGATTTAGAGCCATGGTTAAATGGAATATGTTTGTGGTTAGTTTGTGGTCATTGGGAACTAAATGTAATTTAAAAAAAATATCAAAGCCAAAGGTCCCCTTACTAGCTTTATTGAGCTTTCAACTGAGTCTTCATTTGGCGAATTGAGCTGAATCTTAGATTATTAGAAGGTGATAAGCCAATCATAAACGGTTTTTCGATAGCTCCTAACTATTGCTAGTCTAGAGACGTACGTGTTACGTATAGGCCTATTACTCGCTCTCCCCGTGAAGCATGTAGGTCTCTGTCGCGTTGACCCACATAACTTGACACACATCAAAAGTCACCACAGTATGTCATAGAAAAGTTAAATTCCCTTGTTGTAACGTCCAAACCTGCTGTGCGTAAACTGTTGCCTTTCCTGTCGTTATGACGTTAATGTAGGCTACTTCCGGCTAAGTCACAATTAGGACAGAAGCTGAACTTGTGTGAGAACTTAACATAAACTAGCCAACGATGTTAGCCAAATCAGACGCCACTCCACCAACATGTGATTTTATTTTTTGTTTGTTTTTCCCCTTACTCCCTCCCTTTCCATGTTCTCCACTTCTCCCTCGCAGACCACAAGTGTTTGATTCGCTGTCTGGCCGTGCATAATAACGAGGAGGGGACAGCGGGCTGCTTTTTAAAAGAGCTGCTGCCTGCCTCTCCACACTAAGAGAGAGAGGGGGGGAGAGAAAGAGAGACCCGAAACGAGTGATTGGCGGTTCATCCAAGCGCCCAAGACGCACAGACGGAGTTGCACAATCAGCGCTCCAAAAAGCAGAAAAACCTCAGCGCTCCTTCAGTTCTGCCATCCAACAGTAACTGCAAGTGGATATTATCTGCACCTCGAAAGACTTTTGTTGATTTGTTTTTTGTGTGTGCGTTTTACTCGTAGAGACCGTTTGAAGAGATCGGATTTTGTGGAACTTGTTTTAAAATAAACATCTTTTTTCACTTGTAAAGACATGCATCGGTGCTCAGCGGTGCTACTTTTGTTAGTGGTTGCCTTGTGCTTCCTGAGCGCAGAAGGTAAACTTATTTTTCTTTTTTATTAATAAATGTTTAGTTAAGTTGATCATTTTTGAAAATGAGGTGTTTTGCGCTGAAGCTATGGTGATGTAACTACATATCAAATTATAGGTGGTAAAATGTTTTTTGATGCCTATTGCTTTGTTGTGCGTGTGCATGAAGGGAATGATGGATTAATGCAAGATCAGGCTTCCTATCCAGAGTTTGTTCAAAACTGAAATGAACTGAATGAAGCTGATGCCAAAGATCCCCAGATGTCCTGCACAGATTGTGAAAACAACTTATAAGTGTCTCAGTGGTTTGTTTGCCTGCATGTTTATACAAAGCCAATATCAGATGAAGCTTTATTGCCAAGTAGTGTTTTACACATATACCACCTGCTGCATGCATTTTACTCTATCTGATCACAACACACTCAATTCAGCACTATTCGTGACCTTACTCTACCCATAAACATCAAGAACTTCTCAAAACTAGGGTATAATGATAAATTCACTGTGGTGTGAGGATCTGATCTAATCATGAGCCTTTAGTTGGCATCTACAAGCCTTTTTACACCCTGAATACCACTCTGAGATTCTGAGTGTCTGGCAAGATTTGTGAAGCTCACCATATGTAGCTGATACAATTTAAAGCCAAAATTTCTTGGGGTCATGCGGAGGGGGGGTTGGGGACAGGAATAAAATGCCATTGTTTCTTTGTAAATAACAGATTTCATTAGGAAAATGTTTTGAGCAAACACAATCTGCAAATCTTAAAATTTATTCTACAACTTTTTAGGAAAACTATGTCTTTGTGCTGGGGCATTTTTTGTCAGCTCTTTGGAAAGCACATTTACTCACATAGCTTCATAGTTTGGGGCAAAAACTAGGGAACCCAATTGCTTACAAACCATCAACTTCCATTCAACTATCGTAGTCACATTTCTTAAATTCCTTTCTATTTGACGGATAGATTTGATCATGAGTAAACAGGTATATGTCATTAGAAAGGAGAACCCGTCTCTTCCCGTAGACTGAAGTATTGAAGTCGTATACCCCCTTCAAAAGCCCCATTACACAGTCTACATGGGTATGTTAACCTCAGTGTCTCCTCATTGGCCTTTGTTGTCCAGTGTGCCTGAGTGCTGGCACCACTGTGGGGCTTGTGATAGATTTAGTGGCCGAGGACAGATTGCAGGTGATGGATGAAGGAAACCTTGGACTATCCGGGTCATCATCTCCCATCACAAATATACAACCCAGCAGCATCAAGTCACAACAACTAAGCCTCAAGAAGATTTTGGACCGAAATGAAAAGATGTGGCGATACTTAAGAAGTGTGACCAAAATTTAGCCTCAGTTGAAGCAGTGCATGTGTCTGTCCCCGGTGCTTACAGTGCAACACTTTTCTAACCTTATAGTGTCTGATGGAAATGCAGCATAAAAAGGGGGATTTCTGTTGAAGCCACAGGTTTCCCTGCCTGACTTGAGTGTGAATTCATTAATCATCTGAGCTGCACCGGATAAAACTTGCTGAATTTGCTGATGTCCACCAAACTGACATAGTACATTTCCCTCAAGCCAAAAGTTTCATTTTAGTAAGACTTGATTTTGCAGGGTAAGAGCGACATGCAAATGGAAAAAAACACTCTGTTTCATTAATCTTTGAGTCATAATTTATTTATTTAACATTTTGTTGTACTGTATTGTATAAGTAGCCTATGAATAAAGGAGCTGACTGAAAGAAACAGTGTTTGTAAAGCATGTGATGTTTCACCAGTGAGTTATCAGATTGAAATATTGCCACTGGTATTCCCACCTTGTCAGTATGTGATTTAAAGATAAACTGGTGACGGATTTGGAGCCAATTTGCTGTAAAATCACAAATAATTAACTTTTCTATCACTTCAGTATCTATGCCACTTTCAAAACTGGAAGACTCACTTAAAAAAATCTGTCACACAATTCAGTTACCACATGATCAGTTCCCATTATTTTTAAATCCCCAGCATTACAAGTTCATTATGTTTCTGTTTGATGGTTAAAGGTAGTCTGACTCATGTGTTTGACTTCTCCACAGCCTACAAGTGCAGATGCACCAGAAAAGGACCGAAGATCAGATACAAGGATGTACAGAAGCTGGAGATCAAACCCAAACACCCGTACTGCCAAGAGAAGATGATATTGTGAGTGAGAATTCTTTCCTTACTCGTCTTATACCTCTTCTTCCTCTACCTCATTGTCTTCTTCTTCTTCTTCTTCTTTCCTCTCACCCCTTGTATGCTTAATTTCCTTGATCCCTTGACCTTTTTCTACACAACTTTTCTTGCTTTTCCTCTCTTTTCTGTTTCTTCCTCTTCTCTTCTTCTTCTTCTTCTTCTTCCTCCCTGTGCTGGCATGCACTATAAGTTATAATATCACAGTATTTGTACCTGCTTGACACAAAGATATACAACTGTAATGTTCCATGGCTGTCCTCCAAAATACCATAAGAAGATTTGGCAGCTGTACAGGCATTATCAAAACATCCTGTCATCTGTGCTTAAAACACTTACAAAGATTTACAGTGAGATAATAAAAGGATGATTTAATTACTTCCTGCAGTCAGGAACAAGGAGTGATTTATTAGACGGAAAGATGGAGAGACAAGAAACACAACTTTCCAGAACATTCGATTACCTTCTACATGGCCATCTAATTAAGGGTTAAGCTTAATTTCCAGACATTTGATGATAAATTGAAGCGTTATCATACAGTTAAGATCCAGTTGCACAAAGATACAGCATGTGCTATGTATGAATAACATACACCTTTTACATTAGTCCATACGAAAATGTTTGGCTTGGATTGGTCTGTTTGATCCTTCCATCTTCTCTCTCTCTCTTTGCCAACTGAGCTTTGACGCATAAAATAATAGCTTGAGCATACAAAGAGCTATTACGTTCAATTTGGGTGGAATGCAACACAAACCTCTCTGATGATAACTAGTCCTCGCCTTCTAGCTGGGTCCAAACATGCTCAAAGCAGCCTGTGGCGCTAAGATAGACAGACAACTTTAAATAAATAAACTTACGTTTTATATACAGTGTGTAGAATATTTCTTAGAAAATGATCTGGGGTCAACTCTAGAGGATGAAGACCCATACAGCCAGAAATGGGAACTGTGACTTCCATGTGGAATTCATTTGAAGTTTCATGTCAAAGCGACATGAAGGGACAACAGATGGGGATGTTATGTCAGCCTCCCTGGGGCCAGTTTTGTGTCCAAGGTGCATACTCTGCTGCCATCTGCTGGCAAATTACAATATCAGGCAGAGATCCCAGTTTGGGTAACAACAGTGACCACTGGACATGGATGTGACATATGGCAAAATCTGTTTGCACTCCAGGGAATCAGTCTAATGCTGGTGAAATTTAAGCCCTTCTAATCTAATTTCTACACTTAACAAAGCGCCTAAGTTTTTACACAAATTATACAGAAAAATTGGATTGAAGGACTGGAATCGGATTTCTCATGTAGCTTTATGTTTGATAGTAACAATAACTCCATATGAATTGTGCCATTTTAAAATGGAACTGAGTGTATAGATTATGGCAGGAAAATATCCAAATTGAAATTAGATTAATAAGATTATGTGGATCTCATTTTAGCGTTGTCAGTGCTGAAACTAGTAGTCTAGTCACTAGTCAGTGGATAGAAAATTTATCTGCAGCATTTCTATTTACGGATTTACCATTTAATTCAGATATCAAGCTAAAATGTACAAATTGCTGGTTCAAGCTACTCAAATGTGTAACATTTTTCCATTTTATAGAATTTAAATTACATATTTTTGAATTGTGGGCTTTGTGAACTTGTAATATTGTCAACTGATTAATCAATTTGTCAAAAGAAATCGACAAATTAATTGATAATGAAAACAAGACATTAGTTACAGCCCTAGTATTGTTTTTAAAACTGATACTCTATAAAGAGCTGTATTTTAAAAGTAACTAAGTAAAGTTTTTGGAATGTAACCAACCTGTGAAGTGACTTAGGTTGATATAAAGGTTGAATCTTGTCTGTACAATAGTCAGAGTAATGCATAAATCACAATAACACCATTTAAAAAGGTTTAGAAAATATTCACAGTGTGTGTCTACAATGATATAAAGGAAAATGAATACATGGAGTTTAGGAAATAAAGTGTGTGTCTGAATGCAAAAAACACAAGCACTAGTATATGTCTATGTCAACTCACAGGCCTGTTTCTGTGTGAGTGTGTTACCCGCCACAAAGCCATTATTTAAGGCTACTCTATAAGCATGGGATGGGGGCCACCAGCCACTGGTGCCCAGTGAAAAATGAGCCTCAGCGGGGTCCGGAAAGCCACAGAAAGAAAGGGAGTAAGGAGAGAAATGAGCGAGAGAGTCCCACTCTGGCCTTTGTTGTGGGTGTTTGGCTTACGGCGCTGAGTTTGGCATTCAGAGCGACCACTCCTAACCACACACTCAAGCCTGGAGTCCCTGTTTTCTCTATATTTCTTTTATTTCTCTCCATTTCCTCTTACTCTTTTTTATTCAGTCTTTTTTCCTTTTATCTTATTAATTTCCCTCTTTTTATTCCTACATTCTTTTTCTTATTGGTGCCCTTTGTCTCTCTTTATCACTTAATTTTTTTTTTTGCTGCCTCTCTTCTTCTATCATGTGTTATGCCTTTGTCAGTTGTCGAAGAAGCATTCAGATCCTTTACTTAAGTAAAAGTTTTAACACGACACTATGAAAATATTAGTGATAGTCATAGATTCCAAGTAAAAGTACATCAGTGCTATCAGCAAAATGGACTCAAAGTATCAAAAGTATACATAATATTCATATTAATTTCAGCTGTCAATTGAATGTAGTAAAGTAAGTACAATACTCAATTTTACACTTTTCACATTTGGTCACACGGTCTTCTTTTAGCTCTCTGGCAGCCTTTTCTTTGTCCCCCTGTGTTTGTGAAACAGTTTGCTTATCATATTAGCTGTTAGAGCTGGTGGCTGCACTTCGGCTGCCCAGGTGAATTATAATGAGAAGGAACTAAAGCTCAAATTAATACAATAATTAGGTTAAATTTCAACTCTACTGAGCAGACATGGAAAAACATTTAATCTCTGTTTATTACAGCCTTGCAGATATGAAGTCCATTGGCATGCAAAAATACAAAAGCACTTTCATGTTCTCGCTGTCAAACACACTCAAAGCTCAGTTCTTTCAAAATAAAGCATGTACAGCTGACCAACTATACCAATAGCCAAACAAACTGACAACTGAAAGGGCAGGAAAATAGATGCAAAACTCTTTAATCGGAGCCTTATAACTACTGAATACAGCATTTTTATTGAGAGTCAAGTCTTTTCTCCTCTAGTCAACTCATTTAACATTCATGGTTTGGTGAGCCTTTGAGTGTGTCACTGGATGGAGAGGCCCCATGGCATGGTGGGTGTTTTTCCCACATTTCTCTTGTTTGGCCTGAATATGCCACATGCGGGCAGACTGTCTCTACCGTTGCCTTAAGCAGAGGGTTACAGACAGACCAACTTATTCAATGAGCTTAGATGTCACATTTTTTAGTGGCAGCTCCATAATATTACTCCATTGCCAAGTAACTGGCCAGCCCTGTGCAAGCTGATCTTTTGAATTGAGAGGGCATTTAACTGCGGAAATGTTATTGAGGACAGTGTAGAATAGCAGCTAAAATTTGGGGCAAAAATAGGCCAAATGGGCTACAACTTCACCAGTCTTTATTCAAATGACTCAAACTGGCTTTCAGATAGTTTGAAATAACCCCAAGTCAGTATTTTTTACTCCATTCAGCTCTATTGAAGTTCATACAAAGAACATACTGAATGATGGCTCTAAAACTATTAAAGGTAACACGGTTGTCTATTTCTCCAGACATATTGTGCAGTCTATTTAAACTACTATGTAGCCAAATGATTGCACTGGGGGTCTAAATGTCAAATATCCATTGCTTAATCTCTACATTTACTTAGCTATGTCATTCTGTGTTTATGTATGTTATGTTTAGAGCTGTTTAGAACGTTTTAGTTTTAGAACTTGTTTAGAAGCAACAGGAATGTTTTTTGCTGAACCTTACAAACGTTAGTTTCCCAGACATGGGAGTGCACAAGATTATCAACAAACTGTTATTCTAATAACAATATTCTTATAAGAATATTCTTATATTTTGTTAATAATAAGTCTTATACTTTCTAACATCTTTGCTTGCCCTCTCAGTGTGACCATGGAGAATGTGGCTCGGTTTAAAGGGCAGGAGTATTGTCTTCATCCCAAACTTCAGAGCACCAAGAATCTGGTCAAATGGTTCCGCATCTGGAAGGACAAGCACAGGTAATTCATCTTATAATTCCTTGTCAAAATAGAGATTTTTTTTAATTTTTATTTTTTACTCATGTTTTAATCCCATGTGTTTCCGACCAGGGACCTGGTGAATGTCACACACCTCTATCTATTCTCTTATTTCCCGTGTGTCTCTATATTATCTATCTCTCTACCTTAATGACTAATGTTTACAGGGCTGCGTCCAAGATGACAAGATAAAATACGAAACACGAAAAGGCTCATAATTGATTCTAGCCTCCATTATGTATTTTTTCCTATTAGATTTCCAGACCCCTTACTGCTCTGCCAAGCACACCCAACACACAATCTGCCCTGATCCACCAGCCTGTGTTATCACTGAGTTGTAGATAGTGTCATGTGGCTTCTCGGTGCACCTTAATTGATTTGTTTAGCGGAAATTTCTCCTCTCACCTTCCCTCCAACACGGGGAGGTCAGAGGTGACGGTAAGCCACAGACAGGAGAAAAATCCTGTGGAGGAGGCAGAGATTCAGTATTTTGTTGAGTGTGAATTTGATTTCCAAAAGGACTTGGTTACAGGGTGATTAAACCTATGTCCTTCCACTTACATCCACAAGGCCAACATATTAAATACAACAAACCTTTGATCTCCATTCATCCAGAGACTACATGAAAATACCTGGTAGAGGAGGCTATTGATGCTGGCAGATCTTGTGAGCAGCTAAAGCAGAGAATCTTTAAGAGCAAGGTGAACAAACATTTGAAATCACAGAGAAATTAACACTTATTTTTGTTTTTCCTCAGGGTGTACGAAGCCTAAAACCTCGGCTAACCAGCACACATGGATCAAGTGAGACAACAAAAAGACAACAATACCACCAGAACTGTTTTTACGAAGTGCAAGATGTAATCTACAATCAAATTGTACTTCCTCCACTTCTGCCTGAGATCTGTCAAGCACATTAAGAGATATCTTTAGTTTGTATGTAAGCTGGTGGGCTCGTTTTAGCTGGCTATCAATCTAGTTGCGGTCACTCACCGCTCCAGTCTTTACAGCTGTAGTTGCACTTGTCAAATAGTGGATGAAATGCCATCATCTGTGGTCAAACGGTTTGTTCAGTTATTACTTAAAGGAATTTCTCTTTTGCTTTGGCTTTTAAGCTTCTTTCAAAACGAAGAATATGTAAGAATGTGTTATTCTGAAGGAACAGGCAAACCTTCCTATGAAAATTACAGTGTGGGTGTTTCAATTGTTAAGATTTTGACTACTCTGTATTCAATATGACAGGTGGGATGTTAGTACACTGCCAATATTTAGGATCCAGTTAACTGTCTTTAAGAGTTTGTAGTCGAAATGCAGCGATAAAGGTTCTCAACGAATCTGATTCCTTGTGTTTAAAGAGGAGAGGCAGTCAGTGTGTTGTTACATACAATACAGAAGTTGCTATTGTTCAGTCAGATAAAGGAGATCTACCACTATGTGTGTGTTTACCATGTCCATGCTAGTCATATGTGTAAAACAAACACACTACTCCACAGCACTACTTTGTAAAATAGTATCTAATTAACCAGCAGGCTGTAGTTCCAATAGATATAAAAGTATACATATGTGTGCCATTGCTACATGTAGTACAGTCTGTGGATTGGAGTTCATTAAAAAAAAAGATTATTAAACATACTTAGAAAGAAAAGACCGTCGGCAGTTTACATCAACAAAGGATCTGTTGTATATTTTCACTGGTTAAAAGATTTTTTAATTCCACCTCTTGAATTGTATGAAGCAAAGGAAAGCAAATGTGTAATGAAGCAATATCTCATACAAACTGCCTACATAACCACTCAATTTAGCCACACATGAAAGCAACCTTTAAGGAAAAGACTGGCGATATTCTAGTTTTTCGTCAATGTTTACCAATGTCCCATGAAAATATCCAAATCAACAATGCGTTACTCCGTCTCTCAGTGCTTTCCAGTCTGTCACCCTGTCTGTGGCACTCAGCCCGATGCACATTCATTTCTACTGAAGATGTAAATTTTTGAAAACAGGTCAAGAATAAATGCTTTCATTTAATAAGAATGTTAAATAACTAAATAAATAGCTAAATAACAGCTGGGCACTGTAGTTTTTGGCAAACGTCACTCAAACAGGAGCAAATGGTGCATTTGTTGGGGACTATTATCAGCTGTGGATTAACACACATTTGGTGCTCTGCTGAGTATTAACTGCAGTACGGTGATCCAAATAATCTACAGTGACCATGTTTATGGTAATAAAGAACCATATCACCCAGTGCAACAGTGTGGCTCATTGATGTGTTTTAATGGAGCTCAACAGTGCAGATGAATAAGATAATATTTGTTAGAATAAGAAAACAATGGACAATAAGAAAAATACAGAATATTGTCAAACTTATCTTTTTAAATGGGCTATGGACTGTGTTATGTTGATATGAAAATAAGCATGGATCGTTTCATGAGATTTCAACTTCAGTATCCTGAATCATTCTTACGGTCCATGTACAAAACATGCACTCATTAATTACATTACAGCTTAAAATATATGGCAGGCATTTCATTTGTACTGCTAATGATCATTTCACTCTCTTGTATGTCCTACATGGGTGTTGATACTCTGCTCTTTCTTATCTCTCCTCCAGTAGATCTCCTGAACAATACTGTCAACAATATTATTACATTGTATGCTGTGGATACACTTTGTAACATTGACTATTGGGGGTTGTTTTGTTGCCACCAAACAGACTTCACACACAAATATATCTGCATATATACAAAAATATCACATTTTCGTTACCTTTTGAAGAATGTGCATAACTGTTGTTTTATATCTTATATATAAATATATATAAAGAAGCACTTTGTAAATGGACCAGTATAGCCTATATGTTAGTGAGAAGGAATCCACCTTAAGACTTTGTAGTGTCATGTATATTGTATTACTGCATTATAGTTGTTTTTTCTATTTAAATCTTGGTTTGGTAACAGATATTTGGGAGGTTGAGTGGACCGGCCCACCAAACACACAGTTAAACATTCCATTGAGTGTAAAACAATAAACACAGCAATAAAGTGTCTATAGAGCAGCTCATGTTTTCATTTGATTCGTTGGAACAACTATTGTAACTGAAACAAAGGAGAAACAATGCTGTTGCAGATAGGGAAGGAGGACAAAGATATGGGTTCTTTCAAATTAAAATGCTTTGAGAGCATCAGCCACTAGGTGGCGGTATATGCCAACTGATTTTTATCAGGCAGGTGCAGGAGACAGTAATGGATGTTAACAGTTAACAATACAGGGGTAGTTTGCCTGTAAATATGTCAGTGATTGGAGTATGGACATATATGCATTTATCGTGCATTCTCATATACACTGAAAGACACTTATTCACACAAACATGTTTAGGTAATATAGGCAAAATTGAAAATATCAAGAAACCCAGTAATGATAATTATAAATATCACATTATTTAGAGTACATAAAGTATATTAGAGTACAGTTATAGACTGGTAATAACATGACAGTTGTTTCACAAATAATATTAAAGATTGTATATGAACAGGGGAAAATAGAAGTTCATGCCAGTGTTACCATTTTCAGTTGAACTAAAACAAAGCCTGACAAAATGTGTTTGAGATTAACATAAAGTAAATTTTATATATTTAATGTGTCTCTCACAAAATGTTCCTGGTTTCAAAGCCTCTGATGCTTCTGTCCTACATGCAGACTTGATCAATTTCATCAGGTATAACAATATACTAATGTATTGCACACTTGTGAAGACACGCTTCTGACGCTGTCTCTGGTTCAGGGATGGCTTGACACTAGGAATGTGACACTTGTTGCTCCAAAAGAACTTAAATATTCTTATTTTCTGGGGTGCACCTGTATAACATAAGATTGCAGTCTAAACTGCAACAAAATTGTAATGTTTTTGGGTGCGATGGGGCTGTGGAGTACTTAAATAATTGAGAGATTAATATAGCACAGTACAATATTTTCCAATGAAATGTAGTATACGCCTGAGTCAGAGTCAAGTGTATGTTTTCACATACAAGGAATATGCCTTGGTATTTTGGTGCAATAAACATAAAAATGAAAGCACTGCATTTGTCAAGAATCATAACATGAAAAATAAAGTAAAATATGTCTATTTTTTTTAAATAATAAAAAAATAAACATAAAAAGGAAATGTGTAATAAGTTTTACCTTTGGTAATTCACTTAAAATCAGATGTCTTTTGCTGGCATGTATAAGAAAGGGGCAGTAATGTCAAACAGTGGCTTACATTTAAATAGGCCTCTTATCAATACATTATCAATTGAGACGATTAGACAATTAAGTACAATGCGTGGGTAGGGTACACGGTGAACGTCTTCATTTGGATGTATTAAGTTTTTTGTCTGCTGTCTTCAAGGCGGGGTCAGTACTTGGCAGCTGTCTCCTGCTGCGTTGAGAGTGAGAGAGGCGGGGTCAGTATTTGGCAGGTTCGTCCCCTGAGCTTGTGTGTGAGAGAGACTCGCTAAGCAACGACCTGCAAACTGGCATCCGAGCAAAAAAACAGGAACCACATCATTATCGAGTGTCTCTGCAATGTTCCCGACGATATTTATACGCCGTCTTCTTTGATCTCATCGAAGTTGCCGTCTCCACAGAAGTCGGCTAAAGAAACTAAACAAGAAATTAATGCATCTGGCTCCGCGGTCCTGTTTGATTTGACCTGGTAAGGTACCCCGTAGCTGCTGATTAGCTTGCTGTGCTAGCAGCGCTTCTTCTGGTTCACACAGCATCTTAGTAGCTAATGCTAGCGAGCTAAGCTATCTGTGTCTGGCGCTTTGTGTTATCTGATTGTTTTTTTAATTATGGCGTACGGGTAGTTTAGAATTATGTATCGCAGTTGTACTTCTATTTAGATGCTATCATTGACGTGTAAAGTGGGTGTTATAAACCGTTTATGGCTTAATTTGTGTTCATTGGTAGCTAACGGCTAGCAACGGAGAGGCAGTTCCATCACATCTGTGGCACCTCCGTAGGCACAGCGAGCTAACTCGGAGACAGAAAAAGAAAAGCTGTCATAAATAATTAAATATTTGAAGGGTTTTGGATGCCACAAGCAAAACTGAACTATGTGTCTTGTTTTCAATGTTGCAGACATTTAATACTGTAACGTTAGCTGTGTATATTCAGTAGTTTCGTGTAAAGAATGTGAGATGCAATGGACAATTCAGAATCACCTGGTTTTGACGCTTATTGTAACGTGTTACTCAACCTGTTCACAGAAACGCATATCCTGTATTTCGGCGTTTGTAGTTCTTGTTCTTTTGAACTGTACCCGTACTGTAGTAACTGTAGTTTCGTTTTCTTTTCTGCCCTGACTGTTTCTGGAAAGCTTCATCGTTTACACAGATGCTCCAGCACAGAATCTGTCTGTGCTGGAATGTTCTGGTGTTTTGTGGCACGGCGCTTTGACATTAGTCGATTTTGCTTGTGCTGATCATGGTGGATAGATTGTTAAGTGTAATTATTGATTCAGCAACGTCGGATTTAAGGATGTGACCGGCTGACTTTCATTTCTGGGCTCTCTGAAATCCATTGCACATTACATAATCGTATCTGGCCATTGTCCAGATTTAGGGCGGATTTGACTCTTCTTATGGTGTGCTTGTATTCCAGAGTATACTGTAGTGTACATACTTACATTATTGTGCATACATGCAAAACTTTTATTCACTCATATACAGTACAAAGACAGGTAATGTATAATAACATTATATGAGAAGTTGGTTTTGCAGTAGTTTAGAGCTGAAACATTAATTGGTAAATTAATCTGCAACTCTTTTGATTGTCGGTTAATACCAAACAGTCTCAGGTTCAAGCTTTTTATTTTTTTGCTGTTTGTCTTGTGTGAGAATTGGACTTTAGGAAATGATTGCAGGCATTTTTTTTTGTAGTTCTTTGACATTTCATAAACTAAACAATTAATCCCTTTATCAGGACAGTATCTGGCATATTAATTGATAATGAAAATAATTGTGTGTGTTCACGTTGTCCCATGTTATTACGTACTAGATAAGGGAAGAAAGCACCAGGGTCCAGATTAAATCCCAAAACTGCACACTCTACCATGTTTGCTGTCAAAAATTTTTTGTTCCCTCTGTCTTGACAAGTCTGCTCTGCGCTGGAGGGCTCAGGTTTCTTTGCTGGTGGCATTTGCTAGACAGCAATTGGCTTTTGAATTTGTTACTAGCTGAAAACTATCTTACTTGAGGTATTTTTGAATCTCAGATTTTAGGGAAGTGCACAGACATCCCCCCCCCCCCGAAATGTAGACACACCTCTCTGGTGACAAACTTTGCACAGATACAAGTCAGTAAAGTTAAGGTCATAAACACAACCACTTAAAATTACATTGGGCCCCAAAACCTAGTGTGAGATCACCGTTATAGATTTAAGATATTATGTTGAAGCCACTCATTTGAAAACTGTTTTATTATAAATGTTTAGTTAACTCAACGGCAACACTAATAAAATGCAAGGTCAGTGAGACACCGTGGCATTGTCATTGCACCTCAGCTGGACCTGTAGCCTATTATGTGAAGGATCTCAAGTATGCACATACCAACAGTGCCAAAACTCTCCAACGTCCTGCTGTGTGAGATAAGACAGTGTACGTGAGACGACCCATAGTTTTTATGTGGACGCAAAATGCGCAGACACAGCAGTGTCATAACCACACAGCTGCCTGCAGTGTGGGCCTGTTGTTGCCAGGTCAGTGACTGGTTGTTTTAGACTCTGGGTAGGGTCCAAGCTAAACCGAATGTGGTCCAAATCTCTCTAAAGCTGGACCCACACTGCCAGAAATTCACCAGATTTAATCTGTCTGCTTGTGATCACACTTGTATGGAAATATGTTTCATAACTTCAGTTTTTATTGGTTAAAATATCATGTGCTTTTTATAATTAAGCATTTAACTATTGCTCTTCTGCAGGATAAGAATGAACAGAAGAATAAGCTGATATTCATTCATTACCATCGTTTCAAGGAGTAATCAAAGCAGTGCCGTTGGATCGAAATACAGTGATGCAGGCTACAAAGGAAAAGAGATATGTTAACATCTAATAAGGAGCCTTAAAGCTTTATCTTGTGGTTCACATGAAGCCGAAATGGGCTGAAGACAGTTTCCCGCAGTCTGGCACTGATCTGGCCCAAAGATTGTAGAAGGTAGTCCATTAGGGAGCTGAAATAACAAAGACTTGAACACAATCTTTTATTCATGTGCTGTTGTCTTTCCCTATCCAAGACTGTAACTGTACTAAAAAAATACTCTAATCCATTGTTCAAATGCACGTTCATTTAAACAATTGTAAAAGACTAAAATATGTGACATTGATGTAATATTGCTATGCCTTAGAAATGTAGAAAATAATTCTTGTGACTTTCACCAACTGTTTATCCCCATCAGTCACATCTTTGCATTGTGTTTTATTTAAGCAGAAAAAGAGAATGTGATAAGTGGATGCACTAGTGTATGCCCATTTATCTAAAACCAAAACTCAGGTGAAAGTAAATTTTCACTAATTACTGTGTTGACACTGGATTTCTCATACCTAATTTAGTCTATCCAGGAATTTGTCATGAGAGTAGGGCTGAAGCGATCTGTCAATGACTTAATCACAGAAAATCTGCAGCTATTTTTATCATTGATTATTTGCTTAAATTATGTTGTTGGCAATAATTCATTGGTTCCAGCTTTTCAAAAGTATTTGCAGGCTTTCTTTTATGATTCTGAACTGAGTATTTTGGAATTTTGTGTTACTGTACTAAACAAGTCAGTTTGAAGATGTCAACTTGGGCTTTATGAAATAGTTGGGAATAGTTAATATTTTTGACCCAGGGCAGGGTCAGACAATATGATGATATATACGGAGAGATTTTTAGAGATTGGGTTGGTGTTGGTGTACTCTCCTTTTTGCGACTAGGTAATGGCAGAGGATTTGCGAGGATTTGAGACAAGCGCTTAAAGGGAATTTTTCAACCTGGACCCATTTTTTTTATAGTTGGTCCAGTATTGAGCGAGCACATTGCAGTCGGCAGCATATGGGCTCAATGTAATGTGATCTTTTGGGGCAATTGCTCCCTGTCAAAGTACTTCTACTAAAGTGCTTGTTCATGTTAGTGCCACTAACATGATAAGATTGCATTTACATTTACTCATTTTATCCAAAGCGACTTTGGCTAAAATACACATTGCTATGTCAGAGGTCGCACGACTCTGGAGCAGCTAGGGGTTAAGTGTCTTGCTCGGGGGTGGTGGATGTGTCTCTCACACCAAAGGCACGCATCTCATCCACTACGCCATCACCTTATTACAAGTGTCTGGCAACTTTATGGAAAGGATCCCCACAGAGACAGACCTTTTAGAGTAAGATCCTTTTTGTTTAACAAGACGCGACATTGCTCTCGTCAAAGCCACCAGACTCCCGTGACAAAAATAGTTATTTTACCTCTCTGGTCAACCGCTGCCTTGATCACTTAGTTTGTGTTATTATCATTGTAATAACACAAATAAACAAAAACAACAAAGTCACACAATAACTGCAACAAACGAACAGGCAGAGGTTGATGAGCAATTCCTATGTTCTGCGAGGGAAAATTGTAGTTTTTAGCAATGGAGTCTGATGACTGTTTCTGGTTAAACAAAAGGATCTTGCTCTTTAAAAAAGGTCTGTCTCTGTAGGAATCCTTTCCACAATGTTGTTTTTGTAATAACAATCTGAGTCTGTCAGTGGCAAAAATAAGGACTTTATTCAATTGCTCAATTGTCCGCAAGGGTTATGTTGCAGCTGGGGCTGCTCGTTTATGGCAATCCGGAACACGGTAAATATTTTACAAGCACGGACCAGGTAAAGCAACTCTTTACACACCGGGTTTAGTATAAGCATAAATAATATGTAATTTGTAAAGCTATGTGTAGAAGAAAAGTCTTCTAGTCATTATCCCAATCAAATTTTGATTAATTGCACAGCCCTGTTTGCAGCAATGTCTTGCTGTCTTGTGCTCACTCAATACAGAACCAGTTTCAAAACATGACCTAAATAGTCTCAGATAAAAAAATATGGTCCAGGTTGATAAATACTGAAGTTATCCTTTATTTTTACTGTAGATATCCATACGTTACTGTATTATTTGAAATGTATTTGCACTACACCATACCAAAACAAACACTTGAGAATCAGAAGGCCACAGCTTCAGGATCCAAGAAGGCAGATGGAGAAATCCTGTGCCGGGCGGCAGTAGGTTTAAGGGCAATGCTCTAACTGTACAGCATCTGCTAAATGTGTGAAACCACAAGAGTGATTGCACAGTGATGAAACTCACATGACTGGAAATACAGGGCAACAAACTGTCATAGTTTATATCGATAACCTTTGGCACCATTTTCTACACTGGTTGGTCGCCATTTGCTTTGGGTTAAGTCTGTGGTTTCCTGTTTTAAATTTTTTTTTTTTTGTAATCAGAAAGCCACAAATTAAATATAGCTGTATCTCACATTATACATATTTAATGACAAATGCCCATTTACTCACAAACTGACATACATTCATTTATAAAAAAAATCTTTTAAAATATTAAAAGTAAACATTTAGGAGAGCCTTTAAAATAAATAATACTTTAATAACCTGTCATGTATGCTGTGTGAGACATCCTTTGAAGCACACAGTCAGTTTGCTTGGTCACTGTTTGTTTGCTCTTCTGTCTGCTCATTTGTCAGTGCACTCTCACAGCTGGTGTTTTGATCTATTGTTTACACACACACAGATGAAAATGATCCTATCCTGCTCAAGCTATTTGCTCTGTGTTAATAGTCCTCATATAATAGAGCAAAGGTTTATTTGATGATATTTAACAACAGACTTGGGATTTCCTCATTTATTCACTGTAGTCTCACTTCCTCATTGCACCGTCACTGCTTTCATAGAGCTGTCAGGCGTGTACAATATAAAGACAACAGATGGAGAGGAATTTTTTTTTTTAATACAGCAAAGGCATACTGGCTGGTATTTTAGCATGCAGTGGTCTGGAAATTTCCATCAGTATCAGACGGCGCAAGGGAGAGAGGTGATATAGATCAATACTAAATCAATAAAGCTCAGTGTCATTGTCTAAGACGAGGCTGGGCTCAGTGACTCCGGCAGGTTCTACTAAGGTTTGGATCACACTTGATCCACACTGCTCTGATGTAGCTTTGAATAGTAGTTTTGTGTTGTGAATCACAGTGAAACACTTAATGAGAAATAAAGAAAGATTATCATGACTCCTAAACCAAATCATCAGCTGACTATTATTTTACATCCCTACATAAATAAACAAATAAAATTGGCCATAGGTGATTGCCAAATGATTTAATTACTATATAAATTAATTTTAGATTTTAAGAAATGCAAACAAGTTGATTTGAATTCAAAACTATGCTGCAGGATAATGCATCTGCTACAGAATAGTGCACTGGTATGTTTTTTAGGGCTGGGCAACGTGATGATACCATGAGATTATCTAAATGTATTAACTGTCGGAGATTTTGTGATGATGATAGTAATAGATGATAGTAATTCTGTGGCAGCTTTTCCTTTTAACATCTCGGGGTAGTGCTTTGGTTTGATAGATGTTTAATAAGTCAAGTCCATTTTATTCATACAGCCCAATATCACAAATTACAAATTTGCTCAAGGGGGGCTTGATGATTGAAACAAATAATCGACTATTCAGATTATGAATTGCAAAATTACACAATGCGTCTTATTTAGCTACCAACATTTAAATTAAACTTGAGGTTTACTGCTTTCAAAAATGGATCTTTTAATGAACGTTTCTGCTACAGCAAAAGAAAGTTCCACTGAAATCAAGTCCTGATCTGAGCAGCTGATCTGCTGTTTAATGACGGAGCAGTTTACACGCCAGTACTGCAACACACCGGGACAAACTGACACCATATACAAAGAAAGGAATAACGTCATGCATCACATTTGCCGAATTTACAGGGGGGGGTCAATAAATATTATAATAATTATTAATTAATGATTTTATAGTAGACAGTGTTTCACAACATTTATATATTTTCCCCTAAGTCAACAACTCACAAAACTCTGATATTTTTTTTTAAGGGAGTTTGGTGCAGATTACCTGCTGCCTCACGCATAGACAGGAGAACTCTTTTCTTTAGAAAGTATGAAATTGTCCGGTGTTGTGTAATCTTGCACACTCGGCAGCAACACGTTCTCCAGCTGGGAACGTCACCGTTATTGATGCATCGTTTATAATTGTAAAGTGAGGGAACATCTGGAATGTGAATGTGGCCGTTGTGTATCATAATTATGTGCTACTCTCAGCGCCATTAAAAATCAATTAAATTGACTAAGGAAAGAAACTGTATAGAAAACGTTACAGCTCATAACGTGAAGTAACACGGCTTTAATCGTAAGCTAGCTCGCTAACTACCTTACCAAGACAAGTCTTCATCATCCACACAGCAACAACGTTACGCGCATCCTCTGCAGATGCTCCGGTGTTTCCAGGAAAGTTCAGCTTTGCAGACGCTGCAGTTAACAACCTTTTTGGCTGAGTGAAGAGCTGCCACACTTTGGAGGTTTTAGGTGTTACTGCAGCGCTGATGTTGTCGTTTTAGTAACTTCACTGTTCACATCACTTTAGTCCGTTAAGCTGACAATGTCGTTACGGCCAGATGACATCATGAACGAATTGATTAGTAAATTTGTTGGCAACGAATTTAATAATCGATTTTTGTCGACTACGTTGATTAGTTGTTGCATCCCTACCAGTCTGTACAGTCAAAGTCCTTATAGGCAAGTACTCGGCAGCCATCTTGGTAACGCCTCCAGGAATTTATTTTAGACCAACAAAACCTGGGCCTTATTTGAATGATTGTGGAGAGGGCCTTAACTGCACTTTCAATGGTCACTGGGACATAAAACTACATGAATAGAATCACCAGTAAAATCTGAAAAAAAAAATCTATAAAAAAGGTTGATGACATTGCCCCAAAATAAGGTTTAAAAGGCGTTTTTCCACACCTGCTAAACTTCTACTGCGCATGCATGGTAATAGTGACACATGTGTAGTAGACCCTTATGTCAGTGGAACCACACGATTTGCCGCCTCGGCTGTTAAAAGCAAATGACAGGCTTTCTAGCGGGAGGGGCGGGATAACCGCGGTGGCGTTATGGGTTTTTCCAATAGAGTTATATTCAGAATTCTTAAAGTGACATCTATTAAATGGTACAGTATACGACACCACCTGTCCTTAGACCTTCAATTCAGATGAGTAAAAAACTCTTACTGGGAAAGAAATGAATGAAACCTCAGAAAGAGCAACCCAATCAGCAGAATTAACCAAAATAGACATTCGTAACTGGTTATTTGAGCCATTAACTGTTTCCCCATCAATTTTCCAGAATATGTACTTTATTGTAATTGATCAATCAATGTTGTAATCTGAAATAACAAACGACATAGATGATTAAAATGGTACAGAGGGTTTTATTCATGCCCCCACCCCAAATCCATGCAGACATAATGCATTCACTGCGAGTGTTAAAAATGGCGATAAGGGAGTTCCTTCTCAGCACAAGGGTGGAACGAAAATTTATTAAATGAAGCCCCTATTTATAGTACTTAATGTCCTTGCTATATCAGTTTTAATCTGTTCATCTGACACACATTAATTGTTTGAAACCCACAAACAACTACTTTGTGGTTGGAGAAATCATCATTTGACCAGAAAATCCAGATTTATTACCTAAGCCAATTAGCATGAATCACTACAAGCGCTAGGGACACAATTTTGAAGGCCCAACAGAAATGATTATACATAGAGCAATACAGTAAAATGCGTATAAACAAAAGTCTCTTTAGCTTAAAGATTGTAGAGCGACTCTACACTGAATGTATACAATGCTAAAAATGCACTTGAGATGTTTTACTGTGTTACACATAAACATTGCTAACAAAGTGGTAGGGCTTAGTTTTAATTGCTTAAAGATCAAACATGTTTAAAAATAGGTCTCTTTTGACAAATTGTCAAACCCACATGTAAATAAACTGTTTTTGTAAGCAGTAGTTGATGTGAAGTTGTGATGTGAAAAAAGGTGAGTCAATAAACAGCTAAACACATTAAAGAAAGAATATGCGTGACTGTTCACCCAGATGGCAACCAAGCAAACTTCATGCAAATGTCCCGAACAAAATCCTCCACTCCCACAGTTGCCAACACAGAGCTGCACTTGTTTCCACTGTAGGCGTTCAAGCTTTTTGCAGTGTCACAGCCCCTCGGGCCAGCAAGGAATGGGTCTTATTTTACAGTTTCCCCTAAAGAGTACTGGTATGGAACATCAGCCCTTCTTTGAAACCTAGTGGAGAGTGACATGAAAGGTTGGAGAATGTGAAAACCTGTGTAGTGAAGCAGGGGTAAAGTTCAGGTTCATTTGGAGACACCCGTAATTATTGCTCTTAACAGGAAATGTGGTTTAATACTACACATCACAGAATTCTGGGAGCGGCAGAACAAACTATTGTCGTTTTAATAAAGAAGTCAGGCAATAATTTGCCTTTTTCCATCATTCTGTGAGCAACCATGATCTGATTATATGCTGTGCACGAACAGCAGGGCACAGTGAAAGGAGTTGTTTACCTCACTGAGAAGTTGGAGGTACGCAGCGTGCAGCTCTTTATCTAACAGCTCACCGTGGCTTCTCCTGACGGCTCCATTACTGCCTGAAATATTTCAAACTGATCTGCTGCCAAAAATGGTCTTGTTTTGTAGACGCAGGATGATGAACGATAGTGGTAAGTGCTAATTTTCTGTGACTACCACTTGTATTGCCTGTGAAATGCTTCATTGTGAAGCTGCATCAGTAGGAAATGTCCCGTTTGCATAAGCAGTAACTTAAAACAGCGTTTTTCCAGGAATGACACCCAGTTTGTAATATTGCAAATATGTTAATATTGCAATACTTTCATCAGTGGGCCATAGGCTCAATTACCACTATGTTACCTCATTCAGTGATAGATAGGGACGTAATTATTTATATGATAATCTTAAAGATTGTTACTTTAGATCACCAGTTCAGAGAAATTCTCTCCTCCTTTAGCAAATGCAATTAAGCAGGTCACTAAACCCCAGTAGTGGAAGCCCATAGTGTCCAGCTGCAGAAAACTTTTGTTGTACTGGGGTGAAATTGTCCAGTATGCATAGTAGGGTTGGGGAATAAAACAATAATGATTATTAATGATTATTTTTATTGTGATATAAATGTTCCTCAATAACAATATATCAAATGGGACTCGCAAACAAATTAGCACTTAATTTTTCTATTAAGATATTTATTTTGTTGAGGAAAAGGGCCTAAAAAAGATTTTACTTAATTTTTCTCATGCATATTTGCTGAAAAAAGATTTTATCATAATTGTGTTGAATGTTCTACCTCATATTTGTTAAGTGATCCACTGTTTGTCCTCTGGCAGTGTTTGTCATCTTCTGACCATAAAGAATAGTCTAAAACCACAATTAAACATCTGGTTTCTTCAAATTTCACTCAGGAGCAAAAATCACCCTTTAAACTTGAAAGAAGTAATGCTTTGATATTTATTGTGATAATTATCAATATCGAATGATATGAAATTTTTTATCGTGATAACATTTGGTCATATCGCCCAGCCCTAATGCATAGAAAGTGCAATGTTGATAAGGGCGTTGGTACCCTGGCATTTTGTTTCTTTTTAGATGAATGTAGTAAATTATTATTTTATTAGCAACGTCTCTGCAGATAAATTAATTAATTCTTTGGTCTATGAAATATCTGAAATTTCTTAATTTAACCATAAATTGAAGTCTTCAGATTGCTTTTTTGTATTCGAGTGACTGTCCAAAATTGTAGAAAGTAAAGAAAAGCAGCAAATCGTCACGTTTGTGAACCTGGAAACAGAAACAGTTTTTCCCCCAGCAATTTGATAAATTATTTTAGCTGTATAACAAATATGGTAGTCTAGATTGGTACAAGGAACAACCTTAAGCTCTGTTCTCCCCCTCGGCAGGATTTCATCAGAATATTCTTTAGGCTTCAAAGAAAATCCAGTCGAAGAAAATTCAGTCTGAACTTATAGTTGGATAAGAACAGGTCTCTAAAAGGAGTCCTTATTTTTGTTGGGTGTTCCCTACGTCTTCAAAACAAATAAAGGTAGTATTGTGCTGCTAGAGAGAGAGATAACGAGGCCTAAAAAAGCCCATGTCCCCTGAAGACGTGCTTATTAATTTATCACTGACAGGGGTAGCCTGGGAGGAGCAGCTAAACTAGGCTAGGGCAGCAAACTGATGCTACTGATTCAAGGGCAAACACTGCCTTTACTACCTCTGATTCTTTTCTCTAGCTCTGTCTCTCTTTACATCACTTACTCTTTTTTTCCTGTCACTTTCTTTCTCCCCGCTGCTTTCTCTCCTCTAATCTTCCTCTGTCATCTTCTGATGCCCTTTTGTTCTCCATAACGCAGTCTCTTCTCCTCTTATTTTTCCTTTCATCCATCTACATCCACGCCTTTCAGCCTGACTTGATCTGCTGATATCTGCCTGTATCTGCATGTGTAGGAAATCATGAATTCAATGCATGAATAAGGCTGACTTCTTAACATTGACCTGCACATTTCTGCATGTTAATCCCCATTATGCTTGCGTGTCTAAGATGTGGTTAAGAGCCACAGTAAAATATAGAAAGACACATTAAAATTCCTAGTTGGAGAAACATATATAAAAGAATACAGTAAGTTAATGCTACATGTGTAAGGAAAGTTAGAAACTGTTGATATGGTTAAATACCAACTTTTTCTCCTAATGTTTTGCATATTGACTACACATTGTTTATTTACCGTTGACCTTACTGTTATGGCGGCCATTACTCCTCTGGCTTACTGCCACAAGTGAAGCAGGAGGGCTCAGTGTTAATGGCACACTGCTTAATATGTGCACAAGCAAACACCTAACCATCATCTTGTGTGTTTGTGGGTTTTTAATAGTCGCATTTCCTCTCTGTGTATGGGTATGCTGCAGGCTTTCATTTGCAACATTTTATTATTTAAAATCTATTAATGTTTTGTACACATGGGACTGATACGACTAAAAACACCATCTTCATGTTAAGCAGGTTATTTATAGACTTCCTGTTAGTGGTTTCTTGCCAGGCAGTTAAGCACCCTAGATGGCCGGCTATTAGTTGAAAATTAACATCACTTCCATGAGGTGATACATTATGAGTAATATCAAAGTCATTATAGGCAAGTCATGCCACTTGGCCGCCATCTTGGCAACGCCTCCGGGCAGCTGTTTCGGACTAACAAGACCAGGCTCCTCTGAATGAATGGGGAGAGGGCCAGAACTGCACTTTTACTGGTCACTGGGACATAAAAACTACATGAATAGAATCAGCAGTAAAATCTAATAAAAATTGCTGAAAAAGTTTGATGACTTTGCCCTAAAATAAGGTGTAAAAAGCATTTTTCCCAACCGGTTATACTTCTAAGCATGTGTCAACACTTCCACGCATGCACAGTAGAAATAAAACAGACGCTTACGTAAGTAGAACCACACGATTGGCTGAAATATGTTTCCCGCTTCGTCTGTTAAAAACAGATGATTGGCTTTCTAGTGGGAGGGATGGGATAACCGCCATCTTTCCCCATAGAGTTGTATTGATGTGATTGATTGGCGTTTCTCCTCTATAAAATGTCTCTGGTAGTATGTATCCAGGTTCCAGGATTCAAGCTAAGTCGTATTTGGTGCACCGTATCGTGTCCTACACACACACACACACACACACACACACACACACACACACACACACGCGCGCACACACTATATTGGCTCAGTCACATACTCGCTGTTTCCTGTCAGCAGGGTGCAAAGTTAACTTTTTTGTCCACCAGGCAATGGCTAGTGGATGCTTAAAGTGAACCAGCCATTCAATAGATTAACATCGTTTGCAGTACCATCGCACAGCATTTGGCTGGTGCTAATTTTGCACCCTGCCTGTCAGGCTCTTGATAGCGTTCAAAATTAGTCTTTTTTTGTCTATGCACGATAGTGGTAAATCTGGGCTGCTCGACAAATGTGATGATTGAGTTCACGGCCCATTTCTGTGGCTTCTGTCTGAAGACACTTTCGATTTGTTTTTGCTTGGTGTGAATGTATTTCGTCCATGAACAAAACAAGTCCAAAGCACTTTACACCAGCCTTTAGCTTTACGAAACACTTTTAAGGATGATTAACTCAAAAAGATGTGCTATAAACTGATGCTAGCCTAGCAACAATGAGCCTACAAACAACTCATAATGCAACACTCGCTGAAGGAGTTGATAATACTGTCTCTTTTCAAAAAACATATCTGATGTAGTGAGCATGTAATTATCTAGTCCTCAAATATAATACACCCCCCAACTTTTTCAAGCATAATTTCCAAGAAAAAAAAGTTCTGTTTGAGTGAAATATCAGACATTCATTCTCACACTGGTTGTTTTGTAGAGATTTAAATCAGAGAGTTCAGCAGGTTCAGTGGGTTCCTCAGAGTTGGCCCGAGGTGGTTTTCAGCTTGTTTGACCTTTTTAAGATTTTAAGTCAACAGAGTCAATCTACTCACAAATCTGGAGATTTGTTTGTTTGTGAGCAAAGAATGTTGTCTATTATTTTTTTGTTTTAACTTGTTCAACTAAAATACATTTAATAATCTTTGAAACATTCATTTTAGCTTTTTTGTTTTGTTTTTTTACCTCCTGGGGTTTGTAGGCTTTGAGGCAGAAATCTGATCGATCTTACCTTCAGAAGTGGTCTCCCGCTGTCGGACCTTTCTGTCAGTCACTTTCTGCTTCCCTGATTTTGGTTGACCATGACAGTTTGGCCAGTGGTGATAGAATTTGCAGAGTTACACTGCTTTGATCTCTTTTATTTTGGGGATTTCACAACGTGATGCAAGTTGGATGAAATTTGCTGATTATTTATATTATATTTATAACCTCGTGAATATTTTATCTTCTTTGTGGTTGTTGCACTTTGTTTTAATGGAGCTGAGGCTATTTGGCAGATCACAGATTAATCATAACAGGGTTTTTGTTGTCATATGTGATGCATATAAAAATGTCTGAAATATAAATGTACTCTTCCATTTGTTGATGTACAGGCTGCAATTTCAGTAATTGAACAAATGCGGAAAGGGATCCTTCATTTCAAATGACATTATTCAGGACATCAACGTATGTTTTTGTTGATATTCTTTTAGTGAGTGTGTCTTCCCCAAATATGTCCTCTTTGTTTTATCGCTATGTTTAGTATTCCGTTAATTTAATGGTTTGATGTAGAATGAGTGAACGGTAATCAGGTTAAATGTTTCCCTAAAGCATACTTCACAAGGACAAACAGTATTACAGGTATTGAACCTGTGACCTTTCTGTTAAAGGACACTTGCTTTAAATGCTGGAACCCTGCAGGCTGCTGTTGGGTTCCTGTATGAACTCTGCCGCTTTTGGAAACCAATGGAAATCTGATGTATAGTAGGCTTATTTAAATTTACTGCTGCCACAGCTGTGGTACAACCGTTACTGAAAACCTACTGTGAATTAAGAGAGGTACATATTTCCAAATAGGTCTGTTTCCATACCAGACATATATCTAAGTTTTGCCAATAACAAGCGTTTTTTGTTCAGATGTTGGCAGCTAACACGTGGCAATAGAATTGGTCCCTTGGTATGAAAGCTGTGAATTCTGAAAACTGCAGTCTGTGCAACATTTCAGATACAAGCTATTTGAACAAACAAGGAGCCAAATCATACCCGCTATGTTTTTTCACATAGTTTATCTTTGTCCCTTCTGTCTCTTGAAAGTTCAGCGAGATGATTTTCTCATAGTAAAATATGAACTTAATCTTTACCATTTAGCTTAAGTTAAGACTGTTCAGAATTGCATGCACCTATCTGCGGTTTCTTTAACACTTGTTAGGATTACAAAACCAGAAGTTTTACACTTACAGCATCAGGAATGTAGCTAAAGTCATAAATTAAATTAGTGTGAGGGGTTTACAGATATAATCCTTAAGGTCACCGACTGGGTTATATTTCCGAATCGAAATCGCAGCGCCTCCGTCTGTAACCCGCAATAGCCAATGGGAGCGAGCTGACCGGAAAGCGTCACCAACGTGTTGTGTATTTGCTCTCGCTATCTAATCATGCTGATTCCCTCTTCTCAGCCACAAGTTCATCCACAGCTTTACTTTTTTTTCTGTGCATAACATAGCACACTCAAGTGCAACCAGCTGACGACGACATGATTGTTTATGACTGAAGTCATGTTTGATCAGACATGCTTCTATGAGATCCCAAGTCCCCGGAGACGGCACTAAAAGCATTTAGTATGAATGCCAAGTGTGTAGTCGTCCGTCTTAACTAAATTGTCTGGTGTGTGTGTTTTTAAGATTAAAATATGAACAAATATGTTAATTCTGTTGTTACGTCTTTGGTATCCCACATTTTTAAAATCATTAAGATTTGAAAATCCTCTAGTGTGTACCAGACATTAGCTATGTCTCCCTTTTAAACGTCTTGTTCTCATATGATCCGTTGGCCCCTTTCCCTTCTGGTCCCACAGTTTTCTCTTTCTCCCTTTCATTTACGTTTTCTTTCTCTCTCATCGCCTTACTGCCTTATGTGTCTCTGTTTCCCGTCTAACAATGACCCTCATTGTTGAGCAGGAGGTTGTCAAGCATGGTATCTGGGATTAAGACACACAGACAGACAGACAGAAACACAGACAGAGCCATTCTAGACTGTTCCATTACCAACCAAATCCTCGCTACAGAGGCCTTTCAGGATAAGTTTTCATGGCAGACAAGGCACTGGTTGGGTCACATTGAGTGTCCTAATCTCCTAGTGTCATTGTCCTCATCCCTCAAGTGTTTGAGCTTGGATGTAACCAGGCCACCTTTGCTCAAAGGTGTATGCACTATGGTGCTGTGCTCTATAGTCCCTCAAATTGTTGACATTAATAATCATTATATTCAACAATATGTAGAAGGTTTTTAATACACTCAGTTTGCTGGTTTGTGCTACCTTTGGTTTCAGTAGTATGGGCCCTGACCCAATACAAGAATTTTTCTAATGGTGGGATTTTCTAGCTTTTAAAGAGGCTTAGGACCTAGCGGTGCCAGTTCAGTTGGTTTTGGAAAGAATAGGGGCTGAAGAATGCCTTTAGAGGACTCCGCAATCTTTATGTGCAAACATAAGACTTCTGAAACCCCCATTTAATAAGCTTAAGAAATAGAAAACATGAAAAAAGGTTCAACTATTCAGCCTGCAACACCATGCTCAGGTTTAGTGGAGTTCATATGTGCTTTTATCCCTACAAAGGCAGAAGTAGATTAGAGGCCATGACACACCAGGCCAAAGCAATACCTCAGTTCAGTTCAATCTTATTTATAGTGCCAATTCTTAACAGGGTATCTCATTGCACTTTTCGTGTTACAGGTCTAGACCACATCTTTGCAATATTATTTACAGAGACCGAGAGAGAGAGAGACATAGCAGGAGGAAAGACAACACACAGTGGCACAACGTATGTTCCACATAGAGATGTAAAATAATAGTCATGGTCTGTTCTCAATCTATGGTGAAACTGGGAACCATATGATGTGTACCCAGGTAGTGCTAGTAGACTGACTAGTGGAGGTTGCAGTGCGTCTGATTCTCTTTTTTTTACTAGCCCTGCTGAATGTGAATCATACCAAAAAGAAGCTCTGTTAGCTATTGTGCAGAAAAAATACTGTGATGCTATGACCCTTCTTAACTGAAAGCTTCCTCCATGTTGGCAGGACGGTCTTTCCTGCCTACTCCCGTCATGCTGTTTGTGTACCAGTGAATCATACTAATGTATTGGTCAAATCAATTTGAACTAATATAAACCCTGTCCTAGGGCTGTAGCGGTGAAGTAATTTCCACCGCGGCAATATGTTGGGGCTCAACGGCGTTATGCGGTATTATCGCATTTTTCATCAATGAAGTAATTTGGTGCCAAATAGAGTGTAGTAAGAGAGTCTATATCTGTCACCTCACTGCACAGTGAGCCGCTAACAGCAGCTTTAAGGCCTTTATGGCCTGAGCAAGCTAGCTGATGCGTGCCAGTCAACAACATTGCCAAGCAAACAATTTTTTGTAGTTTGACGGTGTCTTTTTCAGACGTAGCTATATCATTACCTTCAGGGCGTGTCTATCAAGTCTATTTACATACCGTAGCAACGCACGCGCGCACACACGCTCGCCGGTGTGGAGCAGAATGGCTGTCCACAGTTAACCACTGCGCTGTAGTAACGTTATAACTAAATTTCCACAGAAAGCAACATGAAAAGGCTTCCGACACACTACGCTCCTTAGTTAGTAAGAGTCAAATGAGGCTTACTGTCCAGTTTCTCTGGACTGTCCGTCAGGATCACAACGTTAGTCCAACATCGCTGAGTGTACTAACCACATTAGCCGCGCAATATGCTAACGCCAAGTTAGCTAACTTTTAAAATAACAACACAAAAGACGGCAACACTTACAACTTCAGAGTTTGTAGTCGGGTCACGTACAGCCCACGGCGATCCATCCTTGAACCGTTAGAGAGCTCATTACGGTTGTGGAACTTTTGAAGCACTCATTTTATTAATTTAACACGCCCTGAAGTGTACAGTATGAACATTGCAGTTGTTGTGGTGCTTGCCATCCTCCGCGGTAGGCTTGACCAATAGCACTGTATTTCAATTTTGGGGTTATCGCGACAGCCCTACCCTGTGCCAAAAAAACCTCTCAAAAACCTTGTAGCTTACAGGTGGAAAGCAATGTGTTAGGTTTCTCTAATACTTATGGTTTGACCAAAAAACTAAGAGGAGGGCAGACCAGGGCCATTTAAGGCAGGAACTGATTTTCCTCACCTCAGTGCTGCCTGTGCTTAAGAAAGGTTAAAAGTCTTATTTTTCTTTGATGTAGCTGAATCGCTCCTGAGGTTTCAGTCTTCTTTGGAGCCATCCATTATAGAAATGTATGTATGGATTTATGAATTTATGAGCAACCTTGTACATCTGCTTGGAAATATATGTACTAAATTACATAAGGAGCTTAAAAAGTAGTTTATTTACAGGCTGTAAATGTGTGTGCTGCTGAACTGAATACCACTAAAACCTTAACTCGCGATGAATCATCGCTGTCCCACCAAACGCAGTAATAACATTTAGTGTACCTAAAAGGTCCTGACAAGGATTTAGATTTTATATTAAACAATATATTTAAAAGACAAAGCAAATGTTAGTATCAGGATTTAGTGGGATCTGTGGATTTTCTTTACTTTCATTTTCATACCAAATAAAAAGTTTGGACTGAATAGATGGTAAATGATTTGGCTCTTTGTTTTTCCGTTGTACCTAAAATAGTTTAAATAGCTTTTTCCTTGTATCTGAAACGTTTGAAGCATTGCACAGACTGCAGTTTTTGGAGCTTACTGCTTTCATACCATGGCAGTGGACTTTATTTATCCACATGGTAGTTGCTAAAACTCTAAAAAATGTTTGTTACTGACTGGAATCGTATCTGTTACTTGATTATATTTGCTGATAGAACATTGTTTGGGGTCTTGGGTACTGTTATGGTTTTGTGATGTAACTGTTTCTGCAAAAATAGATGCTTCTAACAGATTAGAGCAAATTCTTTATCCTTATCCTTTTTGGTGAGAGAGACAGACACCTGTAGAAAAGGATCAAGACATACAGGGAGTATTGTGTCTCTTAACTCAGTATTTTACCTCAGTGACAATGCTCCTCTTGATGTAGAGGTGATTATTGAGCTTTGTTTTGGACAAATACACACGTTGAAGACAAACTACTTTAAGCAAGGTTGGTGTTGGATACAGCATCATTATCCAGGGTACCTGCGGGGTCTTAAAAATATTTTCAAAATCTTAAATTTCATATTCCAAAAATAAGGCCAAAATTTTGTTTACCAGGGTCTTAAATTTTTTCTTGTCCTTTTGTAGGATTAAATTAATGCCGTAACGTCATAAGTAAATATTTTGTGTATGTGACTTTATAATATACTCCGTTTGGTGTGACTCTGATGTTATACGGCAGTACAGGTAATGTTCCTGTTTACGTCAGTGTTTAGCTTTACACTCTGTACTGTGGCGTGTTCGCGGTGCAAGAGCTCTGGCATCCAGCTCTGGTGCTTATCAGTCAGTTGTCAGGAAAGAAAACAAAACTTCTCTGACGTGCTGCTAACACTAGTTCGTCGACTGAGAATGGGCAAGTGTCTGAAATTCAGAAAGCCAGAGATATGGACAAGTTGGCGGTTGAGGCTGAGGGCAGTGACAAGCGGATTGGCGTGCGAGCCAGCACTATGGTGAGCGCTAATGGAACAGCGGCGCTGGAAGAACCGCTGCAGGTTACTGGTCAGTTAATGTTACAACAGCAACGGAGAGCCAGGTGTGTATAAGACGAAGACGGTGTCTGTGTGTCGGCGTTGCGCCACTGTTGTAGAGTAAAGTTATGTGAATGGAAACATCCAACTAACGTTGACGCACATAAAACTTACATCACCCAAACTGGAGCCCTTATCCCCGCTGCCTTCAAGCCAATACTATATAATACTGTACTTTCATGCAGCCTTAGATGCAAACACAGAATACAATTAATAATCACTGAAGCAATTGGCATATTATTTTACATTACATTACCTTATCTAGCCAAGGTGTAAGTAATTGCAACAACTCATACCACACAATTTCTTGGTATTGTTGATTTCACCCCTTAAGACTTCTTAGTGCACAAATATTGTATTCATTTCATAGTTGTCATTTACACTGGATGCTGGGGACATGTCTCCATCACTTTTTTAAAAGAATTTGTTAAATATCTTGTGAAAATGGCTTGCAACAGGAAATGTTAGATAAACAAATGAAAATAATTTGAGAAAGATTTATTTGCACAATAGGAAAACATGCAATGCAATTTAAAGATAGAAGAAACAAATGTGCATTGTTCAAAAAAGTTTCTTAAGCTAAAAAAAACAGCTGCTGAGTGCTGCATTATATTCTTTCTATTATATTCTTTGAATTGTCACCTGAATCACTTTATATAAATAAAGACAATTCTACCATAAATTGGTGCAGAAAATGTCTCCAGAATGCAGAAAATTAAGTGTTTAATGCTCAAAATGTTCTAGGGGACCCCCAGAACACCCATTTTTATATTTCAGCATTGCGTATTTTATCAAATAATGTTAAATTGTCTTGTTCTCGTGAACCCAATATTGTAAATCGTGTATGTGAGCCAAGTGTATCGTCACACCCCTAATCTGAACCCTTATGTCCCCACCACTTTTCAACACAAAGTGACGTCCTTGATTCATTTTATCTTATCAAAGTACAAACACACCCCAAAACGCTATAGTGTGTTAAATATGAATGTATAATAATAAAAATATTTTATTAAATTCAGGTAACTTAATAATAATTTTCTCGGGCTTAAAATTCATACAGATTTTCCATTATAAGGCAGTGAAGTTAGTATTAAATTTCATCCTAGGTGCTATTAAAAAGGTCTTAAGTCTTAAATTTAACTTTGAGAATCCTTGGGGTACCCTGTTATCAAAACCAAATAATTCCCTTGTCAACCCTCTCTATTTTAAGATTAAAATAAACAATTGGCTCTGACAGTGATATAAAACAGAAGAGTTACTCCTGGGGAAAAGGGGGAATAAACTTCCAAAAAGGTCAAGGCAATCTGGTCTTAGACACTTACAGTCTGAGTGTGTGATGGTTTGACCATTTATTCATAGAATTAATTGATTCTCTCACTTTTTGTGGACGCTAACTTTAGCTTTCAACATTTTTAAATAACTTAAATTATAAATGACTTATTCAAGAACTAAACTAAAATTATGTAGCACCTCTAGCAAATAGATTTTTCCTTCTTCCTCACCCCCTCTCATTTTCTCTTACATTTTCCATCTCTTGCATTTTTGTGTGTTTCCATAACACTCTCATAGGTAATGTTTTAAATATTTTACCACATGGCCATATTCCCACGTAGAGCAGCTAAAGGCTTGTGCAGACTACGTGACTTTCGGTGTCGGCCGTCCGCCATGCTGTTCAGACTACACAACTTGCCGAGTCTGGAAGTTGTTTTGGCGTTCACACTACATGACAGGGGGTCACACACACACTATACGAGCTGACAACAGCTGTGTCACCCAATGGCTGGTCTCCAAATCACGTTTTGTCAAGAAAACACACGTGAAATGTGAAACGGGAAATGACGCAAACCTACACACGAAACAGCTGTTGTTTGTTGTTATTATAAAGATAGCAATTATAAAGACAAAGAATATGGGTGAAAGAATGGATTAGCACACGCAGGTAGCAGGGATTATCTGAGCTACAGAGAGTGCTGGAGGTGAATAAAAAGTGTTTGCAGTGGAAAAAGTAGCTGCCTGCTCTGCTAGCTGCCTGCTGTCATTGGCTGGATGTGGATGTCGAGTCGGCCGACTCCTCCAGATATTTGGCATGCTAGATATCTGGCTGGCATCTGCGATGTGTCAGCAGTGCGTCAAGGAGCCGTTTTGATGCGTCGTTGAGTAGTTCGCACATAACGACTGGCGACCGCAGATCAGTCGCTGATGTACCCCCGATCACAGCCTGACGGTCGTTGAGCTCGCCGACTGGCAAATCGGGCTTAGAATCATGTAATGTGAACTAGGCTTAAGTTGCCAGGGGCAGCCTCAAAGTACAGTTTCTCTTTCCAAGCACACACCAACACACATTCCCCCTTTCATCCCATCTCCCATATACTCACTATACTATCCTAACACACACACACAAACAGTCTTGACTTTGCACTCTTGACCTCCATGAAGCACATATATAAACACACACACTCCCAAGTTCAAAGTGACAGTTTGCTCACATTCTACATGCAGGACACACACACAGTGGAAAAGCTTTCTAGCCTAACCAGTGTCAGTATAATTATTGTGTTTGGTTCTTGCCTCCAGCTGAGTCGTCAGCCACACATCTCAAGCCTTGACGTAGGAGGATGAGATTAAAGAGGAAGGATGTGAGCGAAATTAAAGGAGAGAGAAGAAGGTGAAGGAAAGTAAAGAGAATGAGGGAAAGGGGGTTTAGAAAATGGAGATAGTGCAGAAAACAAAAAGAGGAAACATTTATTCTTAATTCTTTAGCACCAAAAACATTAAATGAAGAGAAAGGAGGGCCTCGGTTTCTGAATGAAACAGGCTTTAGCTTTCCTCAAGCATTTGAAGGAGACACAAACATGAAAAGACAGACGCATTCATAGTAGGGCTGGACTCGAATATTCGAATAGCTGCCTGACCTCCATTCAGAGCAGAGAACGTAAAGCTCTAGTTTACATCAAAGGGAAAGCAAAATGAATCCCACAGCTGTGTGAGAACACTTTAAACAGAATGATGACTGTGGCAGTTATGGGGTTTATTCATTTTACAATCCTTAATTTAATTATAGATAAAAAAAAAAAAGTAAAATAGGCTACATTTTAAAATTAAGCAGTAGCTTAAACTGTAGGCTACAACAAACAAACAAACAACAGAATAATGAACACATTTAAATCATTATATTAGGCCAATTGAAGAATCATGTAGTAGGCTATAATAAAAGTTAAAAGTGATAACGCATAATAACGTGATGTTTTAGTCCCTACCGGAAAAAGCGTTCATCTTGTTTGCTCTACTTGGAAGCCTGTCTGTCTAATATATTCACGTATTCTGCTCTGGACCTGCTCAGTTCAGCCTCTCAGTCTAGACTCTCAGGTAGGTAGCCTATGGTTCTAACCTGCTGGGCACATCAGGCACCAACCCGATTCGGCACGCACCGTCCTTATCTTCTGCTTTTCCCGTCCTTGTAACCCCGCAGTAAATTTTATCTAACTCCTCATTCACTTAGTCCTGCACTAGGGTCTACTAACCTTGACATAACACAGTTAAAAACAAAAAAGTGTTTGCAATAATAAATTTTTGCGGTGGCAGCTCCGAAATTGTGGAATGCCCTTCCTCTTACCATTAGACAGGCTTCCTCACTGTCTGATTTTAAAACCCATCCATCTCGCTTTTGACCTTCGAGGATGACACTTGGAGGAACTCATTTGTTAGTGTTTTAACGGTATACATTATATTTATGTGATAACCTGTAAATTGATGTTTGCTTTTTTTAATCTCTGTACAGCACTTTGTGCAACTTCGTGATTGCTGTTAAAGTGCTCTATAAATAAATTTTGATTGATTGATTGATATATAGGTCTGTGCATTCCTCACTGCACTGGACAGCATGTACTAGATTGCTTTTCTTCTGTTTGGGTGTGCAGTCTTTCGGGTGGGCCAGTATCTGTCTTAGGGTGTTGTTGGGTTTAAAGAACACAGGGATGTGGTGTTTGTGGAAAATCCTCCCGAGTTTCTCTTATACTCAGTTAGACCTGAAGAAGCCTCTTGGATGGGAGGAGAAATGTCTTCAAGTATCCTCAGCCAGTCCAGTTGCTCCTGATTTTACCCTTCTTGAATAACTAAAATCTGGGTGACTGATCTTCACAGACATCTTTTGAAGCCACCCCTTTGCCCTCATTTTGTGTCATTGTTCATCTGTATCCAGTTTGTGAAAATGTATTTTGCATGTGGTTTAGTAAGCATTTGCTTGATTTATTGCATTGATTCCCTGTGTTGCAATGAATATAAGTTTGCTGAATCTTGTCCGCGCGTAGTCTGTAGGCATTTATAAGAATGCGGCTAAAGTGGCCATTTTACATTGGCATCTTAACATGATTCTGCATTTTTCTTTCTTCTTTTGTCTTTCTTCTTTCTTCTTCAGTACTGAATGTTTGTGTATTTTTTTTTTTTTTATGAATGCACGATAACGAAGTCCTTTTAGGCAAGTCCTGCCACTCAGCAGCCATCTTGGCAACGCCTCTGGGCAGCTATTTCGGACTAACAAGACCAGGCTTCTATCTAAATGAATGGGGGGAGAGAGCCAGATCTGTACTTTCACTGGTACCCGGGACATCAGCAGAGAATCACTATTAAAATCTGATAATAATCACTGAAAAAGTTTAACAACTTTGCCCCAAAATAAGATTTAAAGTGCGTTTTTCCCAACTGGTTATACTTCTACTACGCATGCGTCACCACTTCCGCGCATGCGCAGTAGAAGTATAACCAGTCGGGAAAAACGCTTTTTAAACCTTATTTTGGGGCAAAGTTGTCAAACTTTTTCAGACCCTTACGTCAGTGGAACCACACGATTGGCTGAAATATGATTCCTGCTTTGGCTGTTAAAAGACGATTGGCTTTGTAGCGGGAGGGGCGGGATAACCGCCATCTTTACCGTTACGGGCTTTCCCTATAGAGTTGTATTGAGGATGGGATGGAGTGGCGTGTCTCCTCTAAATTGTCTCTGACGATAAATATCGATTCGATATAATATCCGCAGATATTGGGCATATTTTCATTATCGGAATCCTATCAGAAAATGAAATTTTGGCTGATGATTTAGCCGACGAGAATCAAACAATGCTGTTAAATGTGCCACTGCTGTTGTCGCGCTCTGGACGTTATGTTGCTGCGCCTGGATCGAGCCACGCAGACGTGGGTGCAGGCAGCTAGAGCCAAACATACCATCGATGGTTTGGGTGGTTTTCACTGTTTAAGAGGAAGACAGCTCTATTGCAAAATGGCACAAAAGGGATGCACCATCATTTACACAGTCTAGGTTTCTATGTTTTGGGGAACAGAGATCCTCTGTCGGCCTTGAATGAACATTCCAGGAGAGGAGAGCAACAACAAGAGAGGGAAAGCACCACATCTCTGACCTAAACCCTAGTAAATGTGGACAGACTAACATAAGAAGTATAGGAGAGGAAAGGTTAAGGATAAAACACAATACATAAAAATAATAATAATAATAGTAAAAGAACATACATAAAAGATTAAATGTAAGAGGACACAATTTTCTGCCGTAACAGTACGTACTTAAAGTACCAAGTTTAGCTGTCATCAACTTGAGTAGTTTGGAGCTACCTTCACTTCACCGTCTCCACTGCGGCCGTAACCTGGTGTGTGGGTGGGTGGGGGATTCGACACACAGACAGCAGACAGAGACTGCAGCCTGGTAATAAACAGTTCATCCCGGGCCCGTCTAATACCACGTTTCGGTGCCCATCGTTTCATCGCGTTTCAATCGGGAGGATGATTGAAGGACATTTTAAGCACTTCCAACATGCCATCTCTCGTCTAAAAGAATACATTTTACATGCTGAGGAGTTTGCTGGAGCAGTATGAACAGCTGACAATGGATATTAGCTCAGCTACAACCACAGCAGCAGACGTGATCCCCTCGATCAGCTGAATTTTTTTTCACCCTAGTTTGTTATGCTTTAAAGCACATCCTAAGGACTGAGGTTTTTCGGTCTGGACAACTTTGACAGCTCACTGTTACAGTGCTGTTTGCAGCTCAGAAAATATATCAAGCTTGGTTTTTATGGTTTTACATAAAAATAAAATGTGGCACTGACATATAATCCTGTCCCAAGTGAAATAATTTACTTACTTATTTACTATGTCTGCATTTGTAAAAACATACATTTTTGGTAGTATCAAATGTTATTTGTCTTGTTTAATATCTGTTTCTACAACAAATGAGTGTAATAGGGTATAAGTAGTACAGGAGAGACTTCAGTGAAATAAAAAAAGATGTGTAAATATCTGCATCGGCCAAAATGAGTTAACATATCGGTATATCGAATATTGGCATCCCTAATTTTAATTTCTTTTTAATTAGGTAGTCACTGCTGTGGTTAAATCTTGTTATATTCAAACAGCATAGCATGTACTGCAACATCTTATTTCCTGGATTTTCTGTTAAGCTTTGACTTCCCGTAAACGGCACCCTCTCTTTGGCTTATTTTAACACACTGGCTGTTTTTTAGTCGAAGATGGAGTGAAGTGTGTGTGACTGCTACACAGAAGAAGTCAGCTTACTGGTTAATGACCTTTGGTACCTACATTATATGTTGCAGTGACTATCTTGGCAGGGTCAATTTTATAAATTTTATATTGGTTAATAAGTTAAGTTTGTATCACTGCTCATTACAATTCATTGTCATTTTTGACACATTACTGATAATGGCAGCCTAAAGCTGTTGAGAATAAAGGTGCATTTTGCTTTTAATACTTTTTATTTCTTTTTCATATTGAAATAATAATGAGTATTTATAAAGGAATTTGATAAGTACCAGAATCATTAAGCAGGATCAGCAGATATGATAACATCTAAATGATACTAAGTGTTATAGGAAACGCCTGCTGCTGCTGCTGCTACAAACGTAATCTCTTCGTATGCACCATAAACACTTGACAGCTGGTCTTAAACAGCAAGTGTCAGGAAGTGGTTCAGCTTAAGGACTATAGCATTTTATTATAAAAGAAAGTATCTCATGGCATGTTTCTAAACATACTAGAGGTTGTTACTAAAAACATCTTTTTTTTTTTTTTCTCCTCGCCTCTGTCTCCACCCTCACCTCTGTTTCTCCCTCCACTTTCTTTTCTTCCCGTCTCCCCTCAGTGTAGCTAGGGAATCCTGCAAGAGGGATTAGCGGTCCGTCAATGAGGAACTACCGGCTCATCTTCTGCCACAACCTGAAGCAGCCATAGATGGTTCAGCGGTTCACTGGTCAGGGGAGGAGAGGATAACACTTTCACTGCTACACGGTGAGTACACACACATATGCATGCATGCAGGCACATCCATTGCTGCACTTCACTTCTAAACAATGGAAAGAGAAACGACACACAATAGCACATTTTTGTGTATTATAGTACTCACTTTTTGTGTCTTGACTTGTTTTTCAAAGCTCAACACTTTAGGTGCTTGAGCTAATATTAGCTTCACACACTTGAAATGACAAACTCTAGCTTTAACAACCACAACCCAGCAGAACTTTATAATAAGAGTTCCCACTTCCTCTTCCTAATACACAGTAACATGTACGCTCTAATACATGCAGTTATGTAGCATACATGAATATTTAAAATATCTTAAATCCGTATTTCAGCCTAGAATCCTGTAGATTGCAATTCCACTTTTTTAACAACTTAGTTGCTAACTACCTGATTGAATGTGACAAATGCAATCAATTAGATCACTTTCCTGGAGAAGGGTTCACAAATCTGTTGGCCTATCTAAACGGCTAATAATCACAGTCCTTTCAGTCTTAACATATTTAAAAATGATATCATCTTAAACCAAACTTCGGTTGGACAGACTTTGGCATATAGAGCATGTATTAACTAGGAAACAGACAAGAGTTTTATTGTGTCCTTTGGCCAACTCACAAAATTAATGTTGATTATCTACAAGTGATAAAATCTGCCAGGAAATGTTGTTATTTCCTGTGTGCTGTCCTTGCAGTTTAAAAAATTCTACTAGGTCTAAATTGTGATTTTGATACACAAACAATAAACTTTTAGCTCTACATCAAGTGTATCCAAGGCCTATTAACTAAATACAAAATGCCAACTGATTCAGCACATTGGTTCCCTTAAAAGCAAATATTACAAACATCAGCACATCTCCTTAACTTACTTAGAAAAACCCTAATGTGAAACTTCCTCAAATTCCTTAGTAGCTGTTTAGTTATGTCAAAACAAACTGGTTTTAAACTCGTTGTCAGTGGAGTGAAAGGAGGAGCAAACACCTGATCATTTTGAACGGTTAAGTTTCATTCCTAGCAGAAAAAAATAATCCTGCGCTCTCTCTCTCTCTCTCTCTCTCTCTCTCTCTCTC
>NC_060168.1:25263380-25297698 GCF_021292245.1 Micropterus dolomieu | reverse complement strand
CCCTCTTCCCCCCCCCCCCCCCTCCAATTCAGCTTTAGTGGCATGAATGTAACAACAACATTGCCAAAGCATCATATATACAACATAAGAACAATCAGCCCCATACATTTCATTAAACAAGTAATTAAAGCATAAAGTAATCAAAGCATGTGTGTTTGTGTTAAAAAAAATACAATAAAATTAATTAAAAATAAAATAAATAAATAAAACAGTAAACGTGTGTGTGTGTGTGTTTGTTAAAAAATAAAAAAATTTGAAAAATGAAATAAATAAAACAGTAAGCGTGTGTGTTTCTCTCTCTCTCTCTCTCTCTCTCTCTCTCTCTCTCTCTCTCTCTCTCTCTCTCTCTCTCTCTCTCTCTCTCTCTCTCTCTCTCTCTCTCTCTCACATTTGGTATGTACTGTAAACTCAATTTAGTTAAAACAAAACCAGATTACATTTTCTGATAAACATTTGGCGATGTTGCCTCCTCCCCCAACGAGTAGAATGGACACCATCTGCCACTGTTTGCATTCAGATTACTCACAACCTGACCGTCATCAAAGTCAAACTTTGAACACAAATTATTCATGCAGATTCTGACTTGCTTTGCATTTATTTCCATTCCATTGTCAGACTCGGACAGTGACAGCCACTCTTTGCATGAGAGCTAAGGAGTGACAAGGACGTAACAAATACTGTAGGGATGGGAATTTAATTCAAGTAATGACCTTTTACATAATGATTATATAACAGTCAAAGTGTCTTAATCATGTTTATGTAATTCAAAACATCCCCCTGTGGGAAGAAATAGTTGTAAGAAGTTTACTTTATATTAGGGTGTGCTACATAAACCACAATTTCATTTGGCATAGACAGCACACCTGCTTCATAATCCCTATCTGACAGAAACACCACCACTCTTACAAAAAACCTTAAATCTGTCTCCGTCTCTTCCTGCTATGGCTCCTCAAATACAGGGGTGTCTTGAAGCCCCTTTTTTGTAAACATGGATCTTAAATTTTGTAAAATGTATTATGTCCACCCACCTACTAATCCTTTGAATACAAACATGTCATTAGGGCTTGTTGTAAAAAGTAAGTTGACCCACTTTTGGTCTAAATTAACACTTTTAGAAACACTGATAGCTAATGATATGGCAGCAGACATTCCCCAGTCCCTGACACTTTAACATATACTCTTCCTCTTCTCCTCCTCATCCACCTGTTCTTCCTACCCTTCTGAAATAATATATGTTATAAATGCTTCTGTTGGCTAGTTGCCTGATACTACCCCTCCCACTCCTCCTCCCCCTCTTCTTCTTTCTCGGTTAAATGTCAGGAGGGGAAGCTCACAAACATGCGACAATGTGTAAACCAGCCACTCCTGTATGTTTGACGGCAGTGTGCTTATTTTGTTTGTTTGTGAAGCGCAGAGGTAGAGCGATTGGCCACGACCCTTAATCACTGTTCTTGTTTTCTCCTTGGATCTCTCGATCAGTCGTCGTGATTGTGTTTTCTCCACTCTTTGGCTTGCAGTGTGAGTATGACTGAAGATGAAAAGTGATGTTTTATGCCGGGCTCTATCCTTCACCAAGACTTTTTATGCGTAGTTCATTCCATCTCACTTATTTTGTCTAATCCCTTTCCTCCTTTTCTTCTTCTTTCTGAAGACGTGAGGTCTTGGCGGGGTTGTGGTGAGGAGGAGGAGGCCATGAGGAAGAGCGTGTCTCCGTTGCCTGGCGATGAGGGTGGGAGCTCAGCTGGCGCCACGCGGGTTTTTGGTGTTCCATTGGACGAAGTGACACGCACACACACAATTGGTGGCCATGAGGTTCCTGCACTGGTGAAACACATCGTCGACTACATTGAGGAGCATGGTGAGTGATAAAGACACGCACACACACACATACAAACACGTACATGCACAAAGAGCACAAGAGCACACCACTTTATTTTGCTGTCATTCATTAAAATTGAGGTAAAAGTGGATTTTTGTACTTTTGGGCTGCAGATCTTTTTTCATATCATTCATGTCCAGTATATATTTTATATTGGAATCACTTCTTTCAAATCAATATTAAAAAAAAAAACGAGATGTCAACAACCAAAATACAACTCAACAAACTCAAAGCTTTAAAATGGTAGTCCACAAACCAATGGGTGACGTCACAGTGGCTACATCCACTTATTTCTATGCTGAAAATGCTGAACCATAGTGACATTTCACATAACTTGTACTGAAATGGGAAAATGGAATAAAATTACCAATAGCCATTGCACTTCATTTATAATTTGATAATTATTCTATAATTTCAATTCCTCTATTTGTCTCCAACTTATAAATTCATACAGTACATACTTCTAAGCACTCAGTTACATCTGAAAGCTTTCTGTAATGTTTCAATCTCCCATGCACGCCCTGCTGCTGTTGACTATTCTTGCATCATGATAAACCAAAATATGTCGGTAGCGGAGATCCAGTTTATGTGATAAGATGAACTCGGAATGCACCAGCCGACAGCTCCACGGTCCGCTTCCTTCTGCATTACATAACAGTTCTGTCAGCTGCAGCTTCACTTGTGAAAACACAAGAGCTTAACAGTGAAGAGAGGAACCTACCAAAGCCTTGGCTCTGAGCCTTTCCCATATTCCCCCTGGAACATTTCTCTTCAAGCCTCACAGAGCGTGAACTTCAGTCTTATGTCATTATCTTTATAAAAGCAGGTTCAGACTTGTTGCTCTGAAGGAAGAGAGAAAAAAAAAATGGACACTAAGTTACCAGTTATTGCAGAATTTATCTGCATGTGGCTGGTACTGGCTACAAAACAGTGCCAGTTTAGCCCACAGCAAGACACCTTACCAGTCAGTCCTCTTTGTGCTAAGGAGGCGTTATTAGTGTGAACCCTGGAGAAAAAGATACATTTACATTTGTTACTTGTTTCCCTAAATCGGATTATCCCTGATCTGTGAAAAAGGACTCTCATTTTAGATGAAATTGCATATGCACGTAAAGATCCATTTGTAGAATTTATTTACTTTTTCTCACAGTAGAAACATCCCAGAGACCAATATATTCAATTCAATTCAATTTTATTTATATAGCACCAATTCATAAAAGAAGTTATCTCATTGAACTTCTCATATAGGGCAGGTCTAGACCGTACTCTTTATAATTTTATTTACAGAGACCCAACAAATCACAGAATATGCAAACACTGCAACAGAGGAAAGGAAAAACTCCCTTTTAACTGGCAGAAACCTTGATAAGAATGTAGACTGAGGGTGGGCGAAGAATTAATGTTAAAGATTTAAATATTACGAGGCCTTGGGTTGTGAAGCCTAATCAGTACAACAAGAAAGGTTGTCTGCAGTGACAAGTTAAACAATAGAAAAACCTTCCTTTTCTAATTTCCTTTGTCAGTCTTCTGTTGTGGAGTGAGCACTGTCAGTCACAAAAGAAAGACATTTTCTTGTAAAACCTGTCAAGTCAGTGGAGTTTTTTTAACTGTTTGAATGAAACTTCACTTCAAGTCCCCTCAAGTAACCAGTGAATTAGGTTGGTTTGTGTGACCTGGGGCTGCTCAACTGTATGAGGTTATGTAATAAGTCTTTAATCCTCCCAGGCCTCTGCTGGCGCATTAATTAAAGTGGTGCTGCAGTCCAGACGTTATACGGCAAGTGCAAAGGCCTTAATCTCTCTTATTTGATTTATGTGTGATGTCTGAGGTTTTCGTAGAAGCAAGGTGTTGAAATATGAAGAATAAAAGTAATCTGATGTAAGACTGAGATTGAAAATGGAAAGCACTTGAAGGTGTTTTGGACCAGAGCTGTGACAACTGTGACCAATCAAATTGCTCGTACAAAACACAGGAGCCGATTGATAAGGTAGATATTTTCAAGTGTTACATAGAGCTGAACAACGATGGGGTCATCAATCAACAGTGTGTGAAGATTAGATTTTTTTGTAGCTGCAGTGATTGTGACTGCCGAACCTTTTGTCAGTGAATACTGTTCCACATGTACACAATTTTTTGGAGTTGTAAAATGGTAATAGATGTCAAGGTTGGCCGAGTGACAGACGGGTTGAGGACCAAAATACAAGACACTGCTGGTACAGTTTGTCAGGTTTATTACAAAGGGTGAAACTCACTCTTATAGGCAGTAGTGACAGGCAAAATCCAGACTAAGGCAGCAATTAAATACTAGCCCATGGTAGAAAGCTCGCACACAGGAACAGGACACTCGACGTACGATGAAGATACTGCAAGGCCTGAACAGAAGTGAGCGCATTAAATACAGGGGTAAACGAGCAGGGAGAACAGGTGAATATCAGGAATAATCAGGAAACAAAGCTTGACAATGGACACCCGGCAGCGACAACTTAAAAATAAATTAAGCTAGTGACAACACACAAGGATGAAAGTAACAAAATACAACATGGACATGAACATGGAGCAGGAGCCTAACAAAACCTAATAGAGACACAGAGGCAGGGAGTGATCGAACACTAACACACACTGGGAAAGGTCTAAACAAGAATACAACAGAAAATAATGACACTAAAACCATGACAATAGGTCCCACAGGTCTCCTGGAGAACATTTGAGCTAAAATATTGTGTTGGCTGGCTTGTTAACAGATGAGAAACCAGAGACTGAACAGGTTTCCTATTGTGAAAACCACAACATTATCACATTTCCAAGCAATGCCCTGTTGTGTTTAAATCTTCCCAGGTTCTTTATGTGGGACTTATGCAATGGTCATCTTGTCAAATAATTTCTTAAGATGCACTATGGTCCAAAGTGCTTGTTGGATTGTAGTAAAGCTTTTTGTCTGTCGATTTTTGTAACTTTCTGAATCCCACAAGTTCAGAAATGTAGAGATTGCCCAGATGTTTGGAGGTGGTAACGTATACAGACAATGAATTTCGCTTTCACGCTCTCGCTTTTTCTGCCCCTCTCTATTACGGCAGGCTTTTTGCCCAGCCTTGTAGTGTGGTCATTTGACTTGTTCAGACAAGGCAGACCTGTTCAAACAACTCTACGTAAAAACTAGTTTGTTTGAGGCATACTAAAGTTCTTTAGGCTCCAGTGCTACGGTTGGGCAATATCTACAAAATTTCCATCGGACAATAGCTATACTGAAACATCGGGATGGTCGATGACTTCACTCTTTTAAAAACTTGGTAGCCTATGACGTTATAAGTCTCGGTGGATATTTTACAAGCACGGACCAGGTAAAGCAGCGTTGAACACACAGGTTGCATTTTGGTTTCGGTTGATTGATAGGCTGCGTCATTAACAAGCCCACAAGTGGCTCACCTGCTGCAATGATAATGGTTGCGGATGGCACGTGTTACCTGAAGCATTTGCAAAACTAAGGCAAGCCAAGAGTTAATGGAATAATACGGCTTACATGTAGATAAGTGTGTTGTTATCCATAAAAAAAATTAAAACTAAATTGTATGGCTGTACACATACTTTCAGTATGTCGTGAAAATTTGCCAAAATAATCTTGATTTTAATTTGTATAAATCCAACCAGTAATTCAGAAACTACTAGCAGTACGGGTTTCAGTACACATACTAGATGCACAAGAAAAACATTAATATATATATATATAAATTTTTTTTTATAAAACTGGCAGGACATGCTGATGTTATCAGTTTGTCCTTTTAATTGCAAATGCTAAGTGATGTTGTCACATATAGTAATGACAACAGCCAGTGTGGTCATGCCTTGAGTAGTTCACATGCACAAATGCATTTGTGTACACACACAGACACACAGATCCTTGTACTTATATCAGTCTGTTGACCTTCTGTAAGCTGGGTATCAAATGTAGGAGCTGGAGTCCACATTTCTAGACCAAATAAGTTATAAAGACTCTACAAGGTCTTTCCCACCCAAAGGCTCTTCCAAATATGGCTGAGAAATGCAGCCTTCTTTGGCCAGAAATTAGAGGACTCAACCGGTTTATTCCTTGCAGCCACCAGTTTCGCCTAACATTAACACATCAATCAGTTAATTATTTGAGAGTACAGGAGACTTTTCATTGACTCCCAAGTTGACCATACTGTATTACCTGGTATTTGCACTCAGGTAGTTACTGGTTGTTATTACTCTAGTATTACTGTTACTTTTAGTTTTGGACTATTATGTTTGTGAAGCTAGACTTTGTTATTATTAATGATATTAATGCCCAGCCTCAGCTACAACCAATCCTTCTACTCAAAGAGTAAAGCAGAAAGTCAGGTGGCTTGTTAACGGAGTAGACCAACTTTCTTTTTGATACACTGCCTGTTTGTTCTCGGTGTTGGGTGGTTTAAAATCAAGGATGTTAGCTTAAATTATAGACATTTTATAATCATTATGTCTTTAATGTCAGTAGCCCAAACATTTATAACTTTGACTAATTATTGTTGTATGTGTCATCAGGTCATCTGGACTTAGAGGGGCTCTTCCTTGTTAATGGAAACGCAGAGCGTGTGGATTGGCTGCGCCAGCGTTATGACAGTGGTGAGGAGGTGGAGCTAGAGAAGGAGGCGGACCTGGCATCAGCAGTCAGTTTGCTCCGACTCTTCCTGCAGGAGCTTCCTGAGCCTGTTATCCCAACGGCAATACAGGGACACATATTACAGCTACACCAAGGTGTGTGACAGGGACTGCTTTCCCTCTTCTCATGCCATTCTGTATTTTTCTCCACCCACTCAACTCACCTCATCTCTCTTTCTATCCACTCTGAAACCAACACTTGATTTTCTGTTGTTGCTCTGTTTTGAGGTTAATTCATGGTTATTTTTGCTTGTTGTAGAAAATGTAGCCTCTTCTTTTTGGTCTTTTTCTCTTATCACAACACAGCTAACCACCTAGTGTTTTCACAACACTAGGTGGCTAGCTGTACTGCATGTACTGCAAGTACCTAAATGGTGTCTATATAAGTTTTGCACTGATACTGTGCTTCCTTTTCTTTATGTTTATTTCTGTCTCTTCACCCGAGGACAGGACAGGTTCATATTATCTATGAACAGTAGTACTAATTCTGCACCATATGCACTTTGAAAAGGGTAACTAGTAGCTGTACTTTATCATACTGTCAATACTGGCTGCCAAGAAAACCTTCTTTAAGCAATATCATTGGTAGTGAAGAGGGATACAATCCACAGTCCTTGTTCTGTGCAAAAATGTTTTCTAATGTTTTGCTGAAGCTAACAAGTTCAGCTGTTTGGTTTAGACAAATCAGGTTGTTATCAGATACAGTCTACAGTCGCAGAGATACCAACACAAAGCAGGAATGTTTTACCAGAAAAGACTAACAGACATAACTTTAACCCATTAGATTTGTCTATCTCCGACTATTGACTTTTTGTATTGACTTCAGTTGAACTTTAGAATTAATTTTTGCACAAAACAAGCACTGTGGATTTTGTCCCACATCACTTACACTGAAATTGCTTTAAGAAGTGTACATCCCGTGGCCACATATATGGGCATGCAAATATTGTATTAAGATAGGCAACAAATTAAGAAGTGGAGTAATACATGTTTAATGGAAAATGAATATTCACTTCTACAAATCTTCCACCGCATTAGCTCTGTTTCTGTTTTTGGTTCTCCTCTTTGCCCTGTCCTCTTTTGCTGCTGCTTCTATCACAGATAATCTATTCTAATCCCCTTGTCATGATGATGGTTGTTCCTGTTGCTGTCATGTAGATTTTAGCAGTGGCGGAGTTTGCAAGGACTTTCCTTGTCATGTCATTAATTTCTCATTATATTCTATAATTGCACTACTATACTACATCAAGGATTACCCTTTTTGCAATTTTTTCTACCCGATGCCATCTACTGTTTCACCTCAATTCACCTCCCCCAGAGGAATGTCTGCTAATCTTGTGCGTCTACATGTTTTCCCTTGTTAAGAATTTTTAAGGTCAACTGTGAAGGAACACGAAGGACTTGATAACCCATAATTCACTCAGTAACAAAAATACAGTAACAAAAATGTGCTTTGTTGCAACATTGAAAGCAGCATGTATCAATCATACAAGTTCTACTTTTCCAGTAAAAATAATTACAGTGAGTAAGATCTATTGTCTGCTGTGAAGCTTATGAGAATCTTAATAGTCAGATGTAATCATAACCTCCTATACATCCCCAGATTACACCAATGAAGAGGAGTTGTGTAGAAACTTAAAGTACCTGCTGCAGCAGCTTCCCCTACTGAACTATGGCCTGCTGCGTTTCCTGTGCCGCTTCCTGGCCAGCGTGGCATCTCTTCAGCAGGAGAGCTGGAACATTGGGACGCTAGCTGCCGTCTTTGGGCCAGACATCTTCCAGTAAGATGCCTGTATAGGGCTATCTAAAAATTGTTATTACAATCACAATCTTTGTACCTTTGCAAAATAATTTGAGCTGTAGATTTTGTGGATCTGCCAGTGTAGTATGTATTTAAATGTCTGATGTCAAAACTGTAAATTTATTTGGTTTTAAATCATTACTATAAATTAAATCATCTACTGCAAATGTCATAAAATCATCAGAAAATGGGAACATAAGGACAGGATAGCTGTACAGAAAGAAATTGATTTAGGTGGTGCACACATAAACTTATACATAGTCACATGTAGGCACGTGTAGGAACTTACACATGCATTTATTCAGCTATTGTAATGGTTTTACATCCCACAGTAATTCCCAACATACAATCAACATGACACACCATTCTCTCGTCTTCATTCTGCAGCCTGTCAACAGAAGGAGAAGACCTTCGAGACCAAGAGTCTGTCAGCAGAGTCCTGGCAGAGCTGCTGGACAACCAGGAGGGCCTGTTCGACTCGGAGGACGATGATGTCTCCACCACCAACGACTACAGCTCTATCAATGAACAGGTACTGCAAGGCTTTTGATTTAATAGTGACATCTCACAAGTACGTAAATGGGTATTTGTAGTTATTCTTTTCTCTATATTATCAGTGTATAAATCTACTGTCTACTACTGTATGATAGGTGCATAGGACCCAGTGATATGTTTACTTACAATTTGTAAATACAAAACATTGAACAAAGTACAATAACCAATACAATAGAGAACAAAGCACAATCTGTGCATTGTTGTAAAACTCTTTGCATAAAAAAATGTTATGAATACTTGAATTTACTGTCAACATTCCTCACATAATAGCGAAGAAGTCAAATTACCGACCCCATCAAAATCCTCTTTGTCTTCTCCTCTTGGTCTGTTTTTTTCTTTCTCTCTTGTGGCACTGAGACAGTAGGATGTGGCATTTAACTCTGCCAGGGTCAGGGGTGAAATTCTTTCTGTGTTGTCACACAGCGAAAACAGTCAAATCCTTCTACGAAAAGTGAAAGATTAAAGTTTCCGCAAACCCTCAAGACGCAGCAAACTCCCAACTGCTTTGAGGAAAAAGACAAGGCCATAATAACAGATTTAACTCGGGAAGAAGGCACTTTTTCCTGTCCATTTGAATGATTCCAATCAAGCTGTGATTTCGAATTAACAAAATAAGTTTACTCTACTTACTCATGCATGATGTGATGGTTTTTAGTTTATAAATCATTCATTGTAATTGTTGGCAATGATAACACCAGCAAAGACTGCAAGAGAATACACGAATTACTACAAGGTTCTACTTCAAGTGGCTTTTTGGACTGCAGTGATACAAGTTGGTAAATCTTAGTCCAGGCTACATTAGGAAACGCATTGACAAAGATTAAATGACTACATCCCGTAGCAAAAATCACTTCCAGTAAAACAAACTACAGTGAATCCATCCAGGCTGAGAATTATTAATTAGCTGCAGTAGATCATGTAGAACTTGTGTTGTTCAGGAATGTAAGTAATGTTAATATTCAGCTGCACTCACTTCTTCTAGCTATTGTTGTATAGTACATAGTATTGCTGAACACAAAGCTCTTCTGTCAACAAATGTTTTTTTCAGAAGAATCTAGAAAAGCCCCACCCAGACACACACACACACAGAGCATTGACTAAACTCTGAGATGTGCTGAGTGTTAAGTGTCAATGTCAGACTCTAAGAATGAACATGGTTTAATGAGCTTATGCCAAACATTTTCTGCAGGTGTTTGACTGTGTTGAACTGTAAATTTCCTTTGTTGTCTTAAATCTACATTGAACACGCAGAACGTGACCGGCAGACTAAACAAACTCTAAGGCATTTCCCCTGTTGCCCAGCAACACAACCTCACCACTGGGCCAACAGTACAAAGTATGGCATAGTTAACATTTAATTTTACAGTGGCCTGATTACATTGTATTATTATATGATAACCTATACAAAAACACAATATTGATCGGTATCTCACATTGCCTTTGTACTGTAATTCCTGTCACATTTATGAGTACATATTCCAAAATAGCAGGGAGACTGTAAAGATCATGTTTAAATGTTGAGGTTAAAGGCTACAGACAGTCATTGTGAAAGTCTGGCCAGAAGTGAAAAAGCACCTACAGTTTACTCTCAGCTGCCTCCTGTAGTTCTTTGTTTCTTTCCTTCTTCCTACACTCATTCCTTCCTTTTTTATGTCTTCTTTGTTGTAGTTTATATCTCTATTTTAGTGTATTTTTAACCGACGTCTTGGCACTGATGCGGGAAACTATCAGTCATATCCTTTCTCTATTCAGAAAAAAAAAAAAAATCTAAGCTTTTACAAAAGCTCTTTTAAAAGAAAGCTAATTATATTGCAAGTTAATTCAATTCCTCTGAATCAGGCTTCGGCACATTACGGCTGCACCGCGGGAGCAGATCAAACCAGGCAGGAAGTCAGACACAGAATGGCATAGAGAATTTTCAAAATAAAACAACGTGTGGAGAGTCCAGATCGTAAAACAACGATAAACACGGTTAAAACAGACACAAAAAGAAATCATTTAACTACGTAGCCCACTTAATCATAGTCTGACACTGATTACCAAATCAACAAAATTTAAACATGTTAGCAAAATCAGGCAGGCAAAATGCTCTGATTCTCAAACGCTCCTTGTGGGAAATGCGGCCTGAAGATGGCAGAAAGAAACAGGGTCACATACAGCTGTGAAGAAGGTAATAGAAGCATAAAAAGGACAAATTAATAACAAGTAAATAATGTGGAGCAGGCTGCACGCTCCACTGCTGAAACGCTTCTGAGACGCCTCCAGTCAACTTTGACGCCGGGCTATAGACGGATCAAAACTGTGGTGCTCTGTAACATGCCGTAGCCGGAGTCAGTGGATTCCTGGTGTAACTCTTTTAATTTCATTGTTATTTTCCAAGTGAAGTTTTCCACTTTTTTCCTCAGATTCAGTTGTTCAGTTTCATTGCTCGGCTTTTCAGTTGAACGTTGAATGAGAATATAACAATTCCAAGAGACAGAATGAGAGAGAGAGAGCAGAAGAAGATGGAGAAAACCGGAACAGTGACAAAAATCTGTAAAGACAAATCATCTGTTAACTGACCCCTGTGTCTTATGTAAGAGAGAGGGCAAAAAAGTGGGTGGTTTAGATAGTTAGAGGGAGAAAAGGCCGCCAAGAAGATGGGGGAGAAATGGCGAGAGTGCAGAGACAGAAGAAAGAAATAGAGGGAGGGAGAGATGGCGAGGGAGGGGAAGGATAAGAAAAGAAACTGGTGATGATGTAACATCTCCAGCCCCTGCACTTCACTGTGGATGGCTCTCTGTGCGAACAAACCTTCATGAAGGGGATTATCTCCCACACACACACACACACACACCTGATTTCACACAGGAAACGCACACATGCTTCATGCTTTGAGTTAAGCCTGGTATCAGACTTAAGAGTACATTCAAAATGCATCACACGGTTTGTTAGAACAATTCAAATAAACTACAGAAATAATGGACAAGAAGAAGGGTATTTTAACAGAGAAGCACATAAAATATGGAGGGAATGAGAAAGAAGACAGTAGTTGTGTCATGGCATGTTTGGGCATAACTTTGAAACTCAATGAGGCTGGTGTGGATCTAACAATGAGAAATGCTAAGCTGGATTTTGGCTTGTTTGTTGGCAAAATGGGAGTAATTTCAGTTATTGCTTAGTTCAGAGTGAGGCTATGCAGAGGCTTGTTGTTGCTATGATGAAACCAGTGGGTGCGTTTGTTTTGATTCAGTGTTTGAAGACACTTTCTAGTGCCAAGATATCTGGGCAGAGTAGTGAAAATAATTAAAACAGAATGGATTCCCTTATTGTTTTAAATAAGGGGGAAAAAGTCATAATTTCTGTGTTTCCGGTACTGAGGTAGCCCATGACATTTTTAGCCTAGCTTGGCAGAAAGGCTGGACTGTTGGAGAGTCAGTTTTGAATTTGTAAAAGTCTAATATTGTACTAGCTTGCTCTTGTTAATAGGATATTAATTGTTGCTTACTAATGACAATAATGGAAACAGGTCTTATTTATTTAATTAAAACTAAAGCATTCAAGTAAAAACAATATAAAACCCCTGAAATCACCAGTGCAAGAATTATGGACCTCAAACAGAGCAAGCACGACGATTTCATCTATCGCTATAGCCATGAGTTCTGTCGTAGCTGTTGGCTTAGTGGCTTTGAATCTGTCATCATCAGTGTAGCGGTTTTTGAACCGGAGTTTGTTTTTGTGCTGGTACTTTGGCTGGTTTAGACTTATTTAGCATTTTTGATAATCCATGCAGTAGTTAGTTTGTAATCTTCAACAGCAACCGATTTCTGACATTGTTTGCAGATTGATGTTTTTTTTAACAACATCTGTCTTTTCAAAGCCAAACCACCTCCATGCGATTGAGGTAGATCCACGTCTAGCAATTAAATCTAACAACATAGACTGCAAGACTGGTGGTGTGTTTTATCTCCTGGCAATTGTTCACTAATTTTTAACTTAAGTTGTGCATTTTTCAGCAGCTTTTGCTTGCTTAGGTCTAGCACGTATAGTGTATGTGCAAAGTGGTTTTGATTGTAGCCTACTCGATAATGTCTGCTCACACAACATTAAAACAACAATTAAGATATTATTGTAGACAATACATATAACACACCCCTAAGTAGTCATAATCAGCCACATTGCATCCTGTGGCATTAGAAAGCAACAAGCAACATGCAACAAGCAACATGCTTTTATGTGAAACTGCCAGCGCGCACGAGTCTGAAGTCTGAAAGCTAAAATCTTAATCAGAGCAGCGCACCCTCCCTAGTTTTTAGATTCTCTTTCATGCCAATTGCATTGATGATACTATGAATATCCAGCAAAACACTTTACATACAGCATGTCAGCTATTAGGAATTAAACGAGAGACCCATCTTCTTGTGATTATATTCTTGTGCATTGCTGGACATAAAAAACAGGTAACCTAATTCTCCAGTTCTCTACATAAATGATAAAACTGATAACATTTGAGAACATTTAATATAATATTTATTGTGAGAATCGTGTTCACAGCACTTTTTACTTCATGCTTAGTCTGTAAAGATCTTGTCAAGCCGCAAGGAACATTAACTTAATGGACGTCTGTGTCTGAAAGACATAAAGCCATCACTTTAACAGATTAATGAAGCTAGCAGTGTTAGATATACCATGTTTGAAAAGGCCCTCAGTAGCAACCTCTCTCTAGCCTGCTGGCACAGTTTTGGACAGACTGTTTGTTGTCTATCCACTTAATTAATCAGTCTCTTGATGACAGCCTTATTTTTCCAGGCCTGTTCGTTTGACCTAAGATAAATGAATCAGGATGTGTCCTATTACTTTATCTCTGCCAACTTAGTCAAGTGCTTCTGGAGCCGAGCCATAAACAGACTATAGACATTAATTACAAGTGGGTTAATGGAGTAATGTTACAAATACCAGAGGTTGTCACTATGTTCAGCAGCAGGGAATAGGCTATATAGGTATGAGCATATAGATGTATATGATCCTGTGGCACCGTGACAAGCTGTTGAGCAATAACCTATTTATGTTGGAACATGGAGTTATATAAGGAGGAGGTGATGGCCTAGTTGTTTGACATTTGGGAGATGTATATCTCCTTTAGTATGAACACACCCCCACACAAATTATTTTTAGTGTTAAGAAATAAACATTCGTGCTGTTGATTTATTTACTTTGACTGCATTTTGTGAGTAGTCAGAGGGAATATGAATGTCTGTAAAAAAAAAAAAAAAAAGTTTCTAGCACTTATGGAGGTAAGGATGAGAGATCACACAGCCCACTCTCTGCATGGACATTAGGCCAGAGGGCTTATCTTCAGTTGTACTGTTGGAAGTAAACAGTACAGTGACAAAGGCAAGAGTGAGCGAAAATGCGAGGAGAAGAACTGGAACAGTATTTCTATTTCTCATATTCGACTCCTTGAAAGCTAAAATGTCTATTTTAAAACATGTACCCCAAGCTTCGATGACACAAATGAATATGAGCACATAATTCTCTCTCATTGATCTCAGTATTTTTAGTCTAAGCTCATTTATGTGATATAAGCCGTAATCGATTTGTCATCAGTTGTTTTATTTCATCTTAATTAATTGTTCTCAGCCATTTTAGTGACAGCCCTTCATCACCCAAACATAGCATGTTTAATGGTGCAGCGGGGCAGGTAGTGATTAGATTATTGAAACGTTAATCATCAGATATGATTGTCAATAATGGCCTGGTGGACAGGCTTGTTGACTGAACAGCTGTCAAGCGAAACCACAGTAGGTCAGCTTTTCTGCATCAGCCAAACCAGGTCAGGTCTGTCAGGTCAGGTCCAGTCAGAATCAGAAGGAGCTTTATTGCAAGTAGTGTTTTACACATTCAAGGCATTTGCTTTGGTGATAAGGTGATACATGTAGACAAACATACAGTTGACATAAATAGATGTAGAAATATATAAATATGGAATAAACAAATGCAAGTTATATAAGAATAATAAAAGAATAGAGAAAAATAATACAACTATTTGGAGAGAAAGAACAACGTGGCAGATATTTACATGTGCATTAGTCCGGTTTGTGTTGTGCAGACGTATTGCAACGTAAGAGGATATTGTGTACATAAATATATAAGTTGACAATATAAAAATAAAATAAAACAGCGATTAACAACAAATATGTGCAATGTGACAGGTTTGTGCACGATATGAAAGGAAATAATATTTACTTGTGCAGAGACATTTGTATTATTTGAAAGGAGAGAGTGTCAGTGGGGGACCCGGGCCTTGTTAATGAGGCTAGCTGCAGACGGGAAGAAGCTGTTTTTGTGGCGAGAGGTTTTGGTCCTGATGGACCGCAGCCACTTGCCAGAGGGGAGAGTCTGAAACAGTTTGTGTCCGGGGTGGGAGGAGTCAGCTGCAATCGTTCCTGCTTTCCTCAGAATCCTGGACAACAAAAAACATATTGATCACAGTGATTAGATTGAAAAGTGATCGCATTGCTTCTCTTGTATTTCCTCGTTGTGCACAGAACCAAGGCCAAGGCTGAGATCTTGTGTTTCTAATGTAAACAACAAAGCAAATTTTTAAAATGAAACCCTGTCCAGCAACACTCAGCTCTTCCCCATGCATATTTTTCTTTAAAAAGGAAAAATAAACTAACAGTGATAAATATTAATTTTCACATGAATGGTTGAAATCATTAAAAGAAAACACATAAGCCAATTCCCTCCACAACAGGATAAATCTAAAAGACCTCGCAACATAAAGTTTAAAGTTGTCTTCTTGATGTTTTTCTTGATGTTTTTCTCCTTCATTCTGACGTCAGTTGAACAGTTACAAAGGAGCTGAACAGCTAAACGAAAGCCACTAACTTTTGTTCCATTTTAATCCATCATTTGCTCTCTGCCCTGTCTTTTCACCCACTTCTCACACACACACACACACACACACACACACAAAGCCTACGTAATATGCAGAAACGGACAGCTATTTTTTTAAAGTTCTAATTTGAGTTATCATGATAAAAATGCTCCACAGTTTTAAATGAGGGGATAATATTTTCAACACAAGTGACCATTCCAGGTCATCCTGACTGGATTACCTAGACAACTCATATCCTTTAATATTGTTACATCACCTCAAAGGCTTTCTGATTACTCAGCAGAGCTGTGATTATATTCATAACGCTGTCCACACTATTTGAATGAACACCTATATCCCAGAGGACAATTATACATTCTCAACTCCTGCATTTTAATGGGTATACACAAGGGGATGTTTATATTTATGGCGAGATACAGACTCATTTTTCAATATCAATGATCAGCAGCCTTGATAGAACATACTCTTGGTAGCTTGTGTATAATCCAAGGTTATATTCATGGCACCGTTCATCCATATTACTGGTGAATCGCTCTGAATGAATTTAACATGATAACGTAGATCAGACTTTCAACCAAGGTCATCACATCCCAGAATCCTGAAAAAATTTTTATTCTGCCCATAAAATCTGGAACAACTTTACACAGAAACAACCTGATCTGGATGATGGTAGCAGCAAGTCAATTGTCTAATGACTCCCCTTGGATAATTTTTCCAGCGCTCTATTTGATTTAATGGAGAGGTGATGTCCCCAACTGTTTATTCCGTAATCTCTTCTAGGTAATCTTCTGTTGTTCAGTTTCAGTTTGAAGTAGGGGGGGAAGACACTGAATAATTGATTGAAATTATGATTCAATTTTCATTTGGATTTGTTTTTCAGCTTGGGATGTTGTGGTTATATTATTATAGATTCTTGTCTAAAACCCCTAGGCCACATGAACACCTCATTATGATTTAGGTACGTGGTGGAACATCTAAGATATCCACAATTAACAAATAAAGAGTGACAGGATTTAGATTAAAGATATCCGGTGTGCATTTATGACTAGACAGATTAGTTGAAAATCAAATTGAAGATATCAACTGTAGCTGACGTTTTAATTCATCCAAAACTTAAGTGGAGAGATATTGATTTTGATTTGTTACTCTGGCAGGTTTGTTTACCTGTGACAGTAATTGATTTATTCAAACAAATTACTGCAGTTCCAACAAAACACTAGGAAATTTGTATATATTATACAAGTATATCCAAGGAAGGTTAAAATCAATACCAATTGGACTTGGTTGAAGATACTTGAAGATGTTTCCTCCCTGATCTGAGAGACTCAGCTATTCCCTACCAATCAGGATTTTAACCTTCCCTAGATAACTATGACCTAGACTCTTTTTTTGTTTTTTGTTTTTTTCCCGTAAACACACAGCACACTAAGAGCAAAAGGGTTTGTGTGAGGTGGAGTGAGAGGGTGTGGTGATAAATCATTATTTCTCAGCTTTTCACACAATTTAGTTATTTACTTAACATTTTACAGACACCTACACACAAGGATGCACGTCATAGTCCGGCTATGCTTGGCTGTGCACCAACACAAAGAACATTTTCACTGCTAAGTTTAATTTGAGAAGGTCTTTAATGTTCTGGTCATAAGGAAAATATATAAACACACACAGAGGAGGCTTGTGAGTCATCCTCACTGATCTGCACATGTGACGATGCAAGAATTCCCTGACAGCCAATCGGAGCTCTTGAAACAGAGGTGTTGCCATAGCAACGGCACAATGACAGCAGCAGATGGGGTTGCTGCTGAGAAGAGAGAGAGAGAGTGAGAGGCAAGGGAAGAAATAGAATAGACACGAGTACAAAAGGAGATATATGGAGAATAAAGGTCTCGTGGTGACGAATCTGCTTCACAACCTTTTAACCCATGTTCCTGCCAGGGGTTTTCCCAGTTAAGTTTTAACTGACTTGTCACATAAAACTGTACACGGAAAAGCTTTTTGACTCGTTTGGACTGGTTGGACTTGATGTTATTACAGAACAAATATGACATTTGTTTAGAAAAATTATTTATTTAATTATATTATTATTATTTTATTATATTATTTAAAACAAAAAAAGTAGTTTGAGTAGTTGGTAGCTCCTACTCGTTGTCAACTACTGCAGTATCAGTTTTACCAGTTATGATTAGATAATTAGTCATCTAGCTGACGCTTTTATCCAAAGCGACTTACAGTTGCTATGTATATATCAGAGGTTGCACGCCTCTGGTACATAATGGTGGATGTGTCGCAGCGGGACAATGCAATTCCTCCCACACCAAAGGCATGTGTCTTATCCACTATCCTATCGCCACATCGTTATTTCTGTCTACAAATTTATTACCATTATCTCGCTCCATTATCTACCTCCCTTCTTTTTTCTCCTTCCCGTCTTCCATCTGTTGTTTACTGTCAGATTCATTACATCTTTCCCTCTATCACTCCCTCTTTCTCTTCCCTCTGGCTCTCTCCACCTTTCTCCAAACAGCAAACTCCGGGGCTGAAAAATGAAGCCAACGCAGAAATGCCAAAAACTGCAGTTCATGGAATGGCCACATGAGGCTCCAAAAACAAGCCAATCCCCATTAAACATGGGGGTCATGTTTAAATACCCACCTTTACAGCAGAAATAAACATCTTTAGAACCTGGTACAAAAAATAGTTTTGGTCTCTATCGCTAATTTCCCCATTCCCGACAACTATGCGAGGGGCGAATTTTTATATAACTTACTTAAAATGGATGTGGCTGCTTTGAGTGACAGGTGGGTGCACTCAAAGGTGGGTAGCCGCTAGGTGCTTCAGCAACCAGGCTTCATTTGGCACCATCTCAGCCCTCTGCCCATTTTTAGATTAGCCAGAGTCGGGCACTTACAAAATGGCAACGGCCGGAGCCACTAGGTGGCGCCAATATTGTGCTTTACAACAGTTTCACCGGCACTACAACCATGTTTTATACAGTCTATGCCTTTCTCCTGTATTGTTAACTCCTTTTTATCTATTGCATTGGCATCTGCCTTTAAACTAGATCTGAAAAAGAACATTGTAATGTTAGTGTTTCGCAATAGATATTGTGTTAAAGTGACATAAAAAGTGGCATAATTTCAGTAGATATATGGAGGTTTTAACATTTGTGGATTCAGTTGTAAAGAAAAAGTAAAAAACAAAGTACTTTGAAATCGTAAATATAGCATTTTCCTGAAATCTGTTGAACAGAAACCCCAAACCCTCCCTGGCTGTGGCTTCTTGCTCACCCCCTCCCTGTCCTTCCAAGAAAATGTAGTCTTTTTCTTTTTTATTATCTCTCTGCTTACCACTGTATCTGTAGTGTCAATGTGTTAATCATTAGCTTCATCTATATTTAGATGTCTTATGGAACAAACTGTAATGTCTTGTTCTTTTTATTCACACACGCATACTGTGTATGTGAACACCTTTCTTTGAAAGTCTCTAATCAGAAAACTGTTCATCTCTAGACACTAAAAGTGTAAACTAAAAAAATAAAGGAGAGGGAAAGGGTAATGTTTTATCAAAATGATCTGTAGGTTTTTACATAGCACGGTGGAGGTGAGTTATTACCAGTTACATAAAATACAACAACTTCACCACCAAATTACTTAAATAAATCTTTACTGTGACCTTTTGTGCATGCGAACATCATCGTAATCTTGTTAATTTATAGAACTGAAGTCCTGGAACAGATACTATTATCTGCTTCGCCTGACTTCCTCATGAGGCATGAATCAAATTACCCAGTTAGAAACAGTTTAGATCCCAAAGACAATGTCAGATTAGATTTACCCAACAGAAATCCATGTGTTGTAACTTTACCTTTTGTTTTGTAATAATTAACACTGTCTTCATATGCTTTTTCATCTCAATAAATGAATCCTTTTTAGTGGTAACCTTTTGTGTCCTTTTATATTTCTCTCTCCAGATCACAGAGCTGTTGGATGATGAGAGGTGTGAGGCAGAATGTGAAGAGCTGCCTCAGGACGGGGAGGAGGGTCCTGCCTCCTCTGACTTACCACAACACACACGCACTGATGACAGCCCCACAGCGAGGTGAGACACAACAACTTACTGTATCTAGCCAATTGTTTTTTTTCTTGGGTCACTCCAGAACAGGCCAGTGCAGTTACATGGTATTTATAAATAGTCTGTCAAGCCTATCAGTGATTTAGTTGGTTAGTTATCTGCTGCTTTTCTCAGTCTGATTTACAACGCTTGTGTTCGATGTATCATGGACTTATGAATAATGATAACATCCCATCACTGTCTTGTGGCATTTATATATCTCTAAACATGTCAGGGCTTTTCCTACATTTAGAGCTAATTTTCCTAATGATGAATTTTGATCATTTGTAACACTTTTTCAATAGTTTAGCTCAGGACTTTGTAGTATTAATACAGACATCTCCAGAAGGTGCTGGGAAGTACTGAAAGCAACACTACGCAATCTGTCTACTTCTGTTAATTAGCTGCAAAATAATGTATATGTTATGTAATCCTTACATTGGTACTTGTGCTGTTTTCCAAAATTCCACACTAGAAATGGGTCTCCACACTTCAGTCATTGTGCTCAGCATTTTACTGTCATAGTCAGGGGACCAGTGTAATTAGAATCCAGTATGATTGTAAATTTGTTTTCACGGTCACAGTTGCAGCAGTTTCCATTTGTTCCCACTAAAAGATGCAGAGTTTGTGTTCTGACCTATGTTCTGTAGCTGGTAACCAACCAGAAGACAAAGGGTAGAGGCAGAGTGCAATCCCCCTGCAGGTACATGAAGATCTCAGATCTCCACGTTTTAACCCTGGTATGGGAAACACAGTTAGTCCTGTTTGACTCAGACTATCATTTCATTATGTCTTCAGTTCAGAGCACAGAACGGCACAGTATTTTGATTAAGTCTGTGCAGATAATCTCAGGTCAGAATAGAACACAAAGTGAGTGAGTAAGTAAATAATTATTTATAAAGCACTTTTCAAAACAGAAGTTGCTTCACAATTACAGTATTTAGCATGGAATAGGAAATAGGCGGGACAGTAACAAACACAAGAGCAACATAATAGAATTAACAAAACAAATAACAAAAGCAAAAGAATGAACAGGCTATCGGGAGATAAGTGAGTCAGTCAGTTGGACTGGATGATCTGATAGTGAAAGGTAAAATATTTCAAAGTTTAGGGACACAGACAGCACTTGCCTTCAAACTGATTCCTCAATGTCAGTGTGTACTCCTCAAGTTTGAATGGCCTGCCTTTTTCCCTAGTAAACGATTAATTTTTATGTGAAAATAAATCATCTCAACACTTAAACCATCTTTAATGTTGAACATTTAATGCAAAATGTTCTTTTATTAATTTTAATTAGCATGAGTAGCTGTCTCCAGATTCCCCTGGGATTTATATTCTATATTACATTCATGCTGCTGTACTTTATTATGGCAGTATTATTTCCATTTTACCTTATAAGACTGCTTTATGTGTCCAATTTCTTGAATTTACTCTGTAATGTCAGTTGCGTTTGAAGTACACAGTGTAAGCCTGACTGCAATTTGTCTCCTGTCCTGATGAAATAGGTTGCAGTGACTTTTTTCAATCCAGAAAAGTTATTTTGTCTCATCATCCTCAAACAAATTTACTGTCTTATTGTGGAGACCTCTATTTGTGTTGGATCCTGACTCACGGTCTCTTAAACCAGGAGTTTTGTAAAAACTTGTGTTCCTTCAGCTTTGTGTTCACTGCATTGCCCTAGTTGCTCAGTAGCTCGCTACCTGGTAGATAAAGACAAAGCTGTAAAACGGTGTAGGACAGTAAATCAGTCCGCTGAGGTTCTTTATAGCGCTTACTGGGCTTTGTCTGTGTGTGTTTGTGTGTGTATGTTTGTAAGGGTCATGCTGCTAGTCTCGTCCTACTCTGGCCTTTAAGGTGATTATAGACAGTAATCCATAATCCACATACACCCACAGTTTCTTACACTATACACACTCAGCTTACATGGAGCAAATTATTGAAATTAAACCACGCAGGCGAAAATGCAAGTTTGATGTCATTGTTTTAGTTAGTAAAATTTTTAGCTGCGTATAGCAGCCATCATCCCTGTGACCTTGTCTAGCCTTAGTGTCTGCTCAGGGGGATTATTGCTGTATTTGTAGATAAGATTTGTGGAGTCAGCAGGCTACACAACAAAGCCATTTAAATAATGCAGAACCAGAGCTTGAGAGAATAAATCAGTTTAAATTGCTTAAAATATGGAGCACTCACTGTACTCTCACTTCCCAGTGCTCACCTGACCTAAAATTAAAGAATATCTATGCTTTCTGTGTTTTATGTGGAACCCCCCTTATCTTAGTTCCAGGTCCACATGTAACAAAACTCAAAGCTCTCTAATTTCAACACAAACTACAGGGATCATCAGCTATTAAACACAATTGTAGAAAAATTGCATTGATAATGGATTACTGTTCAGATCCTGTAACGGTACAAAAAAAATACTGGATTAAACCTGCAGTGTGGAGTCTCTCCCTTCTGACAGTGAGCGTAATTACACAACAGTGTTTACATGTATAGGCTTTGCCAGCACTCTGCAATACTGACTTGCTGCTGTTGCTACAGTTGCTCCCCCCTTCAGTTCTAGCAAACCAATCATTGCTGCTTAGCACGCGAATATTGCCACAGACATCAAATTTTAAAATTCTGGTATACTTCAAATATAAAAGATTTACCTGGTGGTGATAGGTGTAATCACCATTGTGTGAAGTTGTTTGGCAAGGGCTTTAATGTAACAGATATTTGTTTATAGGTAAAGTCCCCCACTCCTGCTTCAGGAAGTCATATTTCAGCCTCAGATTTCTTTTTAGGATTTTTTTATAAACAGAATTATCAACAATAATGATACTTTTCTTGTTGTTAAGTTTAGTGCTGAAAGTAGTCTCTAAAATGTCTGCAAATATTCAGTTTAAAAACTAAGGAAACCTGCAAATATTAACATTTGAAATGATGATTTTTATTATAAAATGACTTAAATTATCGGAATTGTTGCCGATTAATTTTCTGTGTATTGATTAATCGTCTATTAGTTTTAGTTCTAGACATGTTAAAGATTTTATTTGAGAGTTGAAGATAATTTGGTATGTTTAACTAAAAGGATGTGACATTTTCCAAACCCGCAATTTCAAGAATTTGAAGACTGAGTGATTGTCAGTTTAAACACAAAGAACTTGCTATGGAAAATCAGTGGGGGGTGTTGTTTTCATGTTGTTTGCATTTTGTGTCATGTCTCTCAGTTTGTCACTCTTCCAGTTCAGTTAAAGTAATTATAACCTTAAGTACTGTCTTGTAGATTTTGATGGGTCCTTGTACATGTGCATTTTTCTTGACTGTTTTCAGAATAGCTCACTGTGTATATCAATTATTCCCTGACACATAACTGGTTGTGACAGCTTTGAAAGAGGGAAAGTTCCTGTCTAGTGACTCAACATTAACTGTGGTTGAGTTGTTTGTCTAGCACTTGACAGACAGGGAAGTCTGTCCTCTGTGGCTGTTGCAGTGCTCCCTTAATAGACTCGGACAGTCAACACACACACCTTACATGATGACAGCCTCAGCTCATTTCAAATCTATATATAATCCCTGGTATTTCTGTTCTGATCTTTCAACTATCATTCTTCCCATCCCCCATCACTACTTACCTCCTTCTGTACTCTGCTTATATACTCAGTCTCTGTCTCTCTCTGTGGAAAGCATTTTTCACGAGGACTCTGAAATGTCCTGACAGGCTGCGGAAGAGGGCTCTTGGGATGCACTCCTGGCCCCCATGAGGTGGAGCAGAGCAGGGGGGAGGGATGGATTAGTGGAGGGAACAGAGAATCAGAGGGCAGAGGAGGCCATGGAGAGGGTCGGAGAATTTGAAAGTGTCCCTACTTGTGAACAATTTATTGATTTTTAGGCTGGGTGAAAATACAATATCAGACCTCGGGAGGGAAAAGTCAACTCAGAAGGTTACATTTAAACACATTATCAAGCTTATATGTAGAATCTCATGCTGCAGATAACCACTCTTTACTTTTTAAAGGCCCTGTCGCTGAATTCCCTTGTGGGATTTTCTACCTGTTATTTTTATGTGGCTGTGGAAATGATTTATATCCCAGCGCTGGAGAGCACTGTTCTTTCTGTGTGTGCCAACAAACGTGTACACCCACACAAAACAAACAGACACAAATATATCTGCACTCCTCCCTTCTAGGTCCAGTACAATTGCATTTTTTCATGGGGAGCGCCTGATGATTCATGTGACCAAGCACACAAAACCCTTTTAATTGTGTAAAGAAGCCTGTAGGCTGCGTGACAGAAACGATCGTGTAAGTTTATTGCATGCCACAATGTCCCAGATGAGGCTAATCAAATCTCGATTGCAATATGTGTAGGACTGTACAAAGTTAATTTGAGACGTCAAAAACTCGAGTCATCCATCTGTGCCGCATTTTAATTTTAAAAAGTGCAGCAAAACAATATACAAACTTCTGCCGTAGTGCCGACACTTTTATGCATCGACAAACTTCAAAAGAAGTATTTTTTGTATTTGATTGGTGAAGATTTTACCACGTTTCTCTCACAAACTTTCGCCTCAGACAGTCCAAAACTGTTGAGGTCCTTTAGGCTTTTTACACATGATCAGCAAAGAAATTATGTGAGCATAAGCGGAGGTAGCGGGGGTGCATGGGGGCGGCCGACCCAGGGCCCCGACGGGTTGGCGGCCCACTACGTGGATTATGAAGTTTAGCACAGTTGATTGTAGTGGATGCGAACAAAAAAAAACGGCACATGACAATACGCTGTATCGGGAGAATTCAGCAGCTGTTATCAAATGAAACAGTCCCTTCACTGTTGAAGGTGAAGGTAAACCACCTCAAGAAAGACATTTACCAACTATTTAAATGTTACAACAGTTAAACAGTTAAAATGTTTCTTTTTTTGTCAGATTTAACTGTGTTTATTGTTGATATACGATCGGAAGTCTTTAATGGGTATTTTATTTTGAAAATTGACAAAATTCTCTGCTGTTTCTGTGTCTGACTTGCTGCCCGGTTCATCTGCTCTTTGCTGCTTGACGCTGGGACGCTTCCTGGACGCACTGCAGTGCTTCTGGTGTAAGCACAGACATTTAGTAGAATGGCTGCTCCGGCAGCAGCGAAGCAGACAGACTCAGTGGACTTTCTGAGTGAGTCTGGGGTCATGTAAACCTGGTTAATATGACTTTGTAGCAGGTGGGCCCATGATGAAGCTCTGCCCCACTGTGCTGAGAGTCTAGCTCCGCCCCCGTATGTGAGTCATTGGTTTCTATGGAGAGAGCAGAGACGCACAGATTTACAGCATCGCCCCTGTATTTGGAGTTGAATCAGTTTAGGTTATGACCTTGTTTGTGACCTTTCAATGTGCAACCAATGCAACATCAACTGTCCAAGATTTAAGCTGAAAGCTGCTTGTGATGGACAAAAAAAAGAAACCGCTTTTATGCACTGAACTTTCCTCGATTGTTTGTTTTTACTTGTCTTTTTCTCTAAAGAAAGATAATTGCTAGTGCCTTCTTTTGTGTTAAATGAACACATATTTCACAGAACAGTCTATGTGGTGACACAATTCATATTGCTGGTCATACAATATGTGCCTCAGTGTTTATCCTATTTTCTTTTTTGCTTTTCTTTAGTGTTGTGATTTGCATGCAGCCGAGCAGCAGTGCCCTGGCACATAATGTACATGTTTATGACAAGTATATGATGAATGTCATGTCTGCATGACCTATACACTGACCTAAATAACAGGATGTAGGTCAGTGTGTTTGTGCTTTTGGTGTATTGACCTTGTTCATAGATCACACATGCTTTTTCTTGACTGACACCAAAAGATTGGTGCCCAAATTAGTACACCATAATGTACCGAAATATTGTGCAAAATATTAAAAGTTGCACAATGTAACATTTATATAGTATAGTGTTTTATTGGATTACATTAATTGTCGTAAATACCCTGTAAATTGACTTAATTTGCTCAATTTAAATTCTGCTCTGTAGGTAATTCTATGCACACAGGAAGTGAATAATCAAAATTTAGGAGTAGAATTTTAAACAATTTCTGAAACTCAAGCTGCATCTTGGGTTAATGAATGTACCAAAATAGTCACCTGACACACCTACGAATATTTACAAAATACCTTTTGGTGTATAGGGTTGGGCCGATAGACGATGCCATCGCCATCGGGATTGTTTTTTGACCGAGTGTGAAGTCTGTGCGAGTGAACACATGCACATATGATGAGGCATTCGGACTAGTAGTTTAGTGGGCTCCATGCCAGTAAGTCTCTCAGGTAAAGATTTCTTTAACATGTCTTTGTGATATGTCTTTGTTGAAGTATTTAGTCAAAGTATTCTCTCACACAACTTGAATTCAGATCAACTACAGTCAGATAAAAGCTCGTCAAGATGAACTTTATTATCTCACAAGGGGAAATTCATGTGGTCATACACATCCCGTTAAACACAGATTATCAGTGTTTCCCAGCGTCATCATACATACAGTGTAGACACAGATACAACTGAGAAATGCACATTTGAATTACCCTCCTTTTCCTCCATCCTTCTTTCCTCCCCCTCTTTTTTTTGAGCCCATTTTTTCCATCTGTGTTCCTTCATACTCTGCTCCCTCTCTGTCTCTATGATCAGCTGTCTATGTATCACTCCTAACCCTCTCCATCCCATTGTGATCAATAATTTGTGAAATGTATTAATGCATTCAAGATTTAACATTCAAAAAACTTTACTGTATCACAAAATGATTGAAAATTGTCTTAGGTCAGGGGCTCACATACAACATAAAAACATAAATGAAAGGCTCACATAAATTGCATGCAAATTATATTAAAACACAAACAATTTTATAACTAAATATTGTCATTATAAATGCATATTGAGAGGCTGATGAAGGGCTTCCATTACAAAAGGCCTCGTAGAGGGTGATATAAAAGACAAAGGTGTGTGTCCATGTTTACATTAATGCCTATGCATCTGTGTATCAAATCAAACAGCCCACTGGGCCGGCTGTAATAACTGCACCACTGAGTGGACCAAAAAAACCAAACCTCCTCCCCTCTCTGGCTCATGATTGGCTTGCAGAAGTCTTTCCCTTTTAACGATTGGCTCACTACTTCAGCCCCTCCCATCCCATTGGTCCTCCTGGGATTGTTGCCTGGTTACATCAGAAGCTCATATATTTGAGCAGAGCTCTGGATGTTTACTGCAGCACTTTCACAGACAGTGCCGAGTGAGACACCCTCTCTCACTCACAGACACCCATTCAAGAACACATACACATACAAGGGTTCAGAAGACGCCACAGAATGCACCCAGGCGATACCCTGGTCCTGCAGCTAGACCAGCTGGTACTGACGCAGACCCCTCAAAGTGCTCAACTGGGATAACCTTCCCACTGGATACAAGGCCGACCCACCTGATACTGAATCAGAAGAAATCTGAAAGGAGGAGAGTCAAGCTGACTTCTCTGCGGGATTTGAAAAATAAAAAACAGGCCGGTCTTTAATAACCTTTGTGTAATCTTGCTGACCACATTGGGCAGAAGAAGAAGAGGCACGACAGATAAAACGGACAGAAAAAGCATACCAGACAAACGAGACTGCCGTCACATGGAAACACAGACGGGCTCCACTGACATAAAACATCTAAAACAAAACAAAAACGACAGATCACAGTGAGAGAAAACCGAGCTGGAAAAATGAGAATGGCCTGTGACATTCTGCTGCAGAGGTAAACATCAGGGTTATGTAACTCCTCTATTCTGACTGGGATAAATGATATGGACAAATGAATGAATGGATAGATGAGAAAGCAAATATGTGGTTGGATGATAGATGAATAAATAAATGAGCATTGGAGGGTGAAAGGAAGAAAAAGGGTTAGAAATTGGATGAATGATATTGATTAACAAAAGTTACAAAAATGGATCAACTTGTAAATGCCAGAATGAATTAGTGGAAGCTGTGTTAAGTGATTTAAAGCCTTTTTTAATAGAAATGGAAAAAGGGAGGGAAAAGAGGTTGGATTGTGTTTCATTCTCATTGTTTTGTTACCAGGGAGAGATCAAAGAGAACAGAGAATTGAGAGGAAGTCTGTCTTTTCTTTTACAGGAAGAAAAACAGAGCAAAATAAGATAGAGAGAAAGTGGTCATCGCATTATAGCTGTTGTGTTGTGCAATCTAAGCGTTGGCCTGTTGAGAATGTGTCAGCGTATTGCTACGTAGAGGGGCAGAAATTGGCTGGTGTCCCATTTTAATAAGCATTTTCTCAAATGAAGCCTTCATTAATCAAATATACCATTTTAATATATTTGAGGCACGCACATTTAACTAGTAGCTTCACTCATAATTGGATCATCTGCTCAATATGTGTCACTTAGAGAAGCGATGAGGGTAAAAAGAGTATAATTGTTTTTGCAATTTTGTGTTTGCTATGATAAATCTGGACTAATGCTGAAACAATTGGTTGATTAATTGATTGACAGAAAATTAAAGAATTGTAATAAACGTTTGTTTGTTCGTTAAAGTTGTTCATCAGAAAAACAATGCTTTCTCAAGTTTCTCAAATGTAAGGATTTATTTGGAGCTGGAACTAACGATTATTTTCCTTTTTCTTGATAAATCAGTTAGTAGTTTGGTTTTAAAAAAAATGTCAGAAATGATGAAAAACGTAAATCCGTGTTTCCCAAACCCACAGTTGACGTCTCCAAATGTCTTGTTTTCTCCACAATCCAAATATATTCCGTTTAGTGTCATGGAGGAGCAAACAAAACAGAAACGTATTACTCAAACCGATTTATCAATTGTCAAAATAGTTCGGTGATTAATTTAATACCTCACAACTAAGTAATGAACCGCCGCAGCTCTCGCTGCAGCTAATGATTGTTTTCATTTTTGATTACTCTGACGGTTAGTTTCTTGATTAATCAAGTGATTAGTTTAATAAATGTCGAAAGTAATGAAAAATTCCCCACTGTTACTAGAGTCCACAAGGTGACGTCTTTATACATCTTATTTCATCTGACCAACAGCCCAAACTATGATGTAACTATGATATAAAACCAGAGAAAAATAGGAAGCTGGAACTAGAGAATTTTTGGTATTTTTGCTTGAGAAATTATTATATACTTAATTTATTGATTGTTAAAAAATCTTTCTTTAAAATAGTTGCAAAGTAATTTTCTGTCAATTTTATCTCTGTTTGTAATATTTATTGTAAAACCAAATTAATATTTTTGGGTTTGGACTTCTGGTTGGATTTCCCCTTTTTGTCTCGGAAAGTGTGACGTTTTATAAACTAAAAAATCATGTAAGACTCAAAACATAATCTACAGATTCATTGATAATGAAAATAATCGTTGCAACCCTTTATGTCATTTTTCCACAGGACGGGAATTTTGTGTGTCACTAGAAACTGTAAAAGCTATTGATATTCTAAGATATGCACATAGATTGTTTATTAATTTAAAATAGATCATCCAGTTATACGTATCCTCAGGTAGTTCCAAACTAATACAACATTTAAAGTGCAATCTTGCATCAGCTCTGCAAGAGGAATGATTAATTAAAGGAGGGTTGAGAAGGTAGAGAGGAGGAATGTGGAAGATTATAGAGTCAACTAAACAAACAAAAAAATATTAGACGGCCAAATGTTTGAGGGATTATTGAGGTGAACTTAATGAAGTGGCAGTAATTTATAATCCCAAATACAAAGCAACTGATGAGCAAGCACACGAGCAGCATCCATGCAGAAAGTTTGTTTATCTTTGACCTGGCCCCAACACGAAGGACTATTAATGTTCACAGTTTCAGAGTTCAGAGAGAGAAAAGCTGTTCGTGGGATTTAAGGTGGCGCTTATGATTCTGCTCGTGCGCCAGAGATGCTCACAAGTGTTTGAGCTAGAGACCAAGTCAAGTCTTAAGTCACTTGTGGTTATAATGAATGTTGTATCACCTGCTGCGTTCAATCCAGGCTGTTTATAATACTGCTTAGCTATAAGGGATTCTGTAACTGTAACCTGTTTTCCACTCAGAGCAAAACCATGTTACGTGCAATGCAACTAATCACAGCTTATAAACTACTGTAAGTCAACACATCCCCTAGACCCAAACCCAGTGTAACGTTAACTAAATAAAACTGTAACGTTGCATAATCAACAATAAACCTGTAACCTGTTTGCAGCCAGTGTTAATAATTAACGCTGATGGCTGTAAGCGGGACATAAATGATTACGTTAATTGACCACCACAAGTTTGGCAAGTAAACAAACGCTCATTCCTCTTTTCATATCAAAACAGAAGAGTCCTGCATCTCAAGTCCGAGTCAAGTCTGAAGACTTTTGAGGACGAGTATCAAGTCAAGTGTGATGTCACTATTTGTTTAATTAAGTCGGACTCGAGTCCGAGTCACAAACTGCGCGCGCGTGTGTGTGTGTGTGTGTGTGCGCGCGCACACATGCTTGTGCGTGTGTGTGAAGGGAGGAATGGCTTAAAGGGACAAAGGGTGTGAGTATGTTTGAAGTAGGTTACTAGCCAATATGAAAAATGTCCTCTTGTGCATGCTTATATATATAATATGTATGTAGTGTGTGTGGGTGGAAAGACTGCAGCACTCTGTCGTACCTCCCAGCCAGAACAGAGCAGAGTCAGGTTTGCTGACAACAGCACCTCTGTGGAATTACAACTAACCTCTAACCCACCTTGCACACACACATTCACACACACACGTACGCACACTCTCTCTTTGTGTCCTTTATATCGAGCGCCTCTGAATGATTGTTATAAATAATATGAGTATGCCCTTGATCAGCCCTTTTCTTCTTCACCATCTGCACTGGGAACACAAAATTCCTCTGTTGTCAATATTCTGTTAATTAATGCAGCAGATAAAACCACAGTCGTCCTGGGATGTATTTGTTGTTGAGTCACTCTGTCCGCTGACATGAAGTCACTGCTGCTGTTTCAGCGCTGCAGTATACACTCTTAGCTATGTGAAGCTGATGCTATAATATGTGGTACTACAATATGTTAGGTCAGTTTCTTCTCAACAACAAAGATGAACATGGCTAAATACCAAAATGCAGCAGAGACTGTGACTGAACAGCTGGACTGAACCATGTTTTGCCAAAATGCTGCATCAGAGTGAAAAGAAGAACTTGGGACAGAATATGAAAGAAGAAATTTTGCTGTGGTATTTTACCAGCAAGGCCAGGGCTAACTATGTTTCTCAATGATTTTATCTGCTAATATATGAAGGTCACAAACTTTATGGAGATAAAAAAAATCCTAGATTACAATGTGATATGAAGCTTAATATTCTCACTGCAGAAACAAAATATGGTATTACATGAATAAGATTTGTGCAGTACAAACACAGTTATGCTTAGCTATGGGCAAATCCCTAAAAGTCTCATTACCAGTGAAACACGCAGGCGCAGTAATGTGTCACCAGTCTCTTTAAGGTAAATTGGCAGTAAATGTGTAAATTATGGATTACAGAGCTATGTTTAAATATTACGCATCACAAATGTGATTTAGATACTGCAACCCTTCTGGAATAAAACAATAAATCTAACAAAACTGGTGCATGTATTTGTCCGCCTTTTAGAGCGTTTCATGGTGCTCTTGTATAAAACCATTATGGTGTCAATGGAATTCACTATTATTATAAAAATCATCACATCATAGACAATTTTAACATGAGGGTGAAAATCTGTGGGTACTGAAATGTGACAAACGCTGGTTAGATGTAAAGATCGATGCTGTTTTCTGATGTTAAAGAGGTGGTATTATGCTCATTTTCAGGTTGCCTGGAGGGTAGCTAGTGTTTGGAAGGGAGAGGAAAGTTGTGTGCTGCAGCTCAGTGTTTTTCCACCGGTGTTTTTGAGGACGTGTCGGACTAGCCGATTGGCGAGCATTATATGAGGCGCATTTAGCTTTCATCCCTGTGACGTCACAGGGAAACGGCTGGACTACAAATGAGCTGTTTTCAAGCAGTTCAGAGCAGAGTTTTCTGTGGGAGATGGGAACTCCCTTTGGGCTGGACTTTGGGCTTTTTCACTTACCTATTACATGCACAAAAAAGGTATAGAACTCAATAAAGTAGAGGGAAAAAGGCAAAAAGCATATTCATATTACCACCTCTTTAACATTTACTTTACATATATATATATATATATATATATATATATATATATATATATATATATATTTTTTCACTTAGTTGTTTTACTGAAATTAAATCAGAAGTTCATTAGTCAGCCCTCAGGTAATACACACCTGCCTGGCAAGAATTAATTTAACTCGCCTCAGATGCCTTTTAGGATGTGATTGATAAATCAGTCATGACTGCTAAATAAAATTTGAAGACAAGGGGACCATTTGTTTGCTTCTGAGATATGATCAAAGACAACATGACTGTCTACTTAGGTCACTTTAAAAGGTTTTACAGTGTCACAGCCAACAGCTAGCTAAAGGTGTGAGTCCTTAAGATGTTATCAAGGTCTTATCTCTATCTTTGGCTACTATTGCAGTCCTGGCTGTAGGGCAGGAGCTGATTTAATCCGACCTAGTTGGAGCACTTCTGAAAGCCAGTTCTTTATTCGCTAACTAATACTTTTTTGGCATCCATGCACATGTGGCAGTTTCTAGCTAAAATCAACAACAAAAATAAATACTGTGCAAGTTTTAGCTGCAACAAATGCAATTATACATGGGTCATCATTAAAATGACCTGTCTTTTTCATCCTTTAATCTAAATATCAAGTCTTAAATAAACAACAAACACACACAAAACATGTTATGGATCCCTATTAAAGAGCAACTTACCACCCCCTCTGATTTAAAGTTTCGAGTCCGTTGATTAGTAAAGGAAAACTGCAAGAAACCTATCACCTTGAGACACTTCAAAACCAGTTTCTACTACATTAGGGACCTAGAATACTCAGTCCTATCTGCCCTTCATAGTGTCCTCGACATGGAATAAATGCCCAAAAGATATTGTCCTTTGGGAGTCAACTGGCGCTGATAGAAATGTTATCTCTGCCGCTTAGGGAGCTCCAGGAGGGCAAGAACCCCGAAGGCTGCAACAGCTATTCAGTTCAAGTCTTCAGGGGCAAAATGGTGTATGGCTAGATATTATCTTTGTTACTTAAGGCACATGGAGATTATGTAATGTCCTTGAGTATCCTATCACAAATCTGTTGTTTGTCAGCCACCCAATGCGGTCCCTTAGGGTACATCTCTGCAGGGGAGTCTGCTGTCAGATGTTATCGGTGCTTCGAAAGAGACATTCGCTGCTGTAGGGAGCATGTAGGGTGCCTTCATGTTTAAAGGGCAGTTCACTATGTTAACTAACAGGATAAGAGGAGGAGGAGCATTTCAAATGACAAGGGATCTGATGTAAACTCACTTCAGAGATGGACACAAAAGATGTTGACCTTATACAAAGTCAAAAGCTAATTTAACATTTAACAAGTACTTAATCAGTCAACTTAGGAGGGCAAGAGAACAAAACAGTTTTGTTACTTTGTCTGTTTTCACATTTCATTACTCCTCTTCCCTCACAACCACTGTTTCTCTGGCTTTTTTGGCAGGCGTATTCTTTGATCTCCAACACCTCACCTTTTTCTTTTTCTCTCTCCATCACACACACATTCACAATCAAGGTTACAGTGTCAGAAAGGGAATGTGAGATGCTAAGAATCGAGGGAGGAGGAGGGGGAGGAGGAGGAGAGAAGATTTAAGGGGAAAGAAACACTGGAGACAGATTGAGAAAGAAGAACTTATGAAAAAGATAAGCAAAGGGTATAGATGATATAAAAAAACTTCTTTGTATAAAGCATTAACAATGAGCAAAAGGGAAAGATGTAATATCTGAGGAAAACATGTAAAAGACGTAGGCGAGAATAATCAATAAAGTGATAAGTAAACGAAGAGAAAACAGGAGAATGTTTGGTTAGAGAAAAAAAAATCTAATTGTAAAAAATGGCAGAATATAAAGTCAGAAAGAAGTTGAAGGAAAAGGGCAAGAATAGCAACAAGAAACAAGTAAAGGATTAGAAGAAAAGATGGAAAAAGAAGAATAAGTATGGATGGCATTATTTTGTCCTGCTTGTCATTAATCATTCAGTATGTATCAGTCTACCTGAGGACGGCTGCATTTAGAGTGTGTGTGGTTGTTTTAAAGAGCCAACATACACATTAAAAGCATGCATAGTGTCAGCTGCTGTTTTTTTTTTTTGGTGTGGGTGTGTGTGTGTGTGTGTGTGTGTGTGTGTGTAGGAGTGTTATATAAATACGGAGTCCAGACATGCCTGTCAGTGTTCGTATGTGAGGCCAGCAGCAGCCTGATGGATCAATGAACACTTCTCAGCTGCCTCCCTGTTTCATGCCCCCCCCCCCCCCCCCCCCCCCCCCCCCCCCCCC
>NC_060168.1:25256308-25263360 GCF_021292245.1 Micropterus dolomieu | reverse complement strand
CACACACACACACACACACACACACACACACACACACACACATCCTTGCTTTTGGAAGAACATTGAAGAATAAATGTCTTGACACACACACCCTTCTATCTGATCAGTAGGGTTTAGCAGAGCGCTGTAGCCTAAATAACAATCTGCCCACCCAGAGTGGCGCCAGTGACTGAAACTTGTGTGTGTGTGTTTGTGTGTGTGTGTGTGTGTGTGTGGTGCAATTTTTGAGATTGTCATTTGGCAAAAGGGATCTTGGATTAGGAGATATTTTGCAGTGAGAACATAAACTCATCATGCTGACTTATACACAGCTTTATTACGTTCCTTTTCACACACAGTGAGCACTTGATCGCTGGCTGTTTTGCAAACACACACACTCACGGTATACACAGACATGTTCATGGTTATTGTCATTTTCTTTCCTGTTGTGACTCTTGCTGCCCCACACCCTCCAAGGTCATTTCATGTCAATATGGGAAGGGAGTCCAGTACGTGATGTTCTAATCGTGTTGTCCTTTTCCCTTCTCTCTCTCTCTACAGCTCCCACCTCTCCCCTATATCCATCCTTCCTGCTGACTCTGCTGAGTAAGTACACTCGCACACATACAGAATATTTGTATCCACCCACAATAACATGCATAAGCACTTCTTTATGTACACGCACTTAGATATACACTCTAACAACCTTAGGACATACAGCTACACTATGAAACTGTAATCTGGCAAGTAATTTCATGTCCAAATTCGGAAAGAAATCTTAAAGTAAGCTGTTATATCCTGCACATTTTATTAAGAAAATGATAGCAACGAGGCAAACAAGGGGTGAGAGAGAGACAACCAGGTTAACTGAAATGGGAAAAGGAAGCTCAGGGCCATCTACTCAAGAGGCAGATCAAAAATAACAGGAATCAAGAAAGAAGAATTGCAGGCGGCGCTGAGAAGAGTTGAGTTGGGAGAAAGAGGTTAAGAGGAAGGAAGAAGTAGAAAAACCGGCCTTGTGTTTTGATTATGAAGCTAAACTAAAGCATTTTGCGTGGCTTGGTTCTTTTAGAGCCTCAAGGACATAAACTCCGCAATCACATGACTGTCAGGCGTCTGCCTCTTGCAAACTCATAAAATAATTTTCTGTGGTGCAATATGTATTAATGTGAGTTTACTGCCCTGAAGGCTTGAGGGAACAAATACAAAATGCCTCATAGCTCAGAAATAACACATGAACACTGATATTCCCGAGTTTTAATTAATTAATAACGAAAGAGAACAAACTGGCAGAAAATTGGTCCTGCCTAAATCTTCATATTCAATTTGATGATTTGTATTTGTTGACATCAACATATTACCAATTAATCAGTTAATTATATTCCTGATTATCTTGACAAATCGTTACATTTATAAAATGTTTGAAAATAGTGAAAAATGCTTCACTATTTCCTATTTTTGTTTGACCAGTTCTCCAAAACCCAAAGATGTTTAGTTTGCTATTGCACTAGCCAAAGAAAAGAGACCAATCCTCAAAATTTGGGATGTGGAACTACGGAGTGTTGTGCATTTTTGTTTAAAAAATACTTAAACAATTGAACAATTATCAATATGCCAAGAATAGCCTGTTTAGCACTTCTACAAAAGACATGTTAATTAGTCAGACTTCATCTAGATAAACAACAGCAACTAAACATAAATAAATAAGCAGTTATATATAAGCAAATGAATGGGTAGAATGATCCAAGAGAAAAAACGTTTGTTTTTTAACTAGTAATATGTTGGATGAGGTTGGTTTCCTCTGTGCTGAACAGTGAGACAAATACTGTCTTCTGAACATGACCTCTCTATTCAGCAACCTAAAAAAACACACATTATCAAAAGATGAGAGCTTGTTGACCATGATTTCTTTAGAAATAAAGTTATCAATGACAAAGAATACTAACATACTTGAATACATACTAGCTATTAGGGGGAACTATCTCTTCAGTTCTAGGTGTCATGCCAGTGCATTAACTTTTTCCACTTCCACAAGTCCATTAAATGAGAGACTGCTAGCACATCATCTTTTACTGCTCATGTGCTCGTTTGTGGAAGTAACTGTGTTTGTGCATGATGGATAGTCATTATTATTAGAGCTTCCTACAGCGAGAGGTGGAGTTGTTGCTGCAGGCGAAGGTGAGCTTATGGTCCAGGGAAGTGTGTGTAAAATTGTACAGGAGTATTGCTGATATATCCTCAGGTCACACACACATTTATTAGACCTCAGGTCTAAGACCTTTATGAGTTTAAACTTAAATGGGCATGGATGACAAGCCAAAACGCAATTATGTTCAAACTCCAAGTCTACCACTTGAAATCATGTTTGTTGGAGGAAACATCTTGTAGTCACCAAACCAGTACACCTAGTATGGTCTTGCCAGTGACTATATACTGCATAGCACATTTAATTAAAGAGTATAAGCTTAATAATAGGAGTTGGGGGGCATATAGAAGTAAATTGAATGATGAAGAATGATCCATCATGAGCAGCAGCTGGTGTGGAGAATGCTGAGATTTCTCAGTAAATGTCTTTTTCTACCAGGTCTTCAACCTCTATTGCTGTCTAAGACGGAGGAGAAACAAACCTGACAAAAGCCTGCAGGAAGCCAGAGTAAATGTGGGAGGCATACGTTTTGATCACACCCACATGGTCAAACAAGTTAAATAAAGTGTCAGTAGAGCCTGTGGATCAGCCGTCACACGTCAGTGTAGTAGAGGTCAGAGTGGCTGCTGTTGTTACCTTTTATAGGCCGATTTCCTCCCCTCTCTCCCTGGCTCTAGTTTAAGCATTATTAATCCTCTCAGAACTGGACCAGGTTATTGACTTAATAAGGACTTGTTAAATAGCCCAGAATGGAAAAGAAACCATGCCAGTCATTAAAAGGCTCTCAATATGTTTGATTAATGATTAACCTTTTAGTAAATGTCTCTTACTGTATATACCTTATACCCCAATACATTTTTGTAATTAGCATGGAGCTAAGCACATCAGTTTGTCATTTAATTGATGAGTAGAGGTCTTTCTATTAAGAGGCTGATTACAGGTAGGATTATGTGAGGAGGCTTACATGTGGTTCCAGAGATTAAGGTTTTAATCTGTGCATCATTCCTGTGTACTCATAAACCTTATTCTGAACAAAAAGATCTTCATTAAATGGGTGAACAATGCACTGAGCGTATTGGATTCCGTGTAACTGAACAAAAGGGCACATAAATTAATCTCACATATAGACAATTCAATAATTAAACACAACGGAGTGGATTACACATCATTGAACCTTATTGTAGAACAGAGGCTAAGATACACAGTTAATGAAGTGTTAAAACATTAAGATGATCACTTTATGTTCTGATCAGTGAGAGGAAATTGGATTGTTTGCAAAATATACAAAAAATATATATAATACATTTCTAGTTTTGGATTCTTTGTCAGGAATGTTGCAGGTTACAGTTTAAAAAATGCAAACTAATAGAACAAATACTTATTTATAACATGCATTATTACAGCAGGCAGAAGTTACTTATCGTTAATGTTTAACTAATTATGGGCAGAACTGAACTCTTCATTTAGTAAACTGAAAATGGTTTCAGGCATCATTTAGTTTGTATATAACACCACAGGTTCAATGTGGTCCCAGTTGTTAGTAAATGGAAATAGGAAGAAATAAAGTTTGACTGTTTATAAACTACACTGGTGTGAGTCAGCCACCCTCATACATGCAGGCACTCATAACAAAACAAACTGACTGTACAACAGACTGTAAATTTATGTGGATTTACCTGGATATTTTTATTGGCTACGGTGGGGGGGTTTTCTGCCATGGAGTCACAGAGAAAATCACAGGAGCTTATGTAAAGTAGTTAATTAAACTAACTAAAAAGTTTGTCCTGTTAGTCACTGGTAAACTGAGCTGTTTACCCTCATTACAGTTGAACTTAACTCAAACAAGAGCTGCATTGTTACTCTGTATTTAACACGGTTTTAAACAAAGACTGCAATTGAGCATCAACTAACTGCCTTGCTAAATTTCAAAAGTGGGAATGCCTTCAATAATCAAATGCTCTGACACAAAAATTTTAAAAATATATTTTTTGATCACCTACCTTTCTGTTTGTTTGAACAGAAGCAGCACAAAACTTAAAAACATGGGGACATTATGTGACGAAAATGCCCTTTTTTTTTTAGTCAAATGTAATGTATCATCACAAGCCACACAGTAAAAAAAAAAAAGTGAATACACATAAATCTTCATAAATTACATTTGTATTTTTTGTGTTTTCCCAGGATAATTCAGCGAACCATCAGGGCTGCAGTGGAGCAGCACTTCTTTGATCTGAAAACCTCCATCGACCAAGACCTCAGCAACTATGACAGCCAGGGGTGAGAGCGCACATACACATTAGCATTCACACTCACACAGTTCATACACAAACACGAAGACCAAATACACTTGAATAAAGTATTAGAACCATGGAGCTGCTTTTTTTCCTTCATGCACCTGCTAGTAGAAACATGCCTTAACACAGATTCCTCAGTGGTTGAACGTGGCATCAGATTACATTAAAGAAACATATTTGTCATAGTGAACATTGTGTACAGAGGCACGAAAGCAGTCAGATGGTTCGGTTTACCAGTAAACATGCTGACAGCTGTGATGTTAATTAGCAAACTGTACTTATTGGGGGCAGCAGCTGGTCAGTCACCTCTAAGACCAAACAAGATGTCCAAGAGTTTTACTCTGCATACTAAAATGGGCAGCTTTATTTTAATCAGCATGCACTAACGGCATTAGTGTTTTTAAGTTATTAAATATATATATAATCAGCTTTGGAAAAAAATTGTAAAATATAGGAGGTTTCATTATTTTATTAATGCTTGTGTTTTTGTTTTTTCCAGGGTGAGTCCCAATGAGCCTGCAGACAAGGGCTGCCAAGGAGATTTGGAGCAACAAACTGACCCTGAGGACAGTCCCTGTGACACAGAAGGGGAGACCACAATCACAGAGACCGAGCTGCATTTACAACAAATCCAGAAAGACACGCAGGTCTGTGGGAGATGCTAAACACTCACGTAAACACATACACCTGCACATGCTCAAACACATAAAATCAATGTTTTAGCTAGCATTCAACTAGACTTCAAACACACACACATCAGAGAAAGACTATATGCTAACTAAATGTAATAATCGCAAAAACTATAATTGTCTCCGGTGGGTAAACAAATTGAAAGTTAAATCAGACACAAGTGGAGATTCCCTCAAAAACTCGCACATAAAATCCCCAAACCCTGACTTATTGCTGCGTGGGCAGGCGGCATATTTCCCATAGCTAACCTCCTTCCTGTCTCAGTCTGTCAGTTCATTCCAAGGCTGAATGTTTGATATTATCAGCACAGTCCATCTTTGTTCTGCTCTGATTGCTTCAATGGCTGGAATTCAAATGGGGTGGCACGCAGAGACAACAAGAGATGTGTTTTACAAATATACTCACAGTTTAATGAATGCAACGATACACAGGCAGTGTTTTGTTCTTATAAAATTTTAGTCATGAGGGAACGACGTAAGGCCAAAACATACTTGAAATGAGTGCGTGAAAACTGTCTAAACTTCTTTCCGAGATTTAACCAGAGGGTTTGCTTCTACTTGTTGTAACTTTACGAAAGCAGTCAGGTCCACATTTTGTACCTACTGTATGCCCGGGGTACATAGTAGGTTTGTAAATGGATGTATGAAGTGAACCACATATTCTTGACTGGTGACATTTTCAGATAGCAGCAGCACAGTGGTATCTTCCAAATCAAGACAGCGAGAGTCACATACACTTTTACTAAGCCTTGTTACACCCCTTAGCTACTACCCCCCTTGAACCCTCTTTGACCCTCAGTGGCTCTTGTCCAAAGGACCATTTGAGCTTCCAGACTAGGGTTGCCCCCCACTAAAGACTTTCCTAGTTGACTAGTAGTCGTTAGTTCAAGCCATTAGTGAAATACAGGTGCTGTTCATATAATTAGAATATCATCAAAAAGTTGATTTATTTCAGTAATTCCATTCAAAAAGTGAATGTATACATTCATTCCACACAGACTGATATATTTCAAGTGTTCATTCCTTTTAATTTTGATGATTATAACTAATAAAAACCCCTAAATCAGTATCTCAGAAATTAGAATATTGTGAAAAGTTTCAATATTGAAGACACCTGGTGCCACACTCTAATCAGCTAATTAACTCAAAACACCTGCAAAGGCCTTTAAATGGTCTCTCAGTCTAGTTCTGTAGGCTACACAATCATGGGGAAGACTGCTGACTTGACAGCTGTCCAAAAGACAACATTGACACCTTGCACAAGGAGGGCAAGACACAGAAGATCATTGCTAAAGAGGCTGGCTGTTCACAGAGCTCTGTGTCTAAGCACATTAATAGAGAGGCGAAGGGAAGGAAAAGATGTGGTAGAAAAAAGTGTACAAGCAATAGGGAAAACCACACCCTGGAGAGGATTGTGAAACAAAACCCATTCAAAAATGTGGGGGAGATTCACAAAGAGTGGACTGCAGCTGGAGTCAGTGCTTCAAGAACCACCATGCACAGATGTATGCAAGACATGGGTTTCAGCTGTCGCATTCGTTGTGTCAAGCCACTCTTGAACAAGACACCGCGTCAGAAGCGTCTCGCCTGGGCTAAAGACAAAAAGGACTGGACTGCTGCTGAGTGGTCCAAAGTTATGTTCTCTGATGAAAGTAAATTTTGCATTTCCTTTGGAAATCAAGGTCCCAGAGTCTGGAGGAAGAGAGGAGAGGCACAGAATCCACGTTGCTTGAAGTCCAGTGTAAAGTTTCCACAGTCAGTGATGGTTTGGGGTGCCATGTCATCTGCTGGTGTTGGTCCACTGTGTTTTCTGAGGTCCAAGGTCAATGCAGCCGTCTACCAGGAAGTTTTAGAGCACTTCATGCTTCCTGGTGCTGACCAACTTTATGGAGATGCAGATTTAATTTTCCAACAGGACTTGGCACCTGCACACAGTGCCAAAGC
>NC_060168.1:25086609-25256208 GCF_021292245.1 Micropterus dolomieu | reverse complement strand
ACTGCTGCTGAGTGGTCCAAAGTTATGTTCTCTGATGAAAGTAAATTTTGCATTTCCTTTGGAAATCAAGGTCCCAGAGTCTGGAGGAAGAGAGGAGAGGCACAGAATCCACGTTGCTTGAAGTCCAGTGTAAAGTTTCCACAGTCAGTGATGGTTTGGGGTGCCATGTCATCTGCTGGTGTTGGTCCACTGTGTTTTCTGAGGTCCAAGGTCAATGCAGCCGTCTACCAGGAAGTTTTAGAGCACTTCATGCTTCCTGCTGCTGACCAACTTTATGGAGATGCAGATTTAATTTTCCAACAGGACTTGGCACCTGCACACAGTGCCAAAGCTACCAGTACCTGCTTTAAGGACCATGGTATCCCTGTTCTTAATTGGCCAGCAAACTCGCCTGACCTTAACCCTATCGAAAATCTATGGGGTATTATGAAGAGGAAGATGTGATACGCCAGACCCAACAATGCAGAAGAGCCGAAGGCCACTATCAGAGCAACCTGGGCACAGGTGAACACCTGAGCAGTGCCACAGACTGATCGACTCCATGCCACGCCGCATTGCTGCAGTAATTGAGGCAAAAGGAGCCCCAACTAAGTATTGAGTGCTGCACATGCTCATACTTTTCATGCTCATACTTTTCAGTTGGCTAACATTTCTAAAAATCCTTTTTTTGTATTGGTCTTAAGTAATATTCTAATTTTCGGAGATACTGAATTTGGGATTTTCATTAGTTGTCAGTTTTAATCATCACAATTAAATGAAATTAACATTTGAAATATATCAGTCTGTGTGTAATGAATGAATATAATATCCAAGTTTCACTTTTTGAATGGAATTACTGAAATAAATCAACTTTTTGATGATATTCTAATTATATGACCAGCACCTGTAGTCGGTGAATATTTATGATATCAATGTAGTTATATAAATATAAATGTTTTGGGACATCAGACAATGGTTTGAGTTCCAGGACTGAGAAAGAATGTTATAAGGAACACTGTCGACACTGTGCTATGTTACAGACAAATACAAAACCATAATGATGAGCCTTTAAAATTCAAATTTTAAAGCACTAACTGCCTGTTAACGAAAAGCGGTAATGATTCTGAATATGTTGGAACAACCAGCAAAAGGACTGAACATTTTGTTCATTTAATTCAGCACAGTATAACACAACAACTTCCAACTTTACAAGAACAAACACCTACTGACTTAACCCAATGGATGATACATAACATTACTTACAAATTAACTTGCTACAAACTTGTAACGTTGAAAGCCCGGTTGAATGCAGCTTTTTATGAGATTCCTATTTGTTTATATTCTTGGCCTTGCTCTGTTCTAGTAGTTTTGTTTAAGGCTCTGATTTCCATTTATAAAATCAATAAAATATCTTAAATTCTTGCTTGTTGCGTTCTCTCAGGATTCACTGGACTCTGGCACCACCCTAGAGGAGAGCTCGGGAATGGATCTGGATACAGAGGCTGTGAAGAGAGATGCTGAGAACAACATCAACAATGCCAGGTGGGCTGGGTTGATTGTCAGTTTGCTTTTGAGCCTCTATGTAGCTCAGAATCACCTTGTGTCAAGAATATACTAGCAGTGTTATTAGAGTTAGACAGATAGCTTTGTAGCCTTGTGTTTTAAGAATCAAGATTAGAATTAAGACTTCAGACTAACTTCAGACTTAATTTGGACGAGGACACTGGTCACTTGACACCTCAGGTTTACAAATCACTTCGATATGGAGTCTCGGCTCATAATTAGGGTTGGGCCGATAGACGATGCCATCGTCCATCGGTGGCCCTCCCCAGCAAAAAATAATCTCAAATTTTAACATTATACCACCCTGTGAAAGCAGGTTTCAATGACCATGAACATTCTTATTATTGTTTTTAATTATGCTTTGCACCTGCCTCAGAATTCTCTTCTCCCCACACTCTGACACACTCACACACACCTACACCTCAGGTAAACACCAGGCTTGCCCCGCCTCTCTCTCCCCCCCGTCTGCTCCATTTTCTCCATCAGCGGTATGTTTTATAAAGTCGCCTAAAAGACTGACAACTCGTCTTTTTTCCGTATATTTCCACCCGCGATGCGTTGTCACGGCAGCAGGTGAGCCGCATGTCGGCTTGTTAATGACGTAGCCTATCAAACAACTGAAACCAACATCTGCACCCTCTGTGTTCATTGTTGCTTTACCTGGTCCGTGCATAAAATATCCACTGCGACTTGTAACGTAAGTTAATAGTCTACCAGTTTTTTTTACTGAGTGAAGTCATGCACATAAGACAACTGCTGCCCTCCCCCCCGCGCGTGCCACCACACCCAATGACATCGTCCATCCCGATGTTTCATTGTAGAGATCGCCCAACTCTACTCATTATTATGCTGCATCTAATACAAGTCATTATTATCTGTCTCTCTCACACATAATTGTCTTAACTTGCACTGCATGCTTGTGTAGTTTACACCTCATATGTCATACTGTGTCACACCTGTAGGTTCTGATTGCTTCCAAGCAAGGTTAATGTACAATGGTTCATGTTGCTTGCATTGTTTCATTGTAAAATGGTTCATGCAGGAAAATGGGGAACATGTTTATCAGCAGGATAAAACAATCAATAGCAACAGTATGGATTTTAGTTGTAACAAATGTGAGATTTCCCAACAGTTGAAGCAGCAGTTTTGTGACTTTTTCCCACAAGAAATTATTCATCATGTGGAAACCCTTCTAGTTAGTGTGACTCTTCCTCAGCTGTTGTTCAGATCTGGTCAGACGCCAACAATGTCTCAGGAAGACTTCAAATAAAGTTGAAGGATTATGACTAAAATACTTTGGGATCTCCAACTTATCATCATTAAATTGTTCTGGGAAGAGTTGATTCAAAAATGGTTTTGATTTGCTCAAAACCAGATATGTCCCAGATCCATGAGGTCACTTGGCTTGCTGTTTGTTAACAGTAAGTGTTTGCAGTGGTATGCTCCAAGACTGGCCAGTACAGGAAAGAAAATACAGTTTTCTTATTTTATTTGAAAACAACAAAGCAGTTAAAAGGTTATGTCCCCTAACAATTAAAATGCACAGCTCAAGTTTAATGTGGTTGTAAAATCTGGACTATTTTGTTCACTTTACTTTGAGTCGTAATTATTTTTTCAAGCATGTCTTGTGGTTCTAATCTTTGTCTTCAGGCAGGACAGTGACCCCTGTGACACCATGGAGCAGACTCAGACCGACCCCATAAGCTGTGTAAGTAGCAATATGAGGGCGTATATCAGTGTATGTCTCATTGTACTAAAATAGTTTGTGATTCTTTTTTTGATGGAATGAATTACAAGCACAGCAGAGTAATTTTGGATCAGTTAAAAACAATAATACCTCAAAATTTATGCTACAGTATCTGTCTATGTGATGTACGTTCCTTCCTTCTCCCTACCTTTGCTCCCTTTTAATTCCTTTTTCTTTCATCCCTCATTTTTTTGGTTCTTTTAATCTCTCTTCCTCCAGGACTCTCTTTCATGCCGCTGTGATCAGAACGCCAACACCAGTCAGACCAACAGAAACTACCTTTCGCCATGCCAACCAAACTCTGGCCATAACCCCCATCTCCAGCTCTTTCCTGACAACCACTGGGAAGGTAGATACCCACTTGTCTCAGTTTTCACAGCATGCATAATATACAATAAAAAAATAAAATGCTGAGTAGGAAAGCAGACCCAGAAAACATGTTTAAGTGAGAGGTAGGGCTGAATGATCAAAAAATCATTGTTTAATTAATTAATTAATTTTCACTGAAACAAATGACGATGATGTGACTTATGCTGGGGTCTGTGCCAAACCAGCATGATTTTGATAATATTTCAGTTAATTGTTCAGCCCCAGTGAGCAGAGTTTTTACCAACATGATCCCAAATTATATATATTTTCCAAGTTTGGTCAAATCCAGTTATTCTTCCATTTTTGTTCATGGGATAGAGTCATTTGTAGAGTTGTTGTTGTTGAAATAGCTCTAAACCATCTTTTCTGTCATAACATAGTGGCTTAATCATGGTCAGTATAACATTTAAGAAATTCTTCCAAAATTTACCTAAATGTTATTACTAAACATGTAATTAAAATTACTTTCTGTGTGTCTCATGCATTTTTAAATGTTTCTCAAAGATCTTTGAATTAATCAAAATTTAGTTACATTCTGAGCTGTCATTCTCCTTCATTTCCCCGTTAATCCTGTCATATATTATGTATGGCTGAGGGAAAAATTTGATGTTCTGCATCATTTTGTTGTAATTAAACCCAACACACACGTGTGCTGAGTGAATGTTGGTGAGTGAAGTTATGAATGATGAATGACTTCAATGCTCCTCTTCTCTGCTATCTCTCTCCCTGTTCCTCCTACCTTTTCTTCTCTTCTTCCTCCCTATTGTCCTCCTTCCATCCAAACAGCGTCACCCCCCTCCCATCTCCACCTCCCTCCCATAGATTTCTCATGTATGCACCTGCAAAAAGAAGGCCACGGTAAGTAGTTTCATATCTGCCCACACATCCACCGGTTTACCTATCCTTACTTTCATCCTTTCCCGTTTGTTTTTTTGTAAAAATTGTAGTTGCTTGTTGGTAGTACAGTACAGAAAACTTTATTCATATATTCTATTTTAAAATTAGCTTGAGTGATACTGATCATGAATAAATCCCTCCCTGCATGTGAAGCACTTCTTTCCATCATATTTGAAAACATAGCGGGACATTTTTCTTCTTATCTTTCCTCTTCCCTCTGGCTGCAGTGTGACTGGGCAGATTGATCCGGACACCTTCTCTCTCTAAACACATTTTTCCCCCCGACTCTGCTTCTTATCTTTCCGACCCTCCTTCACACGCTACTTCCCCCCTTGACTCCATTCGTTAGCATAGCGCTGACAGTCAAGACACCATTAATCAGGCAAAGATTGAGTCAGCAGGGTACCGAAGAAGAACATTAATTTGTTGTATCAGCTCAACAGCCCCCTTTCCAAGCAGCCCTTGTGTGGATCTTATTGATATGTACAGTACCTACCTCAAACTCTTGTTAGCTAGGGATTCAATTTGTTGTTCTTTCTCTCCCTGCTTTACTGACCTCCGTTAACTTGATCTGATCTCCTCTCTTTGTTTCTTTCCTTCCCTCTCCAGACCCCGTCCCGGCATTCAAATCCTGGCAGGACGACAATGAAAGTGGAGAGGCGCAGCTCTCCCCGCTGGCCGGTCGTATGGTTCCTCTCCCCCTACTGCACCTGGAGGAGGATGGCGAGGGGGAAGGAGGGCAAGATGCCTCCCCCTCTTCCCACTACCACGCTCACGTCCTGGCAAGACGCTTCCTCGACTTCGGAGCGCACGGTGCTCAGCGCTTCCTCCAGCAGGACCCGGACGCCACCTCGCCCACCAAAGCACAGAGGTACGATGAGGCGTAGACATCCAGCATTGCTACTAGATTTTAATGGTCATTTTCTTCTGTTGCTTTATTTGGTATTTTATTCATTTATAAGTGTGTATTCTGCCATCCCAAGGCCGCGCAGAGCATCTTTTGGCTCCAAAGAGGCAATGAGAGGCGGAGATTCGGTGACCCACCAGCTAACAAAAAAGCTTCAGCACCTGAAGAAGAAAATTAAGCAATTTGAAGAGCAGTTTGAGAAGGAGAGGAATTATAAGGTAAAAAAAATCTAAATGTAAAGACATTTTATTTGTTTTACTGTTTAGAAATTTTACTGCTCAATAATATGAACAAACTATTTTTTTAAAGTAAATAAAAAGCAAAATGGTTAAAAAAGTAAATCACAAACCCTGATAATTTAATATTTAACATTTAGCAAGACTTTGTCCAAGTATGTATATAAAAGCGTCAGCTAAGGACTTAAATTGCTGTTATAAATTCTGCAGTATTGTCATGACCTTTTTAGTGAAACACTAACTCTTTCTCTGCCCTTTCTCTCCTCCTCTCTCTGCAGCCCTCTCATGGAGACAAGGCAGCTAACCCTAAAGTCCTCAAATGGATGACCGACCTCACCAAGATCCGCAGGCAGATTAAAGGTACCACTCGCTCTTTTTCCTGTGAATGTGCATTTGTGTGTATGTGTTGGGTTTAGAGTGTCTGCGTGCCATCCTGTTCCATGCTGGACAGCTTGACCCTCCCCACTCAAAAACTTTTGTAACAACATTGCATGTATGCTGGTCTAATAAACACACACACACGTGCAAACACAAACATGCCAGGGGTTGACGTGGCTCTCACATGCGTGGCTCCCACCCTTCCGTGTGCTGGTGCGTCCTTGTGAACCCACATTCATTACCTCTGCGGCGAATTCGGTAAGGTGAAACGGTGGATAAGACTTAAAGTTATACATAAATTGATTGCAGAATATTTGGAAATATGAAGGCACCCTGATAAAGAAATAATCCACACAATCTACTTTTTGATCAGAATTCAAATTGAAGCTTTTGATGTTTTTGGCAAGTGTGTTACTTGCCAGTAAGTGAGCCAAACTCGGGTATTAGAAAGTAAAATATGATTTATCTGATGTCTAGAAATAGTTTCCTACACTTTGACGTGTGTCTTCCCCTGTGCATCGTTTCACCATTCTGAACAAAACCCATGACACTCGTCCACCTTCTCTATGTGAGGTGACGGCTCTCCTCGGAGAACGCAGTGGTCGAAACATTTCTCTCTGTTTCAAATCAAAATTGAAAACAACAATAACGCGAGCACCCGTTCTCCACTTTCCTCCCTCCTCCTCCTACCGACCGATTGATTGATTGATTGACTGATGGGCCAACCAGGACGCCAGCACCACCTTTTACCCAGAAGCACGCTGAGGCACCAGGCTTTGCTCCATTCATACAGACGCCATCATGCCCCCACCTCCCCTTCCTCCTCCCCACCCTCCTCCTCTATCTGCTCACCTCCCCATCACACACTCACCCCCCCGCTCCACCCCTACTCAGGCCTGAGTTCTAGACCGTATCACCTCAGTAAGTACCAACCCCCTCAGTAAGTAGACAATACATAACACTACTGACAGTCACAATGAGGCAGCATTGTGAGGGCATCTTGCTTCTTTGTTTTGGTGTATTTCCTGTTGAAACTGCATGCTGGGACAGGACATCTAACTCTTTCCATCTGGAGTGAAGTAACATAAGGAAGAGAAAGGCATTTTATTTTTTAATGGGGGTGTTTATTGATAAATAAATGTATGCTTAGGCATTGATTATTAGTTTTTATTTCATTGTGACTAAAACTGGACTCTAAAACTTTATACAGTGACCGTTATTCCAATGTAACCACATAGGGGGAAGTGCTGTGCGCATGTATAAAAAAATTAAATATTGTTTTCTGTTATTAATCTTTAAATACCTGAAATTTTTAAACAGTGTATAATGTTCTTACAAGGAAACAACAGCACAATATAAATACAGTCATGTTTTGCAAACCAAAACTGTGTATGCTTTGGCACAGGGTAAGTTAATACACTTGAATAGGATCATTGCAGAGTTAGGTGACCCTTTATCTTGAGAAATTACAATATCCAGCAGCAATACGTCTGTCAGACTGACTCGGGGGCTGTTGAATGTCTAGATGCTGTTCAGGAAAAGGTTTTTGCCTGTTTTGTTGAAAGGGTGCGGTGTGGTGTTTTTGTGTGTTGAATCGAAGCATGTTTGTCTTCCTCCTCATATATTGTAATTTGCTGACTTAAACCACTGCAGCTGTCTGTCAGGCTCCTGCATATCTGATAGTCCAGTAAAAGATGTCTTATGTGTCTGAAGACTTAAAGGTGACCTATTATACTGCATTTCTAGCCATATATTGTAGTTCCATGACTCCTATGGTAGCTTTGCATGATTCAAAGTTCAAAAAAATTATTTTCTATCTTATACTGGCCCCTCATTACAGCCTCTGTCTGAAAAAAAGCTGTAGATGCTGTTGTGTCTCTTATGATCTTATATAGAGGTATGGAGCCGAGAGTAGAAAACACAGTTGAAACCGGAGCGTTCACAACAGGGGGAATCTGAGGTTTTCGCTCACAGAAATTTATTTTAAATACATTTACCTCATTACTTGAAGCTTTGGCCACGTTTAACATGAACATCCGACATTGTAACATTAAAGATATGACAGAAAATATGGAAAAGCATAATAGGTCACCTTTAAGTGTTTCTCCCCATTCTCTCTTTCTGCAGCACTGTTCTTGTCCTGGTTCGTTCTTTTGCACTTTACCCTATCAACTCCATTTCTTCCCTCCCCCCCACCTCTCTTTTTGTCATCGCTGTATTTGTTCTTCCCCAGATGCCAAACACCGTGCAGAGAGCGAACTCGGACCCCAGACTCGTCCTCGGAGCAACACCTTGCCCAAGAGCTTCGGCTCCACGCTGGACCAAGGAGAATATGACACAGCAGGGGAGGTCAAGGGTCAGCATCCCACCAGGGAGGAAACACTGGAGCTGATCCAGCACAGGGTCAAAGGGAAGCGGCAGGAGGACGGCTGGCCTGATGACATAAAGGTTAGCAGCAGTTTTGTTTGTTTTTTTGCCTTGCAACTGTGAACAGAAGAAGCATTATAGAGAGTCGAACGAATTACAGAAGAAGTTTTTTTTGTTTGTTTTGAGAAACAAGTGATAGATTTTACATGATGTATCATTTTGAGGTAAGTAATCCTCCATTTAATGCATTTAAAAATGGAATGTTAATTACATGCAATACAAATTCAGATCATATAGGCATACAAATAAGACCCTATACAGAAGTGACAAATGGGGAAATTTGTATTTTTGTTACTACAACACAAACAACATTTAACAACAACAAGTATTTTAGTATATTAGATTGGGCATAAACTGTGTAGCAAATATACATGAGTAATGATTGTTTTATCAGTTTGACCTGGTTGTATTGCATAAGATGTCACATCGTCAGTTCTCATCTCATTGATGCAAACACGGGGACTGTGGCAGGTCACAGCTGTGCAACAGTCTCTCTCTACAGTATCACTATTACATAATGATTTGCCTCTGTGTAGAAGATGACTAAGGAGCAGTTGTCCTCTGAGAAGACGGTTCTTCAGAAGAACCTGCTGCACTATGAGGGCCTGCATGGTCGACCAGTAAGTTACAGATATCCTAAATCCTGCCTGGATTTCATTTTTTCTGGGAAGCTGTGTTGAAACACTCATTTCAACTTTTTCTAACCAGTTTCTCTCTCTTTGTCTCTCAGGTGACCAGAGAGGAGCGTCTGGTGGTGAAGCCTCTCTACGATCGCTACAGATTGGTCAAACAGATGCTCACCAGAGTCAGCATCACACCTGTCACAGTACGTACACATAAACACATCGTTACATATAGTACACTGTTTGCAACATACTCACTAATTCGAAGTTAGTAGTAGTAAAGCATACAGAAATCAGTATACTGTTTTTATATAATACTTACTGTGCTGTTTATTAGCTAAAGGTAATTCAGTCTAATCCAACAGCCCTATAATAAATCCTACCTCTCCCGCATTAACCTCCCCTCTCTCTCCCCAGGTTTCTCCCTCCAGTAAGAGGCGAAGTCAGACCCTCCAGCCAATCATTGAGGGTGAAACCGCTCATTTCTGGGAGGAGATCAAAGAAGAAGAGGAGGACGAGCGGAAAGAAGGTGGAGAAGAAGAAGAGAGGGAGGAGGAGAGGGAGGAGGAGGAAGAGGAGGAGGAGGAAGAGGAAGAGGGAGAGAGCAGCGGTGGGGAGATGCAGAGCTCTGAGGTCATCATGGCCGTTGACCTTGTGACCCCGACTGACGGACCAGTGAGGAGCCAGAACCAACCTGATAGACAGAGCGACTGTCCAATGAGAGACAAACTGGAGGAGGGGTCAGGGAAGCTGGCGATGGACCTGCGGCTGTCCAGCTCTAACGCCTCGTCCATGTAGGAACACACACACACTTAATATATATCCTCTTTACACTTCCTGTAAAGCGAATACTTGTTTCACATATACAAGTTGTTTTGTTTACATGTTTACATTCCAGTAGTTTTCTACCTGCATCTAATTTTTATAATTGTGCCTTTTCTTTGACTAACTTCGCACATCCTAAAGCTTTTCTCCATTCTTAGTCTCTCCCCTTCCATTTGACTTAGTTCATCTGTGTTGTCTGGTTTGAATAAATAGGTCATCAAAGTGAAATGACTCACGATGACTCCTCATTAATTGTCTAGTCAATAGATAATTGGCCATTATTACACTTGTTGAATTTCTTCAGAAGACAATAACATAATTGTTCTTTATTAAGCACAAGCTAACTCGATGGCAACCCACAGCCTCAGAAATGCAGACAAACTGACCTGCAGACGTTCAGTTAGTTCTAATAGCTAATCCATGAGGCTACATTCTGTGTTTGCTACAGTATGTTCTAGACCAGGGGTCGGCAACCTTTTCTGTGATGAGAGTCAATATACAAAGATGAAGAGATCCACTGTGCCAGCAGCGTTCATTAATGCACATGTCATTTATTTTTAATTTATGCATTGATAGTTAGCCAGATTTTAATTGACGTTTGACCTTGTTAATAATGTGCATATATTAGCGGGGGTGGCGATGGTGCAATGGGCAATGGATAAGACTATGCCTTTGGTGTGAGAGACCTGGGTTCAATCCCCCACTGTGACCCATCCACCATTGTGTCCATGAGCAAGACACTTAACTCCTAGTTGCTCCAGAGGCGTGCGACCTGACGTGTATAGCAATTGTAAGTTGCTTTGGATAAAAGCGTCCGCTAAATGAATAAATTTAATGTCATGTTACCTCGCACAGACTTCACTCGGTTAAAAACTTGGTAGCCTATGACGTTACAGTCGGTGTGTTTACCTGAGGTGTAGGCCTCTTGTGTGTCTTGAGTGTGGGGAGAAGAGAATTCCGAGGAGCGAATGTTTGTGGTGATTAAAACCTGCTTTCACATAGAGGTATTATGTGAAAAATTATTTTATTTGCCGTGGGTTGGGGTTTTACAATCACGATGCCTGCTCAACCATCGACCATGGATGATGGCATCGTCTATTGGCCCAACCCTACATCTGACTAAAACGTCCATTTATTCCTGTAGGAGTCAGGTGATTAGTGCTGCAACTAATGATTATTTTCATTATCGGTTAGTCTGTTGATCATTTTCACGATTAACTGATTAGTTGTTTGGTCCACAAAATGTTGAAAAATGTTGATCAAAGCCCAGGTGACGGCCTCAAATGTTTTGTTTTGTCCACAAGCCAATGATATGCAGTTTACTATCAGAGGACAAAAGAAGCCAGAAAATCTTTACAGTTAAGCTGAAATTAGTGCATTTTGACTTTTTCCTTAAAATTACTCAAAACGATTAATCGATTATCAAAATAGTTGGCGAATAATTTAATAGTTGATAGCTAATCGTTGCACCTCTACAGGTGATTGACCATAAGCAGAGCCAACATAATGCATATTGTGTTTACAATAATGGATGATCCAGCTCGGGCTATTTTCTTTTTTTTAAACTGTATTAACTAATGTGGAACAGGGAAAAAGCTCCGATTATCTCCAGCTTTGCTAACTGTGCGACACCAGCAGGAATAATGTGAGACGGAAAGAAAACAGGTTTTTATCTGCCGAGTTTGTAATCTGGTTAACGTGTCACCAAGCTCGTAGCTCACACACACACACACACACACACACACACACACCTCTATCCTTTATCAGCTCAGGTTTGTACATCCCGATCTTGTACCGGGACATGATCCTGACAGCTGATCCCTAATGCCACCACACTTCACTTCCTACTCACAGTAACCTCACTTCCTGCCCTCCTTTTCCCTGTGGACTAGATTCTTAATTTATGGGTCAAGATCCAAATGGTTGCTGTTGAATAAATACATTAAGTGTTTTTGTGCTGATGAGACTCCTAACTGTAGTAATGTTATTAGTTAGTATCATGGCAGAGCATGTAACTGTGTTATCATCCTCCAGGCCAGAGCTGCTGGAACAGCTATGGAAGGCCAGAGCAGAGAAGAAGAAGCTGAGGAAGACCATTCGAGAGTTTGAGGAGGATTTTTATCAGCGTAATGGAAGGTAGGTCGAAGACACAGTCACTCACATCAGCATAATGATATATAATGATATCTATTTACATGTTTTAACCGTGCTTTATCCAAAAAGGTTAACTATCTATCTCTAATCACACCCACTTGCAGATTCAAAATTCTAGATTAGAAAACACATCCTATATATCTTTGAAGATAATATCACAGATTAGGTAGACACAGTGCCTTCAGTGCCTGCTGTAACATGGCAAGAAACCTGTCCCAACATGTAGGACATGAAAACATGGTCAGGAGGGAGGAGTAAGCAACAATCTTCTGGTATCAGGAATGTGAAATACTATGATTGAAAGCATCACTGAACATGTCAGAACAGTATAATACTGGAGGAAGCTGATAAATTATTTTGTTTCAGTAAAACAGCCTCCAAACAGGCCCGCAGAGACCATTTGAGGTTTAGTTTGCTCAATGATAGTTTATCTGTAGCTGCTGGGAGTAGGGAAAGTAAGCTTGTGTCAGTTGGAGGACAATGCGGGAGACTTTTTCAGGACATGACAATAAAAAATAAAAATGTATTCTCCTCCATCTACCTCCACTGCTGTAGAAATGTTCAAAAGGAGGACCGGGTGCCGATGCTGGAGGAGTACAGGGAGTACAAGAGGATCAAGGCCAAGCTCCGCCTCCTGGAGGTTCTCATCAGCAAACAGGATTCCTCCAAATCCATCTAGAACCGTCTTCCTCAGACGCCCGCTGTCACCACACACACATCAGCTCTCATCACTGCTGACGTCATCATACGTTGAAGGGTTTAACAAACACTCCAGCCAGCAACAGCAACCACATCACGTGACTTCCCAGGAAGTCGAGACACTCAGTCAGACTTCATGACCACCACTTGTGCGTGCTGCATTTATGTTGTGGAGAAAACTAAATCAGAGTGACTTGCTGGTTCAGAGTTACAGTGTACTTTGGATGCGTTCATGAGGTCAAATACTGAACGTTAAAATCAATATGTAATAATTTAACTTGCAGTTATAACGTGGTAACATTTCCAGTAACCTTTTTGAGGGACTTTTAGTCAAACTGTTCGACTAGCACTGGTCAAACACAACCCTAAAGACTGCAGCTATGTGCACATTGGTTGTTGTTGGAGCAGTATTAAGATTTGGGATGGGACTTTCTTCTGACCAGTAAAAAATTGCAAGTAAGTAGTAAATCAAAAGAACATGATCACTTGGTGTTGTGGCATCTAAAAATGTCAAATGGTTTTTAATACTTAAATCATTCTAATTGGCCAAATCTTTGCGAGTCTTCTGACAAAAAAAGTAAAGATGAATGTGCTAAAATAACTTTTAGCTGCTTTGTTTAGTTCCTGGCAGTTCGGTTTTGGGACTGTTCTGTAGAAAACCCCCTATTAGTGAGTGATATGCGTAGAAGCATTAAAAAAATCTTTGCAAAAATGTTCATTATCAAATGTTATTTATCAAATCATTATATTCATTTGATAAATACATGATTGTCTGTTTGACTACTAGCAGTGTCTTTGTTGGTGATTTCAGAATTCAGTAATGTGGACATTACAGTCTGAGATTAATTAAGTGCTTTTAAAAAGGTGACGCAAGATGTGCATTTTTACAGCCATTTTCCCATGACATGAATGCAGCACCAAAATCACTCCTGTCAGCCACAACTGATCCCTGCTGCCTCGTGTGACTGCATATCGTTTAAAAAAACATGGAGAAAAAGGAATCCTCATTACAGTTTGTTTTCATCATCATCATCCCACAAAGACTTTGCTATTCTGTTATCGTGTCTCAGTTCCCCATCGTCTGAGAAAATCAAACAGACTTTGACTTTTTGATTTCAGGAACTTTTCTTTTGTCGATCTTTGTTCTTCGTGTTGTTTTTTTTCCCTTCATGCTGAGGAATCTTATTGGACAGCTCGAGGACTGGTATTTTAGACACTTGTTTCTTTGGGACGTTGCACTATGTGACAAGTCCCTCTTTCGCCTTGCTTCAGGGAGTCACAAGTTCTCAGAAGTGGCCTCCTTGGCACGAGGCGGTTGGTTATTTTATTCTGTCAAGAAAACTCATCTAACATCCTGGATGCTTCACCTTCTGACTGATTTTTAAAATTCATTCACCCGTTTAAAAACAAGTTAATGCGTGTATTCTTGTTAAAGTGTATTCATGTTTGTGAGACACTGTTGTTCACGTTTTTCTTGAAAGACAAAAGGATGTGTGTTGTATTCCAAGGAAAAAGTCATTTGTTTTAACTCTTGGAGCTGTTGTGAAAGACAGATTCTGATTTTCCTTTTCATTTATTTCTATTCAGCATTTTCTTTCCTATTTTGGCAGTATTTGTCAGCAGGATGTACACTAAGTTGGCTTACAGTGCTTAGCTGTACTTCTCCTTCACGGAGTAACTCAGAACTTCGTTTCCCATGAGCCTCTTGCAGAAAACCGCTGCTGTTAAGAGTTTTGACGTCATGTCATGATTTAGATATTTCCGACTGCACTTGAATGCAGCATTTGACTCAAGATGCTCATAGAAAACAGTCCTTCTCGGATTAGGATATTTTATCTTGTAGATGGTTGTTGCAAAAGTCATCTGGAAATTTCTGTTGACTTTTTACTTGTCCAGTTTGCTGCAGGTGGACAAGGTAGATTCTGAAAGATTATGGGTGATAAATGCTGAGGAGAGGAGCCAGTATCTGGTCCACCTTGCTACTGCTTCTCTGAAGCGAGCATGTTGGCTACAGGCAGTGGTAGTTTGAACGAGTTTGCAAGTATCAGCGCAGTCTCCTGAATGTCAGTGCCGACGCAGTTGCTGTGCAGCTGATGCGACTGAACAACTGTGATGCATCTCTGTTGGTCCTTGGTTGAAGTCTGATTGTAGCTTTACAGGCTGTACTGAATTGATGAGGCAACAACTCCGTTTGTGGTAAATTGAAATTTCTTCCCAACTGATGAGTCAGTGCCGAGGGTCTGATAGCATGTAGCATGATTTACAGCCAACAAAAAACGTTCTCAGCTGTTTGTCTTTGTTCAGATCCGCAGTCCCAGTGGAGTTGCATTTCCTGCTGGCAGGTAAAATGAGGTGAGGAGGAGAGAGTTTGAGGTTTGATACATGCCAACGAGCTTGTCATCTTCATATTTCTTTGTGGAGGCCACGTTGTCTTGTATCAGACAGGAGTCCAGATGTCACAGTGTGATTTGAAATGTGGGACAAAGAAATTTACAACTGTCGCTGAATTTTGGCTTTAGCTGGTAAGTTTTGTAAACCGGCTGTTTTGGCAGGCAAAGTTCTATTATCAGAACCTCTGGTAAAGTGGCTCGTTACTTGTGAGATGTTTGAGACAGATATGACAACGTAGTACTTTTATTAGCTGTACAGATGTAAATGTACCTGCCAGAATCAAAGTTAATGGCCACCTTTTGTCTGTCAGTGGACGGCAGGTGTGATGGTTTGAAATCAAAGTTTTGTATAAGTCAAGGGTAGAACTTTTTGTGTTTGTGAGTGCTTGTGAAGAATATGTGGGGGAGGGTGATGTGTGTTCGTCAGGACCGTAAAACTTGGAGGTTTGTTGTAAAAAGATGTTATTTGCACAGCATTCACAGAATGCAGCCCTTTTCTGTTTTTTCATTTGTATTTCTAAAAATGAAGCACTACTTCTATACAAATATAACTATATACTGTACATAAATTAAGAAAACACCCGAAGGAATGAATGTCAGAAATGTTTAAATTATTTCAAACATTATGTTTGGCCCCCTTTGGTTCATTATGTTTGTGATGCCCTGAGTATGTGTTTTTTTATTATTATTATAAAATGTTGCTATTACTATCATAACCATTATTTTGTGTGATAATGACAGTAATACTAATCCTTTTTACTCACAAACTGTAAAACCAGCTGTAGAAGTTAGTCTGGCACTGTGTGTGGCTATTCAAACATGAACCTGCTCTGTTTTCTGATTTCTTTTGTTGCTCTGTGTAATATAAGCTAATATAGAAGCAGTACTGTAGTGAGCTTGCATGGCAAAAGAACATAATAATATGAATAACATGATGTATTGTTTCTATGATTTGTGCCATGAAGCAGCAGCAATAATAAAAGTTTGCGTGGAGGGTTTACAGTATCGGGTCATCATGGGTAACGCTGGGTGCAATCGAATTTGTGTGTGAATTTGAGGTACAATATTACTTTTTTTAGTGTAATTGTTTTCAGCTTGACACACACATTGTCTCACACAGACTCTGCTTAGACGGTGTGTTTTTACCACTGTTGTCTGCATAATGTTCATGTTGGCGCTGCTGAAAAACCAAAATAAAATTTAAAACAGAAGGTGAACAGGGATTGAAAAGCCAATGACAGATGTGTAATATCTGATAACATTCCAGTTTTTATCATCATTCAGAAAGTGGAAACAATCTATCGTCAATCGCTGAGTGGCTTTCTTTTGAGTGTTTATCATCTTTTTCAGTTAAAGTGAACAAGTTGATTTGTTTGGGCGCCTCAGTTTGTTAAAAATCAACTTTGTTTCTCCATTGTGCCTGCAACAGAGTGGTAAATTTCACATGTGGTTCATATGTTGTAAACTGTAAACGTATTCTGTCTCTGCCGGTGTACAGTATGTTTCATCCCACACTCGCCCATCCAACATGCATGGTTGTTTCACACACCTGGAATTCACAGCAGAAGTCACTGTCAAAGATGTCTCGCAGGTCATCCGCTCCTCCTGGAAATGTTGAAAAAATGATCAGTTTTTTTGGTCAAAATGGCAATAGACAACAAAATATGTATTTTACAAATCTGAAAAGGATTTTTGAGTAAAGGGTTTTTGAATCTTTAAAATTTAAAGGACAAATTCTTGTGTTGCTTACTGGTGTGATCAAGAAAGTCAGATACTTCGCGACATCTTTGATGGTGAATGTTTTTGCTCTGAATTCCTTTAAGCAGAGAGGTTTCTTTGCTTCCTCCAGGTTGTCTACATGTGATACTGTGTTTTATCACACCGATATAGTGTATGTATCTATAAATGTTTTCTTACTTTGTGAATGCTTTTTTCTGTTTCTTCATTAACAAAAAAGGATGAGAAAATACAATCAGTAACAGACATTTACACATGAAAATAAAATTTACAAGCTTGCCACATCAGTTTTCTTGCTTCTTGAGTAGAATGACCTAAAGTAAACTGTGGAAGAGGTATACATCCTAAATAATTAATGTAGCTATAGCAATATAAAAAATAATTTCTAAATCAATGAGCTGCCATTTTTACTTTACAATTATAGCCAAATATGTTTAAAAAAAGAAAAACATTGATACGTGATAAATGGTAGGTTATGTTCTTAAACAAACTGACGATGTAGGACCGTTTTTCAATGTTCTTGAAAAACTCCACTGTGCCAAATGTAAGGTGGTAGACAAAATACTGTTTACAAAATACTCTATTTAAAAAGACTTGTAGGCAGTTTGACTGTTTGAGTATCATGATTTTCCAGAGGATCTCAGATAGATATTTAAACTATTTCTAATGATGAAGTTACTTTTTACTTAATTACTAATTGTGTAGTGGCTGTATCACACTGACTAGTAATCAGCGCCTTCTAGTGGACAATAGCAAAGAAGCAAACAAATTAACATGCCTGCATTTTAATGTTATAAACCTACTAAAGTTCAGTTGTATGTATAGCCCTTTTCACATGGCACAATGTAAAAAGCACAGGCATCACCAATAATATTAATTATAGCTGTAGTCCCTTGTGAACCAGTATCATTAATATTATTAGTCACACCTGTGATTTCCCTGATAGAACTAATCAAATAAAAATATCTATCTACTATAAAAGGTTTGAAACACATCTGCCAGTCATAATAAATTTACAAAACGGGCTCACTGAAAATGTGCTTTATGTGACACCTGGAACCCAGTACTAGTGTTCTGCCATAACTTTTACTTTCATAATGCCTGTAATGTTAAGCGGGTTTCGACACTGTCAGTTAATTTAATTAGGCTATGTTTTAGCATTGAGAGGATAGTTAGTGGTGGTCTGAATTATAGCCTATTGCGGTTTTTCCTATTATAGTACCTCCCCTTTCCTGTATTTAAATATAATAATAATAAATAATGTACAACTTCAAATATGACCTCAGTAATAAACATTCTTGAATTTACATCTCACTAAAAACGTCGTAAAGATTTAATTTATGACAGAGCTGTTGTATTTAAAATTGTACAGGTGAACCTGTAAACCACTTTAACCATTATCACGTGTCGATTAAAAAGAGACTACCCTAAATAACCCATAGTCATTATGATCTCAGGCCACCACAGGAAACTAGGCTTGAGATAAATGTGACCATCGCGTTATCTAAAATTACACAAAACTCAAAAATCCACCTTAGTTTATTACAACTTACCCCCATACAAGTCCATAAACAAGCAGCAGAGCCGTCATTACTACCGTCAAACCATATGCAGCCAACTGGAAAGTGTTGTGCGGACAAAGCAGGCTGCTCATACTCCTTTTTCCATATAAGCCATATAAATGCAAGTGTAAGCATAGAGCTGCATAAAATGGAAATACTCAAGTAAAGTACAAGTAGCTGCCTCGAAGTAGTAGAAAGTACAGTCCTTGCTGTGCATTTCCAGCTACCACACTTAAACGTAGCTAAATGTTACACAGCTGAGAAACGACAACAAACTACCAAACAGTCCCATATAAATGGCTTGACGTTGAGGATATCAGTAAATTTAAAGTTAATTAAGTGACGCCAATAATATGTTAAAACCTCAGTTGCAACAGTACAAACGAGTATTTAGAAACATCCATGGTGGCACTACCAGTTCATAATTACTTTACACAAACTCACCTGTTGCTGAGCTCCGCAAACTTCCTCCTGTACTACAGCTTATTCACCAGCCCAGTTGCAGTGAAGATAAATAATAATTAGGATTTGCTTTGAGGAAAAATTCGGCCTATTTCGACACGTTTCTCCTGAAACAGCACAGAACAGGGAGGTCGGCGAGTTGCTAATTAGACTAATTGCTCTTGTCAAACAGCAAGACCACAACTCCCGCAGTCCTACAGAAATATATTGAATATTTAGACCTTTTTTTATCTGCCGCTTTCTTTAAACACTCAGAATTTGACAAAGGGAATAAAAATGATGACATTTATTTAAAACAACAACAACAAAGCCACCATTACCTACAATCAACAGTCTCCTGCAAATTTTAATGTTTCCAGAGAATATTTTAACTTCTTAATGAAGAAGTAAATATTTTATTTCTTTTTGGATGCATTGCATGAAGAAAAAAAAAAAAAATCCCCACCACTGTTGTGACAATGCTTTTAAAAGACCACTGAATCTCCTTGACCCAGCTGGAGGTCAGATAATGTTGGACTCACTACACAAGTATTGTGTAGGCAAGTACTGCAGGCAATGATTAAAATAACAATAATAAAAAAATATATATTACTGATTTGCTGGTGGAAGAAGTAGTGTAGAAATACTCTGTTGCAAGTAAAAGTCCTGCAAAAGGTAAAAAAAAACAAAAACAAAATCAAAGGCATTTACATATTCTATTATATTAGAAATTAGCAGTGGTGAAAAGTTTTTTGTTTTTTTTTTAAGTTTCCCCACTTTCCTTAATATATAATATTTTTGAACTATTATTAACTTGACATACAGGTTTACTTTTACGGTACTTTGTGTAATAAAACTCCTTTATTAACTGACATTAACCATCAAACCAGTGTCTTCTTCACTAACTACACTGCTCAAAAAAATAAAAGGGAACACTAAAATAACACATCCTAGATCTGAATAAATGAAATGATCTCATTAAATACACACTATACATACATACAATAATAATAATAATAAGCCGACAACAAAATCACACAAAAATTACCAATGGAAATCAAATTTATCAATCCATGGAGGTCTGGATTTGGAGTCACTCAAAATCAAAGTGGAAAACCACACTACAGGCCGATCCAACTTTGACGTAATGTCCTTAAAACAAGTCAAAATGAGGCTCAGTAGTGTGTGTGGCCTCCACGTGCCTGTATGACCTCCCTACAACGCCTGGGCATGCTCCTGATGAGGTGGCGGATGATATCCTGAGGGATCTCCTCCCAGACCTGGACTAAAGCATCCGCCAACTCCTGGACAGTCTGTGGTGCAACGTGGCGTTGGTGGATGGAGCGAGACATGATGTCCCAGATGTGCTCAATTGGATTCAGGTCTGGGGAACAGGCGGGCCAGTCCATAGCATCAATGCCTTCCTCTTGCAGGAACTGCTGACACACTCCAGCCACATTGTCTTGCATAAGGAGGAACCCAGGGCCAACCGCACCAGCATATGGTCTCACAAGGGGACTGAGGATCTCATCTCGGTACCTAATGGCAGTCAGGCTACCTCTGGCGAGCACATGGAGGGCTGTGCGGCCCCCCAAAGAAATGCCACCCCACACCATCACTGACCCACCGCCAAACCGTTGGATGTAGCAGGCAGCAGAACGTTCTCCACGGCGTCTCCAGACTCTGTCACATGTGCTCAGTGTGAACCTGCTTTCATCTGTGAAGAGCACAGGGCGCCAGTGGCAAATTTGCCAATTTTGGTGTTCTCTGGCAAATGCCAAATGTCCTCAACGGCTGTAAGCACAACCCCCACCTGTGGACGTCGGGCCCTCATACCACCCTCATAGAGTCTGTTTCTGACCGTTTGAGCAGACACATGCACATTTGTAGCCTGCTGGAGGTCATTTTGCAGGGCTCTGGGAGTGCTCCTTTTTGCACAAAGGCGGAGGTAACAGTCCTGCTGCTGGGTTGTTGCCCTCCTACGGCCTCCTCCACGTCTCCTGATGTACTGGCCTGTCTCCTGTTAGCGCCTCCATGCTCTGGACACTACGCTGACAAACACAGCAAAAACCTTCTTGCCACAGCTCGCATTGATGTGCCATCCTGGATGAGCTGCACTACCTGAGCCACTTGTGAGGGTTGTAGACTCCGTCTCATGCTACCACTAGAGTGAAAGCACAGCCAGCATTCAAAAGTGACCAAAACATCAGCCAGGAAGCACAGGAACTGAGAAGTGGTCTGTGGTCACCACCTGCAGAACCACTCCTTTATTGGGGGTGTCTTGCTAATTGCCTATTATTTCCACCTGTTGTCTATTCCATTTTCACAACAGCATTTGATTGTCAATCAGTGATGCTTCCTAAGTGCACAGTTTGATTTCACAGGAGTGTGATTGACTTGGAGTTACATTGTGATGTTTAAGTGTTCCCTTTATTTTTTTGAGCAGTGTATAATCTGCTGCGTCTCATCAAAGTGTATCAAAGATCCCGTAAAGGTGACACAACAACAGTCAGATTTAAACCACCTGTGCACACCAACAAAGTCTGAGTACCCCTTGTGTGTACATTTGAACAAGATCTGCTATGTCAAAATCAAATCAAACTCCATTGTGCTCTTAAAGGAAACCGTGTGAGTGAGTTTTCATATAAAACATCTTAAAGTGCTAAATGCATAATTTGACAACTTCAGATGAAGAAACACAAGTCAGTTTAGAGCATTTTTGCAAAGAAAGCCTGTTTAGTATTTGTTAATTTAAATTATTTCAAGTTTGAAGGTTTACATATCACCTGCAAGTAGAGCGCACAAGTTTCACCTTCACAAATCACATGATGTCCCAAACACATGTCAACTAACAGACTTATTAATAACAACTGTTTAGTTTACTACATCCACAGTTTATATTAAAAAATATAACATCTGCGCTTTGTAAGAACATTATTCATCTGGAAACATCAAGGACAACACCTCTTTCAAAAAAACAAAACTCACTTCAAGGTCCATTTAACTGTTCTGGAGGTTAATTTCCAAGTTCTCGGCCTCTTGAGGTTCAAATTGTAACTTTTAAGTCAACGTGGATGAAAAGTCCTAAATGTACTCAAACGTCTGAACATCACCAGCTCCATGGTATCTGAGAAAACTCAATCTACTAACGATTGCTTTGTGTTAATGGTCGAAAGCCCCTGAACACCTACTAAATGGAACTGTTTTGCCAACTTCTGTTTCCAAAGTCAAGAATGAACCTGAACCATACTGGTGTTTTCTGGATGCTTCATAAAATTGCATATCATTAGAACTTACTGTTGATTACTGTCTACAATACAACTGTGTTTTTCCTACAGTCTAGGCAGCCGCTGGTCTCCATTTTATTCAGAACAATATGAGCTTCAACTAATAGACTTGAATTGTTCCGAAAGGACTCATGCCGGTGAACTGAGTCGATTTTATATAAAAGGTAGTAATGCAGTGACGAAAGCCAAGATTTCCATCTGATAGCTTTAGATGCTGATGGCAGGCTTCAATATCCAAGGCTGTGCTTGAAATCACCCTTTATTTGCTGCAGAGTGCATTTATTCACCTTTAGTGTTGAATTCTCAGTGTGCAACTTGTGCTCCATATAGTGCCCTCAAAAGTTCCCACAATGGAAAGACATGACACTACATGATCATCAATGGAATCTCAATGTATTATTAGTTACTAAAGTAACTACTGAGTGTCTATGATATAGAAAATAGTGAATGACTGATTGCGGGAGGGGTTTCAAACACAGCACAAGACTTGCAATTTGGCAGCCAAATATTGTGATGAAAGAAGCTGCTAATATCACTCCATGCTTACCCGTTATTTGGATTTTCTGACATTGTAGCTTGTGCATGCTGCAACACTGTGCTGAATTGAACTCTTATTATGCATGTTCTACCTGCAGACACATGAACACAATCCATACTGCGCAATGATAACTGTCAAAAAATGTTAAATAGGATCTGGAGTCGTGCTCCATAACGCTTCCGACATTAAGCATGTCAAACGTTGCAGTTGCACTAACTATAACTGAATGCTCCAGAGCCCGTCCTGTTTGTAATGCCAGCCAAGGCGGCAACGTGAGCCATGTGGACATTGCCCTCAGCGAGGGGACTTATAAAAACAACAATATGGTCTTTTAAGTATTTTATATACTTTTTGTCAAAGGGGGTTGAAATGACAGCCGAATGCGTCCAGTTACTCCATGATCCAGGCAGAAATGAAAGGTTGGCTGTGGACACCTTTCTTCTATCAGTCTCTTTTCTTCAAAGCTATGGCACCAGTCAATCAACTGAGTTACTACATCTAAAATATACACCTCGATCATCTGAATGAATGTGAGCAGAGCACAAGTGTGCGTATAGGCTGAGAAAATGACACGAGAACCTCTCTTTGATATGAATAAATGCTATGCGATCAATTGTCCAAAAACAATAAATAGAAAATCTTAAACCTGCATCTTTTTCATTATAATTTTACAGTTAAATTTCTACAGTGCATTTTGTCACACTCCCTTAGACATAGAACAGAAACAATTAATCATTTCAGTCTGTTAAGAGATTTAAAAAAAAAAAACACCATGTGACTCCCAGCATTATTCTGATCATCGTAACTGGCACATTTTTACAATTTCGGATTAAATTATTGGCATTTAAGTGGTGAGTTCAAATGCTCCCATGAGTACGATCAGTGATGGAGACAGACAGCTGAGCAGCCGTCTGTCTGACAGCAGGTCAGTGATCCACTTGGTCAATCAGAGAGACAAGCAGATGTCCATCCATCAGTGAGTCACACAGCTGCCTGCCGGTCTGCATCAGTCAGTGCAAGTGATCAGTGCATCAGTAGTGTGCCGACAGCAGAATCAAGTGTCGTATCAGATCATCTGGCCAGGGTCTAAAGCCACAGCTGTGGTTTTCAACCTCTTTAAAAACAATCTCAAAAATATTAAATATGATAGCGGATTTGCATATTAGATGTTTTTCTACATTCTTTAAATTATGTTGCAGACTTCCAGGTCCAGGCCTCCAGTTTGAGAACAAATACACACCACGCAACAACTTTGTTTCGCCGCAGCTCTCTGGACCTGCAGACGGGAATCAAACTTGGTGCTTCTCTCAAAATTAAGCAAACAAATAATTGCCATGTCCTGATTTATATTCATTCAAGGAAGCTGTGGCAAGTCCCATGATTAAAAAATAAGAAGGGTCCCATGGCGTGCCCAGGATTCTGGATAATGCTCCTGCAGCCAGTCACAGACCACTGTTGCAACGCCAGCAAACAGCAAAGCTGGTTCAGTTAATTGATGGAGTGGATGTTTCTCTCAGCTGGTGTTTTAAAGTATTTAGTTTCCCAGGTTTTATACGGTGCATCACATGAACGCTGCTGCAGTTACACCACTGAGCATCTAATGTACTCCGCTCCGTTTGGCCCATCTATATCAGTTCCTTCCGAAGTGTTTCTAACATCAGCATCTGAGTGACTTTTATGTCAGCTGATACAGCCACTTGTTATGTGCTTGGCATTTAAAAACATCTCACCAAGTTCTTATAAGCCTACTATAATGTGGCTATTGTTTCATCTCTAGTGCAACAGTGTCCTTAAAAGTCAGTATCTCGCTAATGGAAAAGGCTTGGACAACAAAATCGCCAAAAAAACCCTCAAGATGCATCCTTCATTATTAGGTCAGCTGAGGATCGAGGGCGTCCTGTCCATTTGGACAGTGTTTATCTCAGGCGTTTCTTCTCCGTTTGCCTGTTGAGCTTCAGATGTCAGTGTGAGTCTGTGTGAAACCGGCTGCCGACGCAGAGCTGATGCTGTGGGAGCCCCTGGTCATAATGGCTTGTCAATTACTGCAACTCCTGTAGGAGTGAGAACATGAAAGAGTGAGAGAAACGGCTACATAAACAGGTAAAATGTGAAGACTCTAATATTTATTTCTTGCTATGGCGCAGAAACATTGCCTGTGGTGTGACCAGTCTCACCAGCATAGCTGCGTCCATTGCTCATGTTTGTGGGAATGAGGCTCCACTTGTCTGTGGCCGGGTTGTAAAACTCTACCGAGGAGAGGTTACAGGACCCGTCGTCTCCTCCGATCACATACAATAGCCCGTTTATTGCACAGACGCCTTGAAGAGAGAGTTGGACACATTTCACAACCCGTATAGAGTTCCATACAATGCACCTAGGTAGTAAATGCTCACAGTACTAGGGTGTGTGAAGGCAACTCAATAGCTGTATACATATCAGTATGTGTATATGTAATAATGTAATCATGTGTTCATCAGGACAAGTAAAGGCATCTTCGCACATCGGTGTGGTTTCAAAACTCTTAAAGAAAAAAAAAAAATCATAAGTAATAAGCATATTTGTAAATACACACAACCAGGATTCACTGCCTAAAGTACAGTAAATGTAGCCCACATTAAGCTTCATAATGTTTTCAACAGGTTTTCAACCACCATTATGCAAACATCCCATAGGAGATTACTATTTACAAAACAGAAAAGCCAACTGTAGCTTTATCATTTTGTTTGAAGAGTGAAACCTACATAGGGTCTGTGTTCTGAGAGGCCCTTCAAGACATCACCTGTGTCTGTTTTTTTTTTTGTTTTTTTTAAACATACTTGTAACCTAAAAGTGAGCTTTAGAAAATCTCTGCTTTAATCAGTTTTGTTACCTAAAGAATGGCTGTTGACTAGATATTTACAGGTGATGACGCAACTGTCTTAAAACCACAGGAGCAATTTCTACACACTACAGTATGGATGAATGTTGTGTGTCTGTGGGCAGTATCTGACCTGCGTTTCGTCGGCACATGTTCATGTCACAGACCAGCCTCCAGGTGTTGCTCTGTGGGTCGTACACCTCAACGCTCTTCCTCACCAGAGGACCGTCGTGTCCACCTGCTGCATACAGCTGACCACCCAACACACCTACCCCTAGACAAACAATATGTAAAAACACACACAGTGGTAATTAGTGTGAGAGCAGATGTCTGTGTTGTGGTGTTGCAAAGACACCAGAATTTAGATTTTAATATGTAAAAACACAGCACAAAAGTTTGTTGAAAAGAGGGAGGAACTCTTATTCATGTTGTCAAGGGGAGCTCTGTCATCTCACTAGAATTTTTGCTTGTACAATTGTAGAGAAGGTCCACAGGGTGGTGCTGTTGCTCCATAGGAAATCGTTGGCAAAAGCTTAATACTGTCTGATTAGACGTCTTCGAATCAACTATGGTAAGCTTGTCCAGTATAGGGGCAGTGCCAGCTTGACATGCAGTGTACCCGATACATATAACCACAAGTAGTAATATTGTGTTTATTATGCATCTAGAGTATTGTGTAATATAGCGTGTGTGTAAACAGATTTATGTCCCCATAACATGAGTAATACGTTTACACAGTCACATTGTGATGATTGGACTGACTTTGGGGGACAAAACACAATAAATCATGACATTTTAGGCTGAAGACTTGGTTCAAGGTTAAGGTTAGGCAAATATTGTCCTCTGAATTGATGGAAACACAAGTGTATGTATGCATACGTGTGTGTGTGTGTGTGTGTACCTGCCCCACTGCGCCGTGTGCTCATGTCAGCTACATAGCACCACTGATCAGTGACAGGGTCGTATTCTTCCACTGTACTGAGACACTGACGGGATGCTCCATCATAGCCTCCTACTGCATACAACTTACCTGTAGACGCACACGTACACACGGTCATTAAAATATGTGACATTTGAATTTTAGCTTTTTCTTGATGATGTAACCCAGGTCTCACACACACACACACACACACACACACACACACACACACACACACACACACACACACACACACACACACACACACACACACACACACACACACACTTCTGTCTTACCATCGACCACCCCGACACCCACACTACTGCGTCGAGTGTTCATAGAGGCGACATACATCCACTCGTCGGTTTTATAATTGAAGGCTTCTACTGTCGACAAACCTGAAAGAGAGATACAGACAGAGACAATAGAGCCAAATGAGTGTTAGATTAATTGATTAGAAGCAGCCTGTGTGTGTGTTGATCTGTCTGTAGGTGTAAACACTTTGCATCCAGACGTGTTACGAGAGGAAAATGGCTCCCATGTCTCCTGTGTTTACTGTAAACACTGTATTACATAGCAAGCCATTATAATCTGCTCGCCCTCAGGTGGTAATTAACCAGATAATGATGTTAAGCCAGATGGGAAAATAGGTTTGCAAAATGGGACAGGGTAACTAAATCAGCATTTTGTCCTCCCCTTACCTGTCCCAAACTTAACTTCTGTTTAGTTTTCTCCAGACATTTATTTGTATATTTTTAGTCTTCTGTAATTAAACCCTACCAAAAATCTAATTAACATACAATATTTTGTAATTATAATACTTTCTACAACTGGATATACTTGTTTTAAAGTGTGTGGGAACTAATTCATAATTCCATCATTTGTAATAGTAACGTAGGTGTGACACTTTCAATAGATTTGCAATCTTTTCTCTACATACTAGTCATATATTGAAATACTGATATACACCAGTAGAGCTCTCAGCACTCTTTTTTTCTGGTCAAATAATCCACCTCATGCAATCAAGGCTTTAACATTAGCAAGTACTGTTTAATGTAAAACTTGAATAAAACCATTATTTTTCACCATGAGTTGTGATTATAAGTAATAATCCTCTAGTGACTGATTTATTCACAAAACTACTGAATGAATATGTGAAATGACTAGTGGTCAAATATTTTGAGCATGTCCCCAGTCGTTTTCTACCTGTTCAAGACATTTAACAATGATTTTTCCAGATCTGTGTCGGAGGAAGCGTGTTTATTTATGGTAGACAATAAATAAAGTATTAACCTGCTACTAACAAATACTTTAGTTGCAGTTTCAGGTTGAGTGTGTGTGTGTACCTATACTTCCGTTAAAGCCCCCAACGGCATACAGTAAATCCGCCAACACAGCAGCTCCCAGTGTACTGCGCCTCTCCTGCATGCTCGCCACCGCACTCCACTGGTCTCTCACGCCGTCGTACACGTCCACCGTTCGCTCCCGCAATGAACTGTTGAAACCCCCCACTGCATAAACACGGCCTGCCATGGAAACCACACCTTGGCACACAGACAGAATAAAATATGTAAAAGCAGTGGGATACTATTACAAGTGAAAGTTTACTGAAATGATTTTGACCTGCATGAGCCTGGTTAACGTTGTAATTTATTGACTGTGGACACTTAAAAAAAAAAAAAGGACCATACGAGCAGCTGTGTAGGTTTAAGCTCATAACATATTGATTATACTTTGCGTTACATTATTAATTTCCAACCGTTCAAACAGTTAATATAAGACTAATTTCAATATCATCTAGAATCAACTTGCAGAGACTTCAATCAGGTAAACCATCACATAGAAACTTTCATCTGCTTTTACATTTATTCAAAATTTTGTTGTTTGGTAAAGCAGGTGTGCATTTGAGGACACTCCGACATCAAGGTTTTATTGATACATGAATGGAATCTAATCCAAATGGTTGTTTAAACATTAGATACATAGACTGACAAGTTAAATGTATTCAACAATATTACATGTTTGGATTTACTCACAATCACTGCTTGAAAACTGGCCTGTATTTTTAACTGTTATAGACTGTTATAATAAATAGTAGTAGTAGAGCCTTTCTCTGCTGAGATGTGTGCATTAAACATAATCAACAATTTTGTGGTGTTATATTATAACATAGTGTAAGTGTTCCTGTTATTGTGTCAACAAAAAACCAAGAATGTTATTTACAATGTCTAAACTAAATAAGAGTTTTGCATGACAGGTGGAAAACAGTAAACTTGTCGGACTAAACTACAGAGTCAGATTTGACACGTCACATACAGCCCTACACAACACAGACTAAACACAAACTGACCTGCCCTGCAGCGTCTGGAAGGCAGGTCGGCTACTTGGTACCATCGATCTTCCTGGAAGTCGTAACACTCCACACTGCGGATCGCCTTAGGAGCCTGACCACCCACCACAATCATCACCTGTGCATGAATTAGCAATTTGAAATTACAGTGAGTGTGTTTCTACAGCTGCTTTGCACAAGGTAAATGCACATGATCTTCTATTAAGGGCTACATCTTCTATCTGCCATTTTGAGTGGTGTGTGTTTGAGTTTGTGTACTTTTGGGATGCTGATAGGAGTTCGTGGTCGGGTCCTGTCTGTCTTGATGAGGTGCCGCTGGTCAGCTGGCAGCAGGTGATACTTCATTGCTTCTATGAGAAAATCTTTACAGGTGTTGTTGTTCTTTATCAAAGCCTCTTCCTCGACAATCTGAAACAGGGATCTCATTTCAGGCAAATTTCACCTTTATTTACCAAAACATAACAAGCGCACAGGACTCATTTACATGTACTGGAGCAACCAGGTTACCCGGGTAATCAGAGAATGTGTGTAGTAACCTGTTTACTGTAAACCCAGCATGTCAGAACCCAGATTCCTACCTTCAACTTTATTTTGGAACCACAGACACTTATTTTAACTCTAGTAGAAACAGAAGACACAACTTCCTGACTAACTTATTTCTTTTTTTTAATTAGTTTCAGTTTCACACTGACTTTAGATGGAGACATTATAAACAGTACGCATCGCCGTAATGATCTCTCTTTCTATCCACTCGTTCTGCTGTTACCCTGTGTGCAATCTGTTATCACACACATGCGCACTTGCAAAAAGCCAATTACAGACAAAGTTTTCCAGAACAAATCTAGCTGGCCAAACCAGATCCAGAAACAATACCCTTCTCAGATTATGCCAGTTTCTTGTTCACATGACAGTGAAGAAATAAGCTTCCTGGTTGACTTCTTAAATCTAACCTAGTTACTTAAGTGAATGTAAATGCACGAGCTGTGGGCTCATAACGAAACATACTGAGTATGTACAGTATACACAAGAGCAAACAGTGAATTATTACTCCGCACCAAAAAAAAATTATTAGCTACCTTCAATTTTAGTTTCAATTCAGGCACTGTTAGCAGTCAAAAGACTGAAAAATGTTGGTGAACTCCATATCTGGCCTCAGACTAATATCCACAAGCGTTTGGTGTAACTCATCCTTTCTCTATGACTACCGTGAGCACATTTGAGCGACATGCACAACAATGCAGAGGGCAGGCGAGGGGTGAAAAAGAAGAATGTAGAAAAAGCAGAGCAGAACTGAGATTTTATTTTACCTTTACCAGGTAATCCCTGGACAGTAGTGGAAGTCTGACATGCTCCATCAGTTTGGGCATGTTCTCCAGACGAGCTGGCTTATCATGCTTGATCCAAGATATCATAGCCTCAAACACCTAGGGGAGAGATGGAGAGGAGTCAGGCAGCAGCGAGGGAGAAAACACCACAGGGAGTAAATTGTTCAAATGAATAAAGATTTCTTATGCAAGCTAATTTTCTTCCAATAAAGAAAATACGAAAAAACTCCTTTTTATGTGTGTTTGTAAAGATGTTTTACACTTCAGCCAAACTTTCTTACCTCCCGCCCATTCAGACATGAAAAAGATTTGAAGAGGGGGAGTTTGTGTGAATTGCATCATTCAAGCTGTAGATACTGTGTCTTTTCATAGTGAAATACCAATATCGATTGCTCGCAGTTGCCCCCAGCAGGATGTCAGCCTAACAGAGGTGGCAGACCTTTGTTAGTCATCGGTTTCTGTCTAAAATCTCCTGCTTCAAATTCACTGATTTACACACATTCACACTTGATCATCTCCTGTTGGCCTGTGGAGCAGTTCCACCAGGGCAAACGAGGGACCGAGTGCCCCTCCCGCTGTGCTCAAAGGGACAACAACGATGGTTGTTGATGGAAAGAGGACCATTACTTGACGCCTCTTCACACCTTTTTCTTTTACAGGGTTGAAACTAGACGAAGTCGTATGAGCTACTTTCAATTCGGATTTACACACGTATAATGTAATACAATGCAGCACAATGGCAGTGTAATAAAAATGCCTTACTTATAATGTAGTTAGATCCAAAAAATGTAGTCTCCATCCTCTGTGTTCAGATACAGATACTACTTTTACCATACCACAGCCATATGCTGATAAACATAATACCATACAGACTGTAATTCACTTCAGCCTCAGTTGTAATTCAGAGTCGGAAAACATATCTTGATATTATCTGATCTGTTTTATTCTCATTTTATTTCTTCTTTTATCCAGCATTTTATTTTCCCCCTCATATATTCTGTCATTCACTGTAGTATTTTATTTAGTCTCTGTGAAGCACTTTGTACTTTGTTTTGATAAGTGATCTATAAATAAAGATTATTTTTAAACTCATCATTATCATTATCTTTATCATTAAGGACATGTGTATCATATCTCTCACTTATGGGTCTATAAACTAGGGCTGAACAATTAATAAAAAAAATTCAAAATTTCAATATGGCCTAGTGCAATTTTCAAATTTGCGAGAGGCGCAATATTTGTTAAAGCTGATGTGTGCGTCATTTTAAATTAAATATTGTGCTGCAGGGATGTCCTGGCCAACACTTCATATTCTAGAAACTAACGATAACATCTTTGTTTGGTACAGATCCCAACAAATTGTAATTCCCTGCAAACCATAATTCATTTAAATATGTTTTTCAATGAAAATAACAATAATGAACTCAAAATGATCATTCCCCGTAATATCGCAATTGCAATATCAGTCAGAATAATCCCAGTTATTTTTTTCAAGTGGCAAAATGGCTGCAATGCCACCATCACGGGCAGTTACACCTCCAAATCCAATATCAGCATAAACACAATAACTTTATAAGCATGTAAATAACTAATTTAGGGTCACAGCCTCAAAATGTGCCACAGAAATAAGCAAAGAAAATAAAACAACTGAACTAGAACTTTCAACAAAAGTTGATCTATCCTACCATCTACTAAAATACCAAAAGATGTACGGATCTTAGTATCTATATTTTTGTATTGATCCAGCCACAAGTAAGTTGTAGCAGATAATTCTGTGGTAACTGATTGTGTCTCCAGTGGCCTGTACTACGAAGCGGGTTAACTGGCTTATCCAGGTAACTTCAGGAGTAACTTTGTGAAGTCGGGTGTAACTTTCAGATAACCCCGTACTACGAAAGATGAATCGGTGTTACCCGAGGTCTGTTGCCATGGCAATTCACGCCGCATCTCTAAACTGCTCCGCACGTGCTGCAAACTGCACTTGGACTACACACATCTGCACTCAGTGTTAATGATGAGAAGTAGGCTATTAATACACACTACTTCATAAAATATGTTTAGATTTCATCCTGATTTGTTCCACTGCGGTTGCAAAGAAGTTCTGAACACAACAGCATTGCACGGGATAGTTTCTTAGATGTAGCCCATCTGTAGTCCATAATTGAATTCTAAATATGTGAAAGTGTTTTCACATTTTTAGATAGATTATTTTACATGTCCAAAAAATAGGGAGCCAGGGTGAGGGTTATCCTAGATTAAAGTGTGAAAATTACAAGAAGAAAAATCGGAAATTCCCTGAAATTAATGTCACAAAAAATCACTCTGGTGTTTTCTTCTGAATACGCCCAATCCAAAGGAAAGTCTCTAAGGTGCAGGATAGTGATTGTAGGCTAAACTCAGTACTTCCTCCTTGCTAAATCCGATTGCAAAGTTTAATATAACTTTCCAATGAATGCATACACGGCAGACGTGTGTGTGTGTGTGTGATGTTGCAGCCTTGCAAAGTGAAGTTTCTCTCATAAATGTGTGACTATAATGTCAGAGAATATTCAAGTTTTTTACTTGTAGATTAATCTTGGAAATTAAATTTTTTTACAATGGACTTTATGTGCAGTTGTACGTTTACATCTTAATCATATTACACATAAAAGAGGCCATAAAATACATAGTAGATATTTGAACTACAATAAGGACACTGTGAAGATAATTAGGCCACAAATTTATTCCATGCCTCCCTGGCTTTGTCGGCCGCCACGATCAGATTAGATTTAGCCGTTAACTTGTCTTTACATTCATAATTTCCTGACACTACCAACGTGCATTATTCTGGAGAAATACGGAGCATGCCCCATTGCGAAAAAAACTCCTGCACGCCTGCACAGCCGAACACACCCCTTTTATGTGAACGCGCACAAACTCCAATTAAGTTAACACGGGGTTAACACGGACTCAACTAACCAATATCTTATCCACCTTCGAAGTACCGTTTAACTCCAGTGTAGGCGGTCAGAGTTTGTCAACCCTGAGTTTACCTGATAACCCCGAGTTAACTCTGAGTAGGTTGAACTCCCTTTGTAGTACAGGCCACAGATGCAGCTAGTTTGACACTAAATAAACATTATGACAGCGTCCGGCTCCCTCCATGTCTGTATGACTAAGACCCAATCCACACTACTGCGTTTTCGAATTAAACCTTTCGCTACGCTAAGTTTGGAAACACTGCCGACCGTGTTTTGCGTTTCAAAACTCCGGAGGGCATTTTAGTAAAGACGGGCAAAAACGGAGGACTTTAGAAAAGATGACGCAGACGCTCACGTTTTACTTTCTGATTGATAAGTCATGCAAAGCAGAAACACGATACTACTGACAGAGTTTTTGAGTTGGTATTTTTATTAAAATATTCTGTTCCGTGCAAATAACACGTAGGCCTATCTGCCTACACTTGTAGGCTACTGTGCATGTCAACAACTCCCAGTCTGTTTTCTGCCGCCAGAGTCCCGTGTTACATTCAGTTAACGGTCCCAGCTTGTTATTGGTGCTTGTTATTATCTGCATTTCTTTATTCTTGTGCCAAATCTTCTGTAACTACGGAATAGACCATCTGCTTCATGTTTACACCGACACGCGCATGTCTAGTGTACCTGAACGGCCAATAGATGTGCGTTTTCACTCATTTTAATGTAGACGGAGATCAATATGCAGCTAAAATGCTTGTGTGGATAGAGATCGTATTAGTTTTAATTCTCTGTTTGTAAACTCAAACGGAGTAAGTGTGGATGGGACCTAAACCAGTGGTTATCTTGACTGCTGCTGCTCTGACAGCAGGATGACACACAGATGCTCCCTCAGACACAAACGGCATCCTCTAGAATACGTTTGCTGCCAGAGTGAGCTCATTGGATGCAGTGATGAGGACTTAATTATATAGTTAGATCTTTTTCCAGGTCCCACTATACCATATTCAATATATAATATATATAATCAATATAGTAATTTCATCCACCAGGATAGAGACAAACTGCTTTTATTAAAAAGGCCTGAAGTGTGTGTTTGTGTGTACATTGTGCTGTCTTACCTTCTCCTCCGTGGAAACCGTGAGTTTGTCACTGGAGATGAGGCTGCACACCTGCTGCAGAGAAAGGCTCAGAAACTCCTCTCCCTGCACCACGTCAGTGAAATGCTGCTCTAGAAGAGACATAAACATGCAGGGTTACAAATACCACACATTTATTTTTGTGTTGAAATATTGTAGCTAATAAGCTCAGGGACATACAAATACAATGCCCAACATCAACATCTAAACATTTTCAAACTCTCTGGACATGAAGCATTTCTCCAAAGACTTTGGCATTTTTCAGGGCTGGTGAAACTAACTGTTACACACACATATACACACACACACACACACACACACACACACAGTAGCTAAGATGACTCAGAATTTGTGCCGTGAACATCGAGAAGCTTACCGGCGTATGCGTGGGACTGGTTGAGAAGCTGTGTGCATGTGTGCAGGTCAGCAAAGGCTCTGATGCCCAGACAGTTGGTGGGGTGAAGCTGAGACTGCAGGAACTCACAACAAACCTGACGAACATCCATCAGCTGGAGGAGGCTGGCTGCTGGCAACAGGACCTGCAATGAGGACACACACGCATATATAGAGTCAATTTAAAACTTTAACTGGATTTTTGGTGGAAGAATTATTGGAAGGAACTGACTTCCATATTCTGGTTTATGAAACTATTTAAACGTGCCAAAAGTGTTTAAAAAAAACAAGAAGAGGACAATTATTTACCACCTACAGCCAAATAGTTAGAAACATTTGGTAGATGGAGTTCAGTTAGCTGTTTACCAGGACATCTGCTCTCAGTGCAAACAACTCATTACTTCAACAAGTCAGTCAGTTTAGTTTATTATTTATTTAAGCAGTCGAGGAAGCTGACCATAAGGCTCATCAACTTGGTACCCACTCAGTCAATTTGTCTACAAGGCCAACTGAATATTTTTTGCAAGCAAAACAAAGCCACGGATTAGGATTTGATCTCTGCAATGTGTTGGCTGAACCACCAGCTTTGTTGCAAATCATGCAGCTTTGTTCATTTAAAAAACACCTAAAACACCATCAACTGGTCAACAGTGTAATGTAGGTGTGTTCTTTGGCTGTGGCTCTCCAGTTTCACCCCCACATCTCCTTGCAAGCTCCTCCATCTGGAGTCACAATGAACACACCAAATTCACTTTCTTTTGTCAACAAGATCAAGGCATCATTCTGACATACGTTATCATGACAGCAATCATATAAATAAAAAGTATATTTTGTTGTGGCAATCATGAGGTAAACACCAGAAATACAGTATAGCGCTTTTTGGGGGCCTCTGTGTTGGCGCCTCCCTGCTCCAACAGACTGGAGTCATTCAAATAGATAAACTTCGCTGCATCCCTACACATAAAAATAGGTCAGTGACACAGTCTCTGTCTGCCTCTACACACACCTCTGAGTGTGTACTGTCTCTTCTGTTTTCTGTGAACAGCTGCCCTAAAGCCTTTTGTCTTCTAAATAGGGAGCACTCTAACACACACACATATATATATATATATATATATATATATACACATACATACATACATACATACATACACACACACACACAGGACTGAGGGCAGCACAAACAACACATATATTGTAAAGTGAAAACACAGAGTTTGAAGAAATGAAGACTAAAAGCAATCTTCAACTGAATATGAGTCAACAGTCAAAACACACACCCATCACACATTCAAGAGTGAGCCAATCAGGCAGGCATGCTGCTAACAGTGGGAGGATTTCCTGCCTCACTCCATGCACACTTCCTGTACTAATAATCAGAGGAAGTATCCTGCCTACAGCTTGATCCTGCTGCATTTATTCAACCCCGTGTGGGAGCCATGCAGCTACCAAGAGTTAATGCCACTGAGAAAAACAAGGCTTCAATCCAGTGCTTTCACAGCAAAGCACAGCTCACAAGCATTACCAACTCTTACATCTGCACTTCAGGCAGGTTCATTTTGGCCAGTCTGAAATTTAGTTAGCATTAAAAAGTAAATACAACAACAAGCTTAGTGGTTCTTTCTTTTTTGCTAATCAGAATAAGAAGGAGCTTTATTACCAAGTAGTGTTTTACACATACGAGGAATTTGCTTTGGTGATAAGGTGCTACATGTAGACAAACATACAGTTTGTTTAAGATATACAGACTTTATTACCTGAACATTATAGATTTTGGAATTTGCTTCAGTATAAATCTGTTTTCAAAAGTGCACTATAAACACTAACAAAGTAAAGGATTCACTCCACATTGATAATCACTAAATGAATGTATTCTGAGTAAATGGTGCAGCAAAAAGGGAGTTAAAAATGTGCGGTTAGTTGTTAGCATTTAATACGAGTTTGTTATGTTGTCTTACTTTTGCTCAAAACAAAAGGACTGCACACAAAAAAGGTCAAGACAGAAGCTACAAGACAAGCTTCCTTCTCCACAACCAGGAAGATTTCTAACTGTGCGACTAATGCTTTTCGCTGGGAGCCGGCACGCCTCTTTGATTTAATTACCCAAACTGTAAAACAGAAAAATTGTGAAACAAATGAACTGAGCTTATAAAATGCTGGTCCCCAGGCTGTTACACAGCTACTTTTTTTAAAAAAACTGAAACCTCCAACAGAGGAGAGGAAAAGCAGAGAGGGGGGTATGGACACAACGCACAAAAAGTCGTGCAAGATATATGATGATCCCTCTAATTCTGTTGCTGCTGCTAATATATGACATCAATGTTTTTAAAGCAAAGATAGAGTTGGTGGTAAAAGCCGCCATTACAGAAGAAAAGAAAGAAAAACACATTTTCACTCCCTTCCTCTTCATAAACACTCTCACCTGGACATTGTCCTCTGTGACCTCGATCTCCGCAGTGTAGATGTAGTCGACCAGTTTTCTCAGAGTCTGTCCGTCCACCTCTCTGATCTCCACCTGATGGGCCTTGCTCTCACTCATGTCGCCTACAAAACACACACTGTTAAGCACGTGCCAGCACACTCACACATGTTCCCAAGCAAACACCAGTGTGTGTACCTGTAAACATGGCACAGAAGTAGGGGCTGCAGGACGCGAGGACCACCCTGTGAGCCGGCACTTCAACGCTCCCCGCCACCAGCTGGACATCACAGAGCATCTTTTTACTGAAAGATGAGCGTTAACAGAGAGAGAGAGAGAGAGAAAGAGAGCAGTGATATTATCTTATTTATCCAAGTGTTTGTGAGAACTGAAAAAATAATATGTATACAGGAGCCAGGAAAAAGCGGGAATCTTTAAAGCCAAGAATGGACAGAATGGCTGCCATCAAATGTGCCAATTAAGGTGTTTATCTCGAGGCTTGTAAATCTATATTACAACATAATAATCCATATACATATATATTTGCTGACATACTAATCATAACCTCTCTTGTCTGACTTGGAGATCTTTCTTATTCAGACAGAAACAAAACAAGCTTTTAACTTTATTGTCTTTCTATCCTCTACAAAAAAAAAGAATTATCACACATACAATTATCGATCATCAACCTCCGAGCTTCAGTATATTGTATGTGCTGTTTTTCAGCGTTTAAAGTGAAAGCAACAACTGTCAGCAACACACCTCCTCAGGTCGTTCATGAGCTGGAAAGCCTTCCTCATGTGCGTCTGGTTGAAGGTGTGCATCCCTCCATTCACCATGTCCTCCTCTGAATCCGTGGTACAGTTTGGATGTGGTGAGGCCGGTGTGGCCACCAGACTGGTAAGACATGAGAGGCAGTGTCTGGATCAGTGGAGATAGACGGTGACCCAACAGTTTAACAGACTACTTTCTGGTTCATCTCTAAGGTTATGAAAAGAGGATGTGACAAGGACACTATACTGGATAACTGTGTAAAATAAGTTCTTTAAACATACTTGTTTTGTCAATATTATGCTTTCCCACAGAAAAGACTGTTTAGTTAATGTCCAATTTGTCTCTATATGAAGGGCTTTCTCACCGCCTGGTAGCGCAAGTTATTTTTGAATGCTTGTATAATGCCACTGACCAATCGTCCTTTGATAATCCTTGGTTCTAAATGGTAATCTGCTTTGGTTGTCATGGATCTCAGATGCTGCTACACACTACGGACTCCACAGTCAGAACTTTTTAAAATTCATTTGAATCTTTTTGTCAAGTAAAATATTACTAAAGGGGTCCAAACCAAATTTCCGCAGATTAATTTTCAACTAACTAATCAACTAACTTTTCAGCTCTACTTACTGTATGTCTGACATTTGCACATAAAACAGCAAATAAAACTGCATTTCTTTTAATACTAATGCACTTTCTGACTGTGACGGGGACAGTATATGAAACTTTGGAAATGTTCAACACATTTGGAAAGCTGGATTCAATTTATGAAGCAAACAGGGTTGGGATATATGACAACATACAGCGCTAGAATAACAATAACACAATCAGAGATTTCGCTGTACAGTGTATACTGAGATATCTATCACTTTAATATCTCTGGTTGTATTACGTCATTTTGATAAATGGTGTAAAACAATGAGCACAGCTGGTTTACGACAATATTGGATTGTTGCAACAGTGTGATAAAGAACCTTAATTTCAATTCACAGGATTGGATGAAAATATATTTACATTTTCTGTATTCACTAAATTTCTGATTTCAACTGAATTTCCAGAAATCTTACACAATCTCACACAATATTACAATATGTATTGTTATTGACCATGCACCCATCCAACACGCTGGATCGATATTGGAACTGGCACTGATACTGACCATATAATAGGTCCTATCCAAATTAAATACATTTCCTTTGTCAATATCATCATATTTATTGAGACTATTATTGAATCTTGCCTATATAAGACAAATAAGAGTCTATCCATGTCACCCAATTTTAGATCCATTATTTGTAAAGCTAATATATAAACAGATGGATGTCATGTTCCTAACTGCACTAAATAACCATTCAAGCATGCATATTTGACTGAGGATCACTGTTGTAGACAAAATAATGGTTTGACCCATATCCTTCAATCATATTATTAAGTCACATGGACTTCAGGGGTAAGGCTGGTATATATATATATATTTATTTTTCTTCCCTTTTCTTGTGTCAACAAATACCATGAAACTCTGAGACCAAAAGTCCATCTCTCAGTACTTTAACTTCCCTATCCTGGACACATTTTTTAAATATATTTCAAATCTACTCACAAATATATGCTGCCATTGTTCCAAAAAGGCTAAATAACGTACTACAACAGTCACTATAGTTTTGAGCAGTTTTGAGTAGATGTAGGAGTGTATTTGTGGGGGACTATTTTCAGCCGAGGATTAATGCACATTCTGATAACCTGATGTTTTTCCAAAACCATGGTGAATCCTAACACAAGACAATACCTGACAACACGTAAATTAAGTTTTAAATTCAACTTTTAACCAAACGTGACCTGCACTTAGTTAAGAGCAGGTGGCAGGAAGATAAAACGTCTTCTGTCCACAAACAACTCAAAAACAGACTGAAGACATAATGATGCAGCACTTACAAGCCACAGGCTTATTTATTATGTATAAATCGAGATAGCACAAGCTTGTAAACCAATCAGTTTACATTCATGACTCTGACAGTTTACATATATCAAAGAGTTCAACAGATTCTGTTTTGACTTTGTTGAGCATCAGTTGGCAGGCTGGCTAGCTCTTAGCATTGCTAATCATTCAACTTCATTGCTAATGGTAACTTAGCTACCGTTAACTGCCATAAATCATTGCCTCGTAAGAACCACTTTTGGGGAGAAGTCTACACTCAGTTTGCTGTCTATAAGCAGCCACTTGATGACAGTTTCCAAATATCCACATGTTAACTTGTGAGTTTGGTTAGCAACTTAGCTGCATCAGCTGGGCAACGAACGATGCTAGCTAACTTACCGAAGCTAACTAGTCAATAATGCTAGCTTGAGTTCGTGTGCAAGGGGAAAGCTCTTGGACTGTCTGTGTGGGCTTTATGGCCGGTGGATCATGTGGGGTAAAATGTTATCCGACAGATGTAGAAGCAGCGTGAATCACAGCTTTACTAAATAATCCCCTACCGCTCAGCCAACTCACCCCAACGACACACCGTCCATCCTCACGGAGTCAGGCACCACAGCAGGCATGAGCGCTGTACAGCCGCACAAAGATTGTGTATCAACAAGGGGAATCACTCCGAGGTTTAAAAAATGTACAAGACACATTTGGAGTTTTGGAATAGCTGACTTGGTCCAAACACATTTTCTATTTAATGGATTTTATTTATATATTTTATTTTTTTATTATTATCTTTGTTGATTCAAGATTCAAAATCATATAGGCCTAGAAAAGAGGTGCCCACCATCTCTACCTACCTAGGAGTTCCAATATAAAAACAAAGAAATTACTCATGTACAAAGAAATAGTATGTTGAAACTGCTCATTCACAAGATCTTAAATTCATGCACCTAAGGGACACTATTAGTCAATTTTTTTTTATCCCAGTGACCATGGAAAAAAAGCATATATAAGGGGTTCACATTTTCCTACAATTGAGCAGATTTTCCTCTTATGGTGAACTTGATTTTCTCTAGTTTTAAACACTTATTGAAATGATTTTGTCCCCATCGCCTTTAGAAAATATTTGTTAAAAATGTTACCTTAGAATGCAGTGTAAATCTAGAAGAAACAAATGTTTACTGTCCAAAAAAAGTAACTTAAGATAATAAAATAAGCTCCTGATTACTGCGTTATATTTTTGTATTGTGATTTGTCACCTGTTTCCCTTTATATACATTTCCACCATAAAATGATGCAGAAAAAGTCTCCAGAATGCAGGAAGTTAAGTGTTTACCGCTGACATTTTTCTGGGGAAGGACCCACAGACGCCCCACTCATATATTTCATCACTGAATATTTCTTCAACATTACATTAAAATATCTTCTTGTCTTGTTCTCATGAACCCAGTATAGTGCAGCCCATGAGCTATGTGTATCATCACACCCTTAATTTCAGCCCTTATGTCTCCACCACTTTTCAACACAAAGTGATGCCCGTTAATAGGGCTGTGACTAATTACTATTTTAGTTAACAATGAATTGGCTTATTATTTCCCAGATTAATCGATTGGTCTGTATGTCTGAAAATAGTGAAAAACTACTGTCCTGAATACCTATAGCCCAAGATGATATCTTCAATTGAATTTCATCTGAGCTTTATTGGCATGGGGGGCAGATGTTTACACTGCTAAAGCAAGAGTGACATAAAAACATGTACATAAACAGAATTGTGCAATAAAATATATACAGATAAGTGTAATAATAATACATGTAGCAAGTACAAATAAGTGAGAACTATGTACAGTAAATACTTCAAATGTCTTGTTTTGTCTGACAGTCTAAAAATCTAAAATATTCAGTTTACAATGACTTAACACAGAAAAGTAGAAAATCCTCACAATTAAAAAGCTCAAACCAATGAATGTTTGGTAATTTTCACTATTTTCAAAATACTGCACACTCCATCGTCTTCATTTTAAACACTGTACAGGTCTTTTTATTATTAAAGATAGATGTGTTTTATTGTATTGTCTATTTTGAGTCTCTTTGTTTGTTTTTCTTTTCTCAATGTTTATTGTAACTTGTGTTATAAACCAAAAAACCATAGTAAATTCCTTGGGTGTGTAAACCTACTTGGCAATCAACCTGATTCTGATTCTTTCTAGGGAAAATAACTCAATTCATTGTCATTCGCTTATCCTGAGGAAAATAACTTAATTTATAAACTGTTCCAGCTCTGAAATGAAATGTGACCTTCAATCACCAGGTATGAAAAGGGGGTTTGCATGCAAATATAAAAAGAATTGTACATATTCGGACACCAGGAAGCATTCACTGATCCTATACTGAAAATGCTTGATGTGTATGTTGTAAGCACCACTCAAAGATTTAAAGACTCAAACCTAGAAAATATCAAAGAGACAGTTTACATCTGTCATGTGTCTTACAGCACTTTGGTTTGGTCTGGTAAAAAAATTAACATGATTACCCATAACATACTGAAATATATAGTAAAACGCAATTAAGTTTCCGTTTATAACAGAAAGACTCAGGTGAAGACGCTTTTGTCCCCAGAAACAGGGTTAGTGTGAGAGCTCACACTTTCTTCCTCTCTGCTGCCGGTGCGTCCTACTATTGTCCACACACACACAAAAAAATCAATCTTGAAGGAGTACTCATAAAAGCCATCTGCCCTTTAAAGATGGAGCATTCGTAACCATTTTCGGACCTTAAGTTCATTCATGGTTTACAGTTATGACACCCCAACAACGCCAAAGAATGGAAATTGGAAAGATGGCTCATATTTGGTGTCCAAAAGCAATCAGGATTCAAGTTTCTAAAAATGTACACTTCAATATTGGAACCTTCAAGAAAATTAATGTTATTTGCGACCAACTGGCTGCATGTGGGGGTTTATTTAAAAAAAAAAAAAAAAAAAGCAGAATTTGAAAACATTTTTCTTTACCTTCATTGAAACCTGTTTACAAAATGCAACTTCACACCGTATGCTTATTTAAATACTTTCTCATGGTTTGCTTTGTGATCCCCACCCCACCCGCCCAAAATGAACTAATTGCAATCAAGGGCACAGGGCCAATTAAACAGCACAGGTTTCAGTGATGCACACAATCGGCTTCTTCCACCAAGTAAATCTTTGCCGGTATAAAATGGCCGATGAGTGGAAATGCAGGAATTTGCAGGCAACACTTCCGCCTGGTGGCAGCTCCCTGAATTCAATCCACACTGTTACAAAAGCTGTAACGAGGGAGATTGCCTCACTTGAAATGTGATCCACGCGGTTTGAATTAAGACTGCGAGATTAGATAGATTTTCAAAACATTAAAAACTTTAATAAAAGCAGAATAGACATAGGGGTGAACTGAACACATGGGTTTCAAACGTTTTAATCTAAACCAAGGCCTGTAATGGGACGGGAGAAGTGGAAAAAAGTAATTTACAACTGACAACAGTCCATGACATTTCTCCAAAAAGAACAAAAAAAAAAAAAAAAAAACACTTTGCCACGTGCGTTTAAGATCAAGAAACTCAAGCAATCGAGTCCCATGCTGCCCGACACTGCCACCAACTTTACTTAAAACCCTGAGTTCATGATGCAAAAATAACAGACACATCTGGCTGGTTTGCAAGACAAACAAACTCAATTTGTTGAGTTGAGAAGCAGTGACCGACATTGATTACGTCTTTACAAATGGTTGAAAACAAGTCTTTCCCAAACAGAACAAAAGTACAATTCAATAATTCACAATTCTTAGTAGTAAAGTACATAATGTGTGGAATAAGAGGACAGATGGGGTCCGGGTGGGGGGAGCCAGGATCCAGAGGACAGTCTCATTCATTCCGCTTGGGTGATGGGCACTGCTCCCTTCAACCGACCCCTCACCCCAACTGGGCTTGTATTGTGTGTGTGCGTGTGTGTATGTAAATTCAAGTTTGTTGTAATCAATTTTCCCCATGAACATCTCAAAAAACTTGAGGGAGCCACTAATAACCGCCGCTAAATCCACCACCCCTGCCGTAGCCGCCGCCACCGCCGCCTCTGTTGTATGGAGCCCCGCTCCTGTAGGAATAGTTGCCCCCCTTCACTGCACCATAATTTGAATGCTGCTGTCCATAGCCGTCCCCAAAGTCACCATTACTGTACCCACCCCCCATCTGGTTGTCGTATTCTTCATATCCCCCTCCGTATCCCCCGTAGCCTCCTCCACCGCCGTTGTAACCCCCGCCAGAGCCGTAGCCGCCTCCGTAATTGCCGCCGTAGCCTCCTGCGTAGCCGCCACCTCCTCTTCCGCCGCCATAGTTATACATTCCTCTTCCACGACCTCTTCCTCCTCGGCCACCGGTGGACATCTCCTGCTTGGTTAGAGCTTTCTTTACTTCCACCTTGTTGCCGTTGATGGTGTGGTATTTGGTCAGCACCGCTTTGGTGGCGGAGTCCGTGTCCTCGAAGAAGACAAAGCCGAAGCCTCTCTTCCTGCCGGTCTGCTTGTCAGAGATGATCTCGGCCTTCTCCACCACGCCGAACTGGGAGAAGTACTCCGTCAAGTTGTCCGCCTCGATGTGGTCTTTCACACCGCCGACGAATATTTTCTTGACATTGGCGAGGATGTCCGGGTTGTTCGCGTCCTCTCGTGCTATGGCCCTTTTCAGTTCCACATCGTGGCCTTCAACGACATGTGGGTTAGCCGCCATTGCTGCGTCGGCCTCCTCCGGCGTTGAGTAGGTGATAAAGCCGAAACAGCGGGACCGTCCGAGCTGCTGGTTCATGACCACAACGCAGTCGTTGATCGTGCCGAACTGCTCGAAATACTTGCGGACGCCATCTTCTGTAGTCTCCACGTTCAGTCCGCCGACAAAAAGCTTGCAAAGTTTAGTCGACATGATTGAATTTCTTGTGAGAATAGTATACTCAGACCGTCCCTCTTCTTCTTCTTCAATGAACGACGTAAGGGCGGGCCGTTTGACTCACTTGCCTTCGTAAGACGTAGGTGTCGTTGATTGGTCATCTTGAAAAAATCATCACCCCCATTGGCTCGCAAGCGAATCACGCTGATGCTGCCTTCAGGTGGTATCGGAAATCTTACGTTCAATTGCTGAGGAGAAAGGGAAGCGTGGATTTCTGCATTAGTGGTCATTCGTTTTGTTCTAATACCGTACAAAGCACATTAATAAAGCTATGTTCCGAATAATTCCCTTATGTTATATTATTTGGTACTCTACAACCACTAAACACAGATACACAACACAGATAATGTATATTTAAATTTAACAGCCATCAGCCTTTCATCGATGTAAAGCTCATATGTTCTTTTAATACACCGGAAACGGGATCTTACCAGCTCTTACCAGATTTTTAAAAAAACTACAATTACACGTAACTACAGATACCGTAGACCGGGAAGTTGCAGTGCAAGATATAACATCTAATAAAAACAGTGACAAAGTCCTGGTCGAGTTAAACATTATCTTTTTTTAATTTCATTACAACCCACAAATATGAAGGGTATCCGAATAAAATTTCTAAAATGTAGCCTAGATAGTGGCATAATGTAAGTGATTGAGGGCTCTTGTTTTATTGAAATGCCAATTATCTTGCCCAACAAACACCTCAACATATAAAGAAAGTATCAACACACTGAACCACAATATACTGTGTTAATCCAGTTCTGGTTTCTTTAAGATGAACAGTGCCTACTCACGTTATAACCCCCCCCCCTCTTTTTTTTTCAAAACAAAAAAAGTAATTCTTCTTACTGCTGTTTTTTTTTAGTTGTGATATGACGTGGCCATGAATGTAACAGCTGTCTCTCTTGAAATTTAGTGTTCATTGTAATTAGATGTTTAATCAGTACTTGACATCAGATCTGTGCTTTCAAATGCAGGTCTTTTACTATTTAAACTAGTTACATTATCTTGATCATATCAGTTCTGAGGCTCATGATGTCATATAATGGCTTTGAGAAGTCAAGTCAGTCTTATTTATATAGCCCTATATCGCAACACTGCCTGAAGGGACCTTAAAATCTGTACAGCATAGGACACCCACTATCCTTAGACCTTTGATTGTATTAAATGATCAAGCTTCAATGTTATTGTAGTCTCCTCTAGCTATTTATGATTTCAGACAGGGAGACCAGGTCACACTGGTCTTGAACCCATAGCAAAGACATACACAGCACCAACACACTGAGCCAACTATAAATGTATGCATGACACAATTTTAGTTGTTTTTGATTAACAGTTATGACCCACTTAGGGAAATTTTGCTTCAAGGGGACAAGCGTTGGACTAAACTATTGAATATGCCATTTCTCTTAAGTCAGTCTTTTCACAGTAAGTGAAATCTGTTTCAGCTCCATTTCTGCTGCTGAAGAGGACTACTCAGTGTGCTTCTCCAACCTAGTTCAAAAGAATCCACATGGCATTAATGCATGTTGCAACATGCTCATGTTTTAAGCCAGTACCAGCTTTAAAAGTTCCTATTCATTGCCCATGCAGTCTCGGTTCTGGGAAACCATCAACCAGTGGGGATGGTGATGGGGCAGTGGATAAGACGCATGCCTTTGGTGAAGGAGAGACCTGGATTCAATTCCTCGCTGTGACACACCCACCAATGTGTCCCTGAGCAAGACACTTAAGCCCTAGTTGCTCCAGAGGCGTGCGACCTCTGACACATCGGAACTGCAAGTCGCTTTGGATAAAAGCATCAGCTAAATGAATAAAGTAAAATCAAACAAATCAGGTTATCAAGTTTTTTCTTGCAATGTGTTTCAGATTTTGCACTGGCGCTACACTCAGCTCTTAATCTTTGGTGTCTGACAAACACTACATACCCATATGTATCCATGGAGTTTGACTTCTAGAAGCACTATGGGGCAGGATTTTTTTTTTTAATCATTTGTGGGCACCCGTTATCTCTCTCAACACCAGGACACACAGATGATGCGACACACACTCCTACCAATGATTTCAGACTATTCCACTGAAGTACAGGTGGCTGTAACATGAAAAGATAAACAGCAATGCACCAACAAAGTCAAGGGAGAAAGAAGGCAAGCTGGTAAGAACTGAGATGTAAAAAAAAAAATAAAAAAAAGAAGCAGGATTTAAAATAGTCAGCTGTAAAATTGTTTTGAGGCGAGAAATGCATTTGTTAAACCTCAAGGATACACAAAATGCATTTTCGTGAGTGACAGCAAGTGTTAACTTTTTGTGCTAGACAGAGATACAGAAAGCATGTAGTTTAGAGAGACACACATGGAGGTGACATAGATTATAAGTGTAAATCCTTTGGTTTCACTCAAAAACTGAGGTTATAAAAGCCCAGCCTGTTGCCTATGCCAGCACCAAAAATGATAAGCGCTGAATTGGATTCATTACAGTACTCCAAAGATCTGGAAGTGTACTCCGATCAGTTTTATGATTCCAACCTGGTTGAATGAAACACAAATACACCTACCAACTTTAGATCTTTGACTTCACCACCTCTGCAAACCTTATCCATCCAACAAAACAAAAACATCAGTTCACAACCTTATTTTGCCCCCTTTATGACATGCATCACCAGGGGACACATGCAACCAAGCTATCCTCGAGGTAAAGAAGTAAGATAACAAGTCTCTTGGTGTATAAAAATATATAATTTATTGTAGATTCATAAAAAGCACGGCAGACAACAGATGTTTCCTTTTCCTATGGGATGATCAGAAATCGTCAAGCACCATTATCCTATAAAAGGTAAGAGAACAAAAGTAAAATGTACACCCATCACTGTGTTGAGCATCACTTAACACACAGTATTTTTGTCACACAACCTAACAACTTATGTGTCACGCTAGGTCTTCTGAATCATCACAGTACATCAGACAAGATTTATTTATAGGAACGGGCTTTTACTCGCATCGGTCCAGTTAAGACAAATGCCAGATTTATTCTGTATAATTCTCTATAATTGCTTGGCTCCATTTTTCAATCAAGCACTGGTGGAAAAAGTATTATCTTTATCTAAATCATCTGACTGAAAGTTCAAATACCACACGGTGAAAATAACCTAAGAGGTAAAGTCTTACATTCAAAAACTAGTATTAAAACAGTTATGCAGTACAATGTTTCCGGTCAGTGTGGATTAATATTACTGCTGCATTCGTGTGTTGCATGTTACTGCTGTAGATGAGCCAATTTGAACTAATTTATATACTGTTGGTAGTTACATCAACAGCAATGCATCATTTTCTGTAAGATCGTAGGTTCGTAGCGTAGCTGTCCTTCGAGTACAACATCTCTAAAAACTAAATGTTTTTTGAGTCCAGATAAATAGCCCTGGTTTCAGTTTTGTGACAATGCATTTTTTTAAGCTTATCCAAGGTTTGAAAAGCTGTCAAGGTCTAAAGCTGTCATGCAGTGAAATATAATAGTCTCAGTAGAGAAGAATCAAGTTGCATAAAAAGTATAACTACCCTGAAGTACAGTAAATTAACTTCCACCACTGCGATTAAGGAAGCAAGGCAAGTTGATATTGTCAGATGTATTGCTGATGAATCGTTTAAGCCCTCTAGTTACTCCAGCTCATTTTTCTAAGAAATTCATTGATTTTTGCTGCTCAATTAGGAGCATTCTTTCAATTGACCAATAAGCTAAATAATGTATTTTAGGTATGTATTCATCAACATTATCCAAGGAAGGTTAAAGTCAATAGCAACTGGACTTTTTTGAAGATATCTCCCGACAGACTTCAGTTCAGAACACCAAATGTAGTATCTTCAAACAAGGCTAGTTGCTATTGACTTTAACCTTCCTTGGATAACTATGATCTGGATGGCTGAAAACCTTCACCAACATTGATCAACATTCTGGTCAGCAGACTTGAAGACCTAAAAAAAAAAAAAAAAAAAAAAAAAAAAAGTCCATGACAAAACTTCTCATGGCCCGAATACTTGTTTAAAGGATGCGGCTTATAGAGCTTCTGAATTTTAAATTGAAAAAAAAAAAAAAAAAAACAACACGCCACACCTGTTCTGTAAAAGTAATTTCACATAGTTATTTGTACAGCTGCAGAATTTTGCTTCATGTTAAAAATAAAAGAAATTGAAAGTTGGTGAATCAAACTGTCTTTGTTTTCACCTCCAGAGCCTGTTCAATACAAATATCAGGTGCATTTAAAGAGGCTAGCATTACTAATACATTTCATATCAACTCTACTTTTGACTAGTATGATCCAACCTCTAGTTTCCCCAATTACTTACATATGATAATTCTGCAACACCTCCTGTCAAATGACATGAAGTTCTCAAATAACTTGTCTTCAAACACTTAAGTGCACTGAAATAAAAGGGAAACTCATCCCCTAAAAACAGATCCACACAGCAGTACACTAATGTGATGAATCAGGCAGTTCATTTTGCAGCTTTTACCCCGTTTCAAGTTGATAATTCATAGACACTGCATTAAAAGTGTAGAGGTTCGAGTGAACTACTACTGAACTGCAATATCACCAACACAGGTCCAGTCAGCCAATAGACGTCAGAAAACGGTCTGGTTTAAGAGGATAATTGTTTGACAACTTTTTTGATCCTGTTCTATGCAACAGTACCAACGCAAACACATTGATGCTGTACAAACATGCCACCTAAATGGCACAGCTCCTGGGGCCCCTGAAGAGGTCTTGTGAGGTTTAAGTGCAGTTGAAGTATGCATCTAGTAAGCACACGCCTACACTTCCTGATGACACACGTGGGTCTTTCAAAGCATGTGGCTTTCCCATCAGCGTTCCTAGTCTTGAAACAAGTCTGCAGACAAATGTTCATCAATACAAGTGTGTCGTAAGCCTCCGACCTCTGCTGTATAGACTTTTGGGCCGAACGCAAAAGTAATTCACATACCACAGAAAGAAATCCATTATTACCAAGATTGTGTTGCAAAGTCAGTTATGTATACACCCAAGTATATTTTCCTTCACCTATTTTATTTGAGGTTTTGTTAAATTGGAAAAATAAAGTCATACCATGGCCAAGCTCACACATGGCCTGTTAAGCAATTCATAAAAATGGGTAGACTATTAAAAACACAGGACAAATTATAAATTAAAGATTTATTAAATTTTGAAACCCACAGTGCCCAAAATGCTAACGCTCTCCCAGGTAATCAGCACTTCAGTTGGTGGTCTTTAAGTAAATGTTTAATATAACATTTTTACACACAAGTTTGACAGACGTTTCTTTCCCACCTTGTTCAATACTGAATACTTCTCTTCACTATTACATTACCTCTTCATGCCTGTAAAAGGTCCTTCAACCTAAGGAAGCTCACAGGTCCAGTAACAGTCAGTGCTGGTCACTGGGGAAATAACTTGATTGCATGGGGGCACTGTGTTATCAAAATCACCCACCCAAAAAAAACCTTCAATAAAACCATCTAAGAAATGCATTTAGACCACACCATCCTTTTTGAAAACTGACTTCACCTGAGGGGGAGAAGGCACAACCACTCTCCGGTCCCCCCGTTGGCGTGGAGACTCACCCCCCATCGTTTTCGGGGTGATGTTACCCAGGTTACCGTAGCAACCTGGAGGAAATGGGAGAGAAAGAGTGTGAGAAACTGAACAAAAACAACGTTTTCTGGACGAGACACCAATTTACTTGTTCCATTAATTGGTTAACGGTGGAACATTTGGGTCCCCTTCCACCCACTTAAAGTTCATTAAGACCAAATTAAGTAACCCCCCCTTTTTATTTTAATATTAGCTACATAAGACGCATTGAGCTATAAGTGTCAGTTAAGTTGATTTAAGATTAAATAATGGCACACTCGTGCACCATCTCATGAAGATATTCCATACATGGTTGACCAACACAGAGTGAAGACAGGTTGATTTACATACCTAGTTTGCTGGATGTGGATATCCTAAAGAGATATTTCAGACTCCTATCACAATCGACCCCAGGTAATCAACAGGGTCCTGACGTAGCCTACAAACAAACTGCTACGGCTATTTTGGCTGGGATAGCCTACTGGAATACGAGTAAGAACACCTAAATTAGGAATAATCAAAGATAAATATCAGAGCCCTCATGCCCACATATTGATATGTATTAAATATGTAAGAAGAAAAATAAAAAGTCATATTAGCAGTGTCTATAAAGCACATAATTTGATAACAAGGTCAAACCCTACAAAGCCTACATGCATTGGCTGTGGGTAGACTATATCCATTCTGTAACCATTTCACCCACCTGAAGAATAAACTGTGGGAAAGATGCCATGTAACTAAAGATCAACAAGATGATGTCACTTATAAAACCTGTGGATAAACTTGAGGAAGCCTGGTTAAATAAGTAAAATAACTAAGCTAAGTGGTATAACGTTTTATTTAAAATGAACATACATAAGCATACCAAGGTGTTTAAACAGTAGGTTTTGTTCTCCAGACATGAAAGTATACAATATACATTAGATATTGCTACAGGTAATGAAAAAATGAACAATATTTATAAACTATTACTATGCGTGAGGAGAGTTTGAGTACAATGTGGGGAAGGAAACAAGAAAAACTGGATCCCGCAGTATCACGTTCCGCCGTTGCTGAATAACCAAAGTAAATTATACATATAATTGATGTTATTGACAACTATGAAATCCAAAACCACACAACATGCTTTTCTCATCCTCGTACATTGATAGCACACTAAGTTTACTCCAGAAAACAAAATCTAATTGCTTAAAAATGCAAATATTAGGATAATCAGAACTTCGTCAGCAAAACAATCCTACATCGAAATTGAAACGAGTGAACGCAAATAAAAATATAACGTCACTGAACTCTAAACGACAACTACACGCCGTCGGCGTGGGTACATAATAAAAAAAGGGGTCATTGTATTTTTTTTTATTCTTCATTTTACATGTCCTAGTTGAAAGGCAACAACCGCTGCCCGTTATTATCAGGTTTTCTGGGAAGTGGCCTTCCTACCTGTGTGGGTTTTTGAGGTCTTCATTATGATTAGGGGGAGGGGGTCTCTGTGTCCGTATCTCTGCCGTTGTTGGATTTCACGGCAGACGCCCCGTTACTGAATTTGAGTTGAGCGTCCAAATCCTGGCTGGATGTAATTTATGGTCAGGGGGTGGGGAGGGTTTTTCCATTGTGCAGTCTTATTTAGTAGCCGCCGCCGTAACCCCCCCTCGGGTATCCGCCGCCACCACCGCCTCTGGTGTAGGGAGCAGCGCTCCTCTGACCGCCGAAGGGTGGTCCTTTCATGGGGCCATAACCAGAAGAATGCTGGCCATAGCCGCTGCCAAACTCATTGTAGCCGTTTCCACCTCCATAGCCACTTCCCTGGTCTCCGTAGCCACCCCCATATGGTCCGCCGTAACCTCCATAGCCGCCGCCGCCACCACCGTTGTAGCCTCCGCCATTTCCGTAGTTGTAGTTTCCGCCGTAGTCCCTGCTGCCGTAGCCATTTTGATTTCCCCTCATGCCTCTACCAGGTCTGCCTCTCGGCGACATACCGGTTCTGTTGGCCGCCTGCATCTCCTGCTTGGTCAGGGCTTTCTTTACCTCAACTTTGTGTCCATTGACTGTGTGGAACTTCACCACAACAGCCTTGTCGGCTGCGTCGTGATCGGTGAAGTAAACAAAGCCGAAGCCTCTTTTCTTTCCGGTCTCCTTCTCCGAGATGACTTCGGCCTTCTCGATTTGACCATAGTGGGAGAAGTATTCGGTCAGATGTTCCTCCTCAATGTCGTCCTTCAGGCCGCCAACGAAGATTTTCTTCACTTTTGCAAGAGCCTCTGGCTTGTTGGCGTCTTCTCTCGCCACGGCCCGCTTCACCTCGACCGCGTTGCCGTCGACGGTGTGCGGCCTAGCTGCCATTGCCGCGTCGGCCTCCTCTGGTGTAGAGTAGGTTACAAAGCCGAAACAGCGGGACCGCTGCAGTTGCTTGTTCACGACGACAACGCAATCGGTGAGAGTACCATACTGCTCGAAGTGCTTGCGCACGCCATCGTCGTCAGTGTCCACGTTTAGCCCACCGACAAAAAGTTTGCAAAGCTGGTCAGTCATTTTTGAGTAATGGCGACTTGATAATCACTCAACTACTTCAATAGTGAACTAACCTCAAGATGGCGGGCGATGACGAACGCGACTGTATTTATACCGGAGTGGTGTGACGACAGCTTGGAAGTCGGTAACACCTCTTCCGGTTCCACTATTCTGTCTTTTGTGGCACGAAGACAACCAATGTAATGCTTAAAACGTATAAAATGAACACATGAAACCGCCTCATTACATAAAAAATACAAAATAATAAAATATATTAACAGAATACGTATTTTATGTTATCAATTGCAGTGTCGTTGCAGGCTATCCTTTGGTATGTTTTTGTGTCGGTCACATGTTAACAAAATGCATGGATCAAATACATTTGTTATATTTATACATATGGCACCTGAAAATATTTAAGCTTCTGTCCACATACTCAGAGAGTATTTTTAATTTGTTCCGATATGAAGCTCAGAAGTTATAAGGCCGTGTTAATAAAACGCGCTATAGGCTACTGAATTGGGTTATAATGGTTACGCGGGTTTTAACCAACCAAAACCACACTCTCAACCAAAAATTAAATGAAATGTGGCACACTGTAAATAAAGTTGAAAATCTGAGCCAGTGCCTGTGGAATTGCCTTAGGATTGTATATAAGGCATTTAGACATAGGCCTAGGCGCTGACATCAGTAAATCTGACAAAGGAGACCTCATCATAAGAATCACCAACAGCAGCGTGGCTTGTGTGCAAGATTAGACTATATTTTGAGTATTATTGGACTGGATGATTAAAATGTTTTTTTATATCAATGTTGTTTTGGTAGATCAAAAGTTTATGGCAGTGAGTGCAGTGAAAAGGCAACAATTCAACTTTCTTGCAGAAGATGACGATGCTTACTTTGGGGTTTTAAATGAGGTATATTCCCATTCAATAAAAAATCTAAAACTATTAATCGTGTAGTCAATAAATAGATTAAATATAAAAAAAAAGATAATCAAACTGATTATTTCTGGCAAACATTCACTGGTTCCAGGTCCTCCCATTTGAGGATAGGCTGCTTTTCTGTTTTATTTCACTGCAATTTGAATATTTTTGGCCTGTTGGTTCAGATAAAACATTTATAAGGTGTTACACTGGGCCTGGAAACATGAAATAGACACTTTCTGACATATCAACAATTAATTCTTGGAACTGATATAATAACTGACAGACTAACCAAGAACAAAAATAATGGTTAGTTGTGTACAGCGCCCCAAAACCCCTCTATTTTCATGTGAGAGTACACACAAAGGTGTTGCTGGTGGCCCATTCATGGTCTTTTGAGCCAGATTTAATTTGCACCGTGGCAACATCACAAAGGTCTAGTGCCAAATCAAAGTCGCCTAGTTTTTTTGCTCATGAATTTCCATGAGATGCACATTACAGAGAAGTGATCAAGACTACAGTATATTACCGTCTGTAAGCCTACACAGAATGCTGATTCTTCAGACCATGGAGATGTAGTTTCAGGTGAAAGACACAAAACATCGCGGCATTACCATGTCAACAGAATTGCAGTGAATCGTTACCCTTAGCACATCTACCAGAGCTTATGGTAATGTTGATTTAAGAGCCCACAGAGAAAACATTGCAGACATTGCAAATAAAGAAACACCAAAATCAAAGTTCACTGAAATCTTTATGAGGCATATTGCTCATGAAACAATCCCTTTATCTATTCTACCAATACAAACACACAGGACAGTCTGTGTATTTACAGATACAGTTCCAAATCATTTATGGACACAAATGAGGCAACTTTTGGTTTGTCAGTAAACTACAAATGGAAGAAATGATTGACCCCAAGACTGATTGTTTAACATAAAACAGCATTTTTGATAGCTTAATTTAAGGGTTATTTGTGCAGTAGTTGAAGTGAACTTCCCAAATTTATGTATATCTTGTTGTGATCACATCCCTGGCCCATCCATCATTCACAGTAGGTTTTTAAAGTCATAGAGGACAACTCATGTTTTGCAAGAAAAGGCAGATCTGTGAAACCAAAAGCCTTGCCTTGGTTTTGATCCTGCTTCTTAATGTATTTTTCAAGTAAAGGCAGGCATGGAACTACATGTAACGTGGAAGCAGATGGTGTACTATGCTACCCTGTAGTGTGTTGGTACTCCAAGCAGCTTTAACATATGCAGAGTTACAAGACTGAGAAAAATATCAGCACAGTCCTTCTCTTTATTATCGTGTTCAGTCTTGGAAAATTACTTTTGAAATCAAAACTATTTGGGCAATGTTACATTAACTAAAATCACACAGGGTTTCATCTCAAAACTTAAATAATAATTATAAACTTTTCTTTTAACTCAGGAAAAAGAGAAACTGGCTGAAGACAACTGAAAACGTCAAATCTCACACACAGTAAAAGGAAGACAATTTGTTTAATAATGGTAATAAAAAACATCAGAGATGGTTGTTGTTTCAATATTGCGCTAATTCCATTATGGTAGTAAACACACCATAATAAATGTTACCAAGTTTGTGAAACTAACAGCTTTCTCAGAAATGAGAAGTTATACTGAACAACCAGTTAACTTGAGGATACTGTGGGCTATATCAGGTTTACAGCACCCAAAAAAAGACTTGTTCAGTTCACACAGCAATCTTCGCAGAAGGTTCATCTTCGTTGTCGTTACTTGTCCCCAAAACCGCTGAATCTTTACATGAGGATGATCAATTCCTATCTAATATTTACATTTGAAAAGGAACAGACTACAACCCAAACCAGGCTCCGGTTTCACAGCCAAGGGGGGTTGAAATGCAAAAAAGTAGGCAATTTAAAAGGAGGTATTTAACATATCCCCCCCCCCCCCCCCAACAATCCACCAAAAACATGGCTAGAAGACTAAAGGATGTCAACAGCATGCATCACAGAATGAGATGCTACCACATGACCAGGAAGCCAGCCATGTTTGTTTTGAAAAAAGGCCCAAATCACGTATTAATCTGGTTAATGGAGCAAGTTGTCACTGTCCTTCCACATTATTTAAGTAACAAAGGAACATCACTAGTGAAAGGAAAAAGTCAAAGTAACCTCAACAAGTTTTTATTTGTTGTAGTAAAATTAAATATCTACCTAACAGCTTCACCCCCTCAGTCTTTTACTGTAGTCTCTAATCTTGAGGGTATGTTAAAATAATGACAATGTTGATAGTCCATGTGCTTTAATGGATCAGATCAAACAACTTCTTGTTATCTAGCCACATCTAAAATAGAGTCTCAAAGGAGAGGAGTCCAGTTTCTGTGTGATAAAATGGGGGGGGGGGCAAACTTGGGCTGATCGTGTACTGGGAGGGATGGGTTGTGGGAAATGTTGGATGTGTCTGGGGGTGGGGGTGGGGGCACTGGATCACAGCTCCACAGGTGGCTCTCTGAGTAGGCCAGGTCACTGGTGATGAATGACAGCCATTTTCAATCATGTTGATACTCGACGTATTATCCAAGTGATCACATGATATAGACCTTCTCAGCTTGAGAGAAGTTGAAGACTTCTTTGGTTCTGGGACACACCACTTTGTCATCTTGGCGGATGGATAGAAGTGACTGGAAGAGATAATAAGCAGAGAATAAAACATTTGAAAAAAAAAAACAAATAAGCATTACAGTTTTATATTACTTGCTATCCTTGCTTCCATATTGCATTTTAAAGTGCGTTAACAGAACCAGCTTTAGCTCACAGTCCCTGTACTCTTGGCTGGAGTCCATCTTGCTGTGTACTCACATTGTAGCCGTAGACATATCCATTAGGCAGCATCATTGGAGGGTTGTTTTCATTCATGACCTCACCAGAGATCTTACAGACTAGTCTGGAGTTGGCACAGTGGGCCATGGGCAGCGGTTGGGCCAACTTGTTTAGGGATTTACTGCACACTGGGCAGTCTGGGTTCTTAGAGGTACCATCCTCCTTGTAGCACTGACTGTAATGAGCATGAGGTTAAGGACCAAAATGTATGTCTCAATTCCTCAATGTATGATGTAATTTGTCAATGTATGTTATGTGATGTCACAGTTAATTAATCGTAAAGGCTCTGCTACACCGAGTGTTTCTGTTGCACAGAACGAAACTGTGGCAACTTGCACAAAATGAAAAAAGTTACAGGAGTGGTGCAGCAGCTTAAGTGTCGTGCTTATCAGAGGCTACTGTACACTGGGTAAACTATGGCAGAGGGACCAAACTGTGGAGCTTTAGTTCCACCAAAGAAATGGCTGAAATCGGCAGTGTGGGAGCATTTTGGGTACACCAAGACTGACCAGGGCATTACTCAAGATGATGGATCACCTGTTCAAAAACTTGCCGTTAAAAGGTTCCTGCTAAAGGAGCTAATAACTACATTTAACTTGATGCAGCACCTGCGGGATCACCACCCAGCTTTGCACGCCTGCATGCCAAGTAAAGGCAGGCCTAATACATTATATTAAATAACGTAGCAAGTTGGTAAGGAATTAAATATAAATGTGTCACTTACAATCGATGCTGTAGCGGTGAGAGTCGAGCTTTCAGTGCAACGTATACAAGCAAAGCAGGTGTAACCTTTCAGACCCACTGCAACGACAGCACCGCTTCGCTATGATTCCCATTATTTTCAATGGCTTGTGAGGGTGGTTTATTGCTGCGTCAAGCAACGTGCACCGCATGGCAAGCTTGCGCGCACGCCACGGTCAAAGCAGTTGAACTTTAGCACTGAGCAGCTTCCACACAGCGCACGTTGCTTCTTTTCTGAATGGGCCTTCATGGAAGACAGAACGTAGTCCTCTGAAGACCTTCAGTCACTGAACATTTAACGTTACATCATGTTGTCTTCTCTTGTCTGTGTTGAGAAAATGTTGCCAGGTGTAAAACACTAACATAAGATCAGGAGCTTATAGACTTCCAGGACTATTGGCTACCAATTAAATTTATTCAGTTAACACTGCACTCAATTTCTTCTCATTTTCACTAAAACATATGTATGGATGAGAATTGGTGACAGTAACAGTTCAGTTTATTCCCCTCTTTTATAACAATTTCCCCAGGGGAATAAAAGTTAATATTCCTCTTATATTAATAATACTTACATATTATAGAATATAATTGTTAATGTTATTAAATATTAAAAATCAACTTAAGTCATTACTAGTGTTGTGAAATTAATTAATGCATAGTAATCATAATAATCATGAAACTGTGATTATTTCTCTGACAATAATCGTACCAACAAAATCTGTAATCGTTGCATCTCTACTTACAGCAGACATCAGTTTTATTTCTAGTTTCTGTAGACAGTAAGGAACAAAGAGAAGAAAGGAGGGGAACTAGTAATGTGATCAACAACCCATTTGATAGACTACCTGTTGCTGTATACATATACCACTGAGTAACAGGAACACTTCCTTCACTTTGCTTTACTCACAACGAAAATAAATCACAAGTAAATCAAAAGGGCAGAAGCAACTTATTACTGGAAATAAAGTATGGTAGGATACGGTGTCTTGATGGCAGACAGACCAGCCTGTAGGGTGATAGTGAAGACAGAGTTGTTTCCCAGCTGGTGCAGTCTGTAGTTGTCATATCGGAACTGCTGGATCAGCATCTTCCAGCGGGCTGGATCCAAAAGATCCTGGAACAGAAAGAACAAAAGACAGAAAGGGGTTTTACACTAACAACCATTTCAAGACCGAATGCAGACACATGCGAGGTGCAGATTAGTGTTAAATGACTCTTCTTCAACATGCTATTTTTATTCCTATACAAAGTATGTTTATTCCCTAATTTTATTTTATTCTTTTACTACACAGCATTCATTGGGGCAGTGTAAACTGCAACACAAACCAGCCCTATCACATAGTGTTGACGAACAGACAGTAGCCAAATAATCAATTAACTGTAGCCAGGATGTTCCAATCCCAGGAGCAAACTGTGACACTTGGCGTACTCTGCAGGTGTATGTTGCCTTTAAGAGGTTGTTTCATCATTACTCTGGATTCCTTGGGACTCTTTAATTAAACATGATTAGTACAGATGCCAGGGCTTTGTGTTGTTTGTTTCTTTTGAGCAAACTGTGATTAAGGGCTCTCTACTTCTCAAACACAGTAGAGTCTGTTGGCAAGAATGTTTTCACTACAAATGTTTAATGTAAATGCATTTTCTAAATTAACTTACAGTTAAATCCTTTTGATTCAGCTGCAACTTATGGTGGCAACTTTAAATCAGCATGATTCTATTAATATGTGCCGTTACATTTCTGTCATGTACAGGAAAGTGAGTGCAGTTGATTGATTGATTGATAAGAATAATAAGAAAATTGATAACCCATCATCGTTTCAACATTGAGAAAAATAACTGTGATTATAATTAAGCTATAAATGTGCAGCTCTACAAACATGTTGGCAGATTTTCATTTCTGCTTCTGTCACACTGACAGGAGTAGCTGGCAAAAATGTCACGCTAGGTTTGTTTGCTCCATCTTCTTTGCTTTTAGAAAAAGCTAAATGCTTTTAGAGATTACACGTTGTTGTGGTGCCACAGAACAACTCTGTCTCTCAGAGGATTTTTAAGTGGAAGTTTAAGTTAAAAATAACACACTGCTACTGAAAGCAACTACCCAAGGACAAGGTAAAGTAGCACAAGAGGGAATAGAGCTTATTAAGAAGGCAACAGAGGCCCTCTAGTGGCCGGTCTTTTGCTATAGCACTTTCTCTGCTTGATCTCCCACACCTGAAATAATTTCAGCAGTGTGTTATTTAAAAGATATCTGTTGTGGTTTTATATTTCCACATATAAACACAGCTGCATTTAATGACATGATAAGATGTGTATCCAATGAGAAGAACATATAAGTACGGAGATCTACTTTCAACATGGTAGAAATCTAGATGAGTATACCATAATATTGCTTGGTTTTATGTGTGTAAGAGACCTGACCAAATCCAACTTCATAGGTGTACATATTTACAAAGTGCTGGTGTTTTACCTTGTATGGAGAGATGTGTGTGTCTGATGGGAAGGCCAGCATGCCCATCACTTGCCGAACTTCATCCAACTGCCCACCTTCTGCTTGGCTGAAGTGCTTCCTTGCATGTCTGACGTACACAGAGACACACATGAACCACATCAGCGGACGATAAAATGTTTTAGTGGCTTCAATAATGGTTAAAATAAAGAAAACGTTAATATAATGGATTTAAGGTAAAACTGTTAGTGTGTAATGCCCAAATATATATGCATGTGTACCTGACTGCATCCATGCGTTTGTTTTGCCTGATGAGCTCAATGAACTCCTGGATTCTCAGACTGAACTCAAGACAACTCTGCCAAAAAAACAAAAACAAGTTTAAGTTTAAACAATTGAAGTGCTGCCAAATCCTCATAGTTTCTATTTTGCCCTTCATGACCCTTCAGAACAGGCAGAAAACTGGTTTCTTTAATACAACTCCTGCAGTGCTGGTAGATTCTCCAGCTGCCTGTCAATATTTTATCATCCAAATGGATTTCTGGAACAGGAAAAAAAAACAAAAAAAACACACATGGCCTACCACTATAGCTGTTCTTAAAACGCTTTAATGAGGAAAAAAAAACAATACTGTACCAGTATTCTGAACTTGGACTAACCATATTAATATTTGGTCATCTGTGCAGCACAAGTTTGATTTGCCAAGTAACAGCTAACTGGGAAGATTATCACGTCTTTGCTTTACAAAATACTTTCTGGTTTAAAAGGATAATCTTAGGATTAACACTTAAACTTGCTGCCACTACCAGAAGGGCAAACACCCAGAAGAGTAATTAAATCTTAACAGATCTATTTCTGAGCACAAACAATGTTACAGAGCTGATTCTTGTTCAGGAAAAGCATAAATATGCAACTTATAGAACCAATAAGCATGTGTACATATTCTTCTGTTTGCTTAACATGCTTGACTTTAAGCTATTAAGTAATAATGTTTTTTGTTTGTTGTGGGCATGGCTATTAAGTACAGGGTTAACTTAAACCTCTTGGATTCACAAGGTACAATTTGCTTCTTGTAAATATACTACCTTCATCTTGCGGAGGCGGGACTTATTGTCATGGCACCAGGCTAGGCAAGTGGCCGTCTCCTGCCTCTCCAGAGACTCCTCTACCTCTTTAGCTGTGAGAAACATCTCAATGTTGACCAGATCCTGGCATTACAGGGGAGTGGATGTAATAGAAAAGAAGGGCATTAGAAAAATACAAACAGAAGTTAAGTATAATGGTGAACAAAAAGTTAAGATTCACAACTTGTAAAATGATGAATTAACTTATCAAAAAGTCCACTGTTTCAGGATGACACAGGTCTCAACAAGTTTGTGTTTTTACAAACGGTCAGTGAGTCTCTTAGTTTTGTCCCAGCGTTCTCAAATGCATAATTGTTACTATATGAACTCAAAGATCTCCAAAGTCTTCTCAATGACCTTGAGACAAAATAGCTCATTCAGATGCTGACAATTACCTCTATACCGCTCTGTCTGGCCAGTTTAACAGCTGTGTTGTAGTAGCCGCAGCGCAGCAGATGCTCCACCATCATGCGGTCCATGCGTTTCTTCTTCCACAGGTTGACTGAGGCCGGCTGGTCGCTGCTGTGCTCCTTCAAGTGCTCGATGCGACGCTTACACAGCTTGGCACTCTCGTCTTCTGCTTGGATGGACTCAGCAGCCTACAGGACACACACAAACAAGAATAATCAACATATTTACAAAAATCTGAATGTGAAAAACAGAAATACAAGCTCAAATTGATGAGCATTCAATATCAACAGTAACCTCATTGTATCAATATGCTTGGCTTTGTTGGATTTCCAAAACGAAGGATCTCAGCTCGTTTTTGAACAGGAATACACACATACTTTTTATAAACCCTCTTGCACTGAAACCAGACCACAATACTTGTCAAACCTTGATACACTGTTGAGGACAGGCCAGACTGAACAGCTGCTTCCTGTTGTGTAGAAAAACGGTTATGTGAGGGAGATAAGATGGGTGTCATAAACATAAAGGCAAGGGATCCCACACACTTAAAAATGTATTTCCATTGCAGCATGTTACATTTACATTAGAAAGAAATTATAGTAGAAAATGTGAAGAATATTACAGTACATGATTGCATTCTTATGTGCACTGTTTAACACACACTGCCTTTTTAGATTTGATTTATTTCAAAATAAAATTGCTTTTCTAAACACTAAATCAATTTCATATTTAATTCTTGACTTTTGGACTACTTTTCTTTACACCAGCTCGACCAGATTTTGCCAAACATATCTAGGGAAACAAAAGCAAGTTAGTGTGGTGTAGTATGACCTAGCCTTTAAAACAACGAATGAATCCAGGGTTTACATATATATCAAAGTACCTGCTGGACAACATGTTGGCACAGAGGACAAAAGAAGAAGAAGTATGTTTTGATCACTTGGTTTCTGTTGTTTTAGAAAGACTTGACAGGAGAACCAGCCAGGCAGCATTCCAACGTTCTCAAACACAACCCACCAAGGCCACAGTTATACTATTATAAAGAAACCACAGCTACAATAAGGTGCTTTTCTCAACAGGGGCAAGTGATGTGGCTTTTAACAGTTGGCTCTAGCTGAATGGATATTGTATTTGTAGACGAGATACTGCTGATGGTGTAAGTGCCAGGGCCAATACCAGTGCTTGTATTTTCTAATGAGTAAGGAGTGGGTGATTGTAGGGTTGTCCTACATTTACAGTATTTTCTATATTGTCAAAGAAAAAGTACAAGTCCTTTTTTCCCTCAGACCTTCCCAGTAGGTTGCCATGCAAGATGGAGATGTCTTGAGCTTTATCAGAATAATAATAACTAATGAGGATCTGAAATAGAAACACTATTTCTTTTTCCTTGTTATATCTTCATCCACCCAAGGCCAGATTTAAAAAACGATCTCAAAGATATTTACAATTGAAAAAAAAAAAAACTGGCCTTTAAGTGTAGTATCAACAGACAAACATTATAACAGACATGATGGTTGTGATAAACCTTAGTTGCACTTACAAGCTACGTTAAGCCAACATTCAAAGCCAACTTTGTAGCATCTGAATATCTCTCCAGTCATTAATTTCTACAAAAGCAGCCAGCCTACACAAAAATAGCAAGATATGACATTAGCAACACTTTTATTGAGAAATCAGGTTTCAAGAAACATAAAACAAGCAATAACATTACGGCACAATAACTGTGATTAAGCGCAGCAGGTAAATTAGCTGTATTAGTCATAAGTGCATATCATCCAACCACAATTCTTAGCAGAATGCAGTGGTAATGAACCATTTCTCTTGTTTGTCCACCACAATTAAACTAAAAGAGAAATGTGAGGAAGAGATTGAAGTGTTTTAAGTTCTTTGCATTTCACTGTTCACTGTGAGCAAATTATCTAAAAATTCTGCTGATGACTTTCAACATGGAAATGGGATTTTCATAGTCTACTGCTTTGGTATGCAGACGGCCCTTGAAGTTTTATTTTTCCAATCGTACAAATCTTCCCATAGTGGCAAGTTCTTAGACAGTCTAGAAGGAAATAACTTCACCAGGGATTGTGTGTTTTAAAAAAATATCTTGGCTTTCGCTGTAAACTAAATCAAAATTTATACATAAAAACACTTCTTGAAAGTTGATAGAGAGGAAATTGCTGTGTGAATGTGCGTTTATGTGTACATCTGTATCCCTTACCTTCCTCTTCAGGGCGCTGAGTTTCTCCACCACGCCATCCAGCAGTGACACCACGGAGTCAACCACTGGGAAGCTGCTCAACGTCTTCTCCAGCTCTGCAACAACCATTGTCACGTGACTTGTCTCCCGGTCGATGTTCTTCTGAGCCGCCCTGAAACGTTTGTTCAGAGTCTCGTAGGGGACCTGCAACAACAACGGCAAGGGACATTTACCTCGGTGTATCAAGCATTCAGGTTTAGCAGCGGCACACAGCAAACAAGCTGCTCAGGAGAATTTTACAAAGCGTCATTAGCAAACAGCCCAACAAAAGCATATGATAGTTACCTCTAGCTGATTGAGGTCCTTACATTTTGCAAAAAGAAGCAGGCTGTTTAGATAGCTGAGCTGTAATGGAGCTTGTACAAAACAAACACAATTGTGTTCTTCCACATAAAGTGTTTGGGTTAATACTAAGGAAAATAAGTAGTTTGCATTTATATCCTGTCTTGTAGTGACAAAAGAGACTGGAGCCCACACAAACAAACTAGGAATTAACAGTCTACCCAAATAAATACTACTAAAAGTTTCTTGACAAAATTAAATTCCCTTTTCAAAACAAAAAATAAAAACTTTTACCCCTGCTGTTAATGTTTCTTCCAAAGATTTCACTGGCAGTTGAAATGAGATTAGCAGTGGGCTCTATGGTGCCCTGTGTCTTCCAGCAGCCTAATTTCATGGCATTTCTGCAGCCTGAGTACATGAACTCCTCAGCGGAAACAAATCAAAGCAGGAAGCAAATGACTGGAGCCTACTTTTTCAGACTGAAACAATCTTGTCTTTCTTACTACTGCTACTCTACAAAATTTTGACATTTCTTAATTTTTCTACATTTAATTTAACACAGTTTCATTATTATCGATCCTTGTCTCAATTTGAATCACCATGATTCACTTAATCTTTCCTAGTACCTTCTATGATTATATTATTAATTAACTTATTAACAAGGCTTCCGATTGACTAATTATTTCATTGTTTGCTTTGCAACTGACCAAAGTATACAGTATTTTATAAATGTGTCCCATGTTCTCCATGAACTGTGCTGAATTCAGTTTAAACAATGCCTGTTTAATATCCAATGTAAAAACTCTACAATCTATGTTGCTTATTGTTTTTGGGATAGTGATTGTTATATAACACATAACGTATGATGAAAACACAGTTTAAAAAAGCAACAAAACATTAATGTAACATTCATGAACCACATCCTTATCATCACAGAGAAGTCTGGACACAGTGCTTCCCCTTTTACTACAATACAACATGGCTTCGTGAACCAGAACCAGATTCATATGAACATTGTGGTTCCTTCTCTGAGATACTGCATAAAAACATGAGGAGAGCTTTGATCCACTGAAAGGATTTTTTTCCCTTTTAAGTTGGAGCCAAGTTAATTTCACAGATCACTAACATTGGAGAGGGGAAAGAACAAGCTTGCCACAAAACATGTAGAAAAGAGAAAGCTGCAGCTCTGCTGGACTACTGTTATCATTATAATCCAGCTCTTTGCCAAAATAAAGCCCAGAATGAGACCCCATGAGTCAGATATTTAAATTGTACCACAGAGCAGTTTTGTATGCACTAGTAAATATTCATTAGTGTCCCGTTGACAGAAACAGGGGGCTTATTCTGCTCAGGAATGTGTATGGCCACTGTATGAGACAGGGAAAAGATGGAAAAGGCTTTGGCTTTACGTCAGTCTCTAGCAATTTCCCCCCCCCCGAGGGCTACATCAAGATCAGGGTTTGCATATTCACATTGGTCAGTGTTTGATTTTTAGTGACACACTTGGCTACAGATCAACAAATTAACTGGCGATCATTAAGTGAAGGCTTCAGTAGCCGGATACAGCAGATGGTGATGATTACAGCAAGTTACAGAGAAAGCCAAATCAATTCATAAAATACGTGTATAATTCCCAGTCTATGCAAACAAGGCTGAGACCTTAAGACCACAGAGATTAGTCAACTGGAAGAGATTTTGGTAAAGCTACTGAAGCTACGCATGCCATCATAAGACTATGGCAGGAAATGCTGATATTTGATAAAATATCTTGATTTGCCAGATATTTAATACACTGGATAAGCCTTCTTTTCTCTATTTTATCAATTTGTAAAATGAATTTCCAGAAAATGTACTATATCACAATAGATAATTGCATTCCACTGTTTAGGCCTTTTGCCTTTACAAGAAGATAGTTCTAATTATTTTTTCAAAAACAGCTAAGTAACAAATTTGGCTCACAAAATAGTTTGCTTCAAATGCAATAAACCAGATGTTTCTCTGATGATTTTCCTGTGCATTATGAGGAAACAGAAACAGTCCCTTTTTCAATATGACTGGCTACTTATGTATGATATTACCCTTTTCCATACAACATTGATTTACTTGACAGCTGAAATGCAATTCTGTAATGACAGCTTATAATGGCTATTGCTGACACTGTGCAAGAAGGTGTCTTTCATGATTTGCTGGGAGGTGGCTCATCTACAAGCCCACTCCAAACAGTACACATGATCTATTATTGACAATAAGAATAAATAATCATGAAATGGCTTAGGTCATTTAAGCAAGTCCAAATGATAGTTTTTATGTACCTTGTTTACAGACACATCATCTTAAATGTGAAGCATTACAAAGTCATTTGACTTTAATAGGCATGTAATGTCTGCATCCAGGTTAACAGCCCAGCCATTTACATGCATAAGTGAGAAAATATATAAATATTAGGATAACCATTTTCCTGTTTGCTTGTGGTAAACTTTACACTGATCTGACTGAAAATGTTCAAGGACATAATATCCATATTTTCTTGGTAAATCTGATTTCTCAGTGTCTGTGTCAGACAACATTGTGACATTACAATTCTGCTCAATATAGCACCAAATGTAATGAATACTGCTCTACCCCCAGCTGTAGACTCCCATTTGATCCCAATTATAACCATCATTCCAGTCTTAAAATGGTGCCCATCATCCTTACTGCAGCATCCAAGCAAAGACAGACATATCCTCAAACCACAGCCATGCTTTCACAGCACATACACGTCTCAACACTAAACGCCACGTTATATTCATCATGACAACATCATGGCATTAGTTACCCCACAAAAAGCTGCCAATACAATGCTACTCACAAACGTGCTTTATATGACGACGCGTTCTCGCTGTCCGGCACGGCTGAACAGAGGAGGCAGCCCGGACTTGTTTCAGCTCGTCTTTTAGCAGTCGTGTCGCAGTAACGTTATGTGGAATGGAGGAACGGCGCGTGTGTGCGGCAGCAGGCTGTGATTTCTCTCGCTGGCCATTTTGAAGTGCAGAGAGGCAGCAGCAGCAGCAATCTGATGACACTGCGCTAACTCGCAGGACTGTGTTACTCTGTCTGACAACGTAGCGTTACCGGCTCTCCCCTAGTGAATTCAACCGATCCATCCTTCCAGCTAGAATTTGCATGCTCGACGTTACGTATCTGGTAGGCTATTCATCTTTTGCGACACAAAAAAGATGGCTAATACAGTTCTTTACCACAGCAAACTGGCTAGCAGGCCTGCCAGCCATTTCTTTGACGACGTGCTTGGCTGTTGAAGGGATGAGCAACCACGTTTTATTATTTTTTTATACATATCCTGTCAGTGGTGATGTTTTTTTTTTTTATAACGTTTAACACCCTTTACCTTAATGCTGTTTCCAAACTGTTAAGTGCCCTGACTAGTTTAGCCGTTAGACGTCCACACACATTAATGAATGTGATGCCACATAGCTAACGTTAGCAAACGTTAAATGAATGCAACGTTAGCCAACCCAGGCGTGTAGCGTTACCTGACAAGTCATAACTAACGTTAATGTCAAAGAACCACTTTCACACAAAACAACAGGCTTAAACTTAAGCTAACAGCTCCGAGGCCCTCAACACACTTGTCGTTAATTATATGAACCCATTAAGGCGACAGACAGACAACTAACTTTCCACCAGCTATAGTTATTCATCGACCTACTTCATCTTTGCTATTGCTCTTCAAAGGTTAGTTAGTGGATATTGCTAACTTACCTGGCTAAGCTAACGTTAGTCCAGCTAACGTTAGCCTCCCTGTCAAGTTCGCAAAGGAACTGACAATCCCCATTTTCCAAATAGCATCAAACGCTTCGTGGATTTTGGACACACCAGCATCGTTAGGCTATTAATGTGTGCCAGTTTCAGCTTTTGTTTACCTTCAGGGTGGGATATTCTTGGACTTTGAGAGCCATGGACAGTTGAGATGCTGTCTCTTGCACCGCCATCTTGGTTTTGTGGTTTTCTTGTGGTTGTTTGTGTTTTTTTCCTATCAACTCAGAATGGCCTTGGTGCTCGCTACCGCCATCTGGTGAGACGGTGTCAGCACTGACTCTGGGTGTGTGGTGCTTGGACATTTTTCAGATGCTTTTTTTTATCTGAAGTGGCTTCAAACTGAAATAATTGGTTGATTCAACGTGAAATACAGCATGATATTTACATACAGCCAATGTCGGGCTGTTGCAGACAAAACAATATCACCACAATATGAATTTAGTATCTTTTTTTGGAGCTCTCATTGAGCAGATATCAGAGTAGTTTGCCCTATTGTTCAAGTAAAAATTTTCAAAGGGCAATTTTACCTGCGCATTCATTTAAATCCATAAACACTGTGGTCCAGAGTGAGAGAAATCTGCTGTTAAATGTTTCTGTAATTAAATCCAAGACTGCAGTAAATAATGAACAAATGAATCGTCAGCATCATTGATCATGTGTTCTTGTATTCCTTAGAGCTGCTGTATTTGAGCATTCACCTCAAGCAGAGGTGAGTTTGAGCCGTATCAGTCGTTCATTACCTTTACATACAACTTCATTTTAACACTGGATACCTTTTCTCTAATAAAGCACACCTGTTAGATCAGGTTTGAAGATGACCGAGATTTCAGCTGCCAGTACCAGACAAAATGAATGACAGGGAAAGGTTGAGCAACAGAAAATTAATCAACAACAATTTTAATAACTAATAGTAACAATAATAACTGTTTTAAGTCATTGATAAATAAAGCATAAATAAAGATAAAATAAGCAACTGAAGATGACACCTTGGGCTCTAATAAATTGTGATCAGTATAAATAATTATTTTTCTGACATTATATAATACAAGTTTTACATAGCGATGAATCTTTTTTATTAAATATCAATTGATAATTAAAATAACAGTTAGTTGCAGTCCTAGTGTAGTCCACATGTCCAATTATTCACATCCAAACATTCTAATAATACAAATTAGATTAGAATCAGAGATTAAAGTCTATAAATAAATATCATGTGTATTGGCATTTGCAAGGCAAGAGCTGTTAAAGTAGGAATATATGAGGAAAGAGCCAAGCTCATTTTCAGTCATTTTTCAATTTACACATGAAAAGCAATAACAGCTATTAGATATTTTCAACGATGTCAGGAATCTGAACATATGAGAGAAAAGGCCTGACATTAAATGGAATAAGGAAAAAAATATTTCTTTTAAGGAATCTTTAATTATGTTGGTACATTTGGGAACCCAGTCTGGGCTGTAGTTCCAGACAGCCACCTGAAACCTCTCTGTAAACGTGTATAAAACCTATAGGACAGGATTTCCCCCCCTAACCTATAGGACAGAATATTTTATTCCACTAATGATGAAATAAATTTTTTTGAAAAAGAAAGACCAATTTAGGCCATATATTGTATTGTTTTTGGATATTTAAAATACAGGTTACAGTCCATCACTGCAACCAGTGAACCCCCCGGCACTCGTTCCATACCATGGCCACATTTCTTTTCCTGTGTGAGTGAGAGCACCCTCCCCCCAGCCGTGGTGAACATATTGCCATTGGCTGCTGTCCAGTGCCAGGCTGTGCTGATTGGCTGGCACAACCTCTAATCACTTACAATTGGCCCATTATCTGCTGCATGCCCCACCCCCACCCAGCTTTGGAACAAAGTGTAACAGTGGACACACAGAGAGGAAGGTGATGCAAGGTTTGTGATGTATTTTTGGCCCCACATCAAGTGCTTCCTGTGTGTCACTTACTTGCACTTGTGTGCAGTATGTGTGAATGTGTGTCAGTGTCTATTTGTGTTAAAATATGTGACTTTATATGATAGCAGTGGCTGCGCTCACAGCTTGGCTCTGCACTGTGTTTAGGTTTTGAAGCGATAACTCTCTGCCAAGTCAAACAAGGGGGAAATGACATGGTGCATTTGTGTAGTACAAGTACAGTATAAAGGCATGCTTGTGTTTGAGTGTATGAATATATTTTATTGATATATTATGTTTGTGTGTGTCCAATCTGTTTGAGAGGAGGATTATTATTTGATGAGTAATTTGGTATTTCTGCCTCTTTAATGATGGCGTGGTTGTTAAATATAATATATATAATCTTTAATTATTAAGGACTGACACCAAAACTTGGAAGCTAAATATTACACAAATTTCATCTTATGTAAAACCTTTCTCTGATGTAGAAATACCATATCTTATCACACATATTCGACGTTGAGTTTCCTGTTTTATATTATATCGAGTATGCAGGATTTGAATTGTACATCCTCTGTACCCAATGTGGGCTTTGTTATCAGTTCAAGATGTTAAAAATTAAGAGCCAAATAAAATTATGATTTAATTTTAATAAAATAAATATATAAAATAATTTTAATCATGTACTATAAAGTGAGTGCCATTTAAAAAGGAACACATTTTGAGAGTATTTGACTCTTGTTTCTATTGACAAGTGGCTTTAAAAGACAGATGTTTCAGGTGTGTAAAATAAGATAAAATATAGAATAGAATATCCCTTAGTCCCCATAAGGGAAATCCAAGTTGGTACAGCAACAAAGAAGAATAATAATATAATAATAATAATCCTTATTTGTAGAGCACTTTTCAAAAACAAGTTACAAAGTGCTTTAACAAGTGTAAAGAATAATACAAAAAAAAAAGATAAGAGCATGAAAATTTAATATAAAATTAGTAAAATACAATAAAATAAAAAGGGATAAAATAAAGTCAAATAAGATCGGGAAAAGCTCTCCTATAAAAGTATGTTTTAAGAAGGGACTTAAAAGAGTTCACTGACTCAGCCGACCTGATTTCCTCGGGCAGAATGTAACGTAGTAGAATCAGAAATGTCAGAAATGCAGTGATTCATTCTTAAATAAGCTTATGGAACTTTTTAAGTCAACATTTAAGCTGAAACAATCAGTCAATTAATCCATTAGTTGATAGACAAAAAATTATTGCATGACAGTGGAGAGAAGACAGGAAATGAAAGTAGAGTAAAGGCTTATGCAGTCTACACAACTTCCAGCGTCGGCCGATGACCGTGCCGTTCACACTCAGTGGGGCCATATAGGGGGGAAAAGTTAGGACAATTCCAAGGGCCCTTGACTGACAGTAGGGGCCCCAGAAAATAAGTAAAACTAATATACAATAATAGTTACCCGTTCTCATCTCAGGCGTCATATATACACGCTTTGGAAAAAACGTGGCTATTGTATGCAAAATGGCGATTTTGCGTGTGTATGATACACTGCAGTTTGCTATAGCGTGGCAACACAAAGGAGGCTAACCCTACAGCTGTGAACGGCCGATGTGCACAGCTGTAGGGTCGACATATTTACTGACTTAGGTTTAGTCACTATCTTCTATGACGGTTAAGGTTAGGGTAAGTTGCCTTGGGGGATGTTTGTGCCTCAAACACAAACATCTCTAGCTAGCTAGCACCCAGGGGCATCATATACAGACGCGCCTGGATGCGTCTCATACACACGAACCTGGGGGCGTCTACTATACACGCAAAATTGATGTTTTGCGTGAAATAAATACGCTTGTCAAGTGTTTATATATAATGCCTGGCATGAGAACAGGCTGGATGACAGCAGCTGCAGAGGCGGTATGGGGCCCAATTAGATTTCTTTGTCATGGGGCCCAAAACCTCTGGCGGTGCCTCTGTTTACACTACACAACTTGCCGTCTTGTGACGGGAGTCTTGAAGTCGCTGTGGCCACACACTACACGAGCTGACAGCGGCTGAGTCATCCGATGCTGGTCTCCAAACGTTTTGAAAACACACGTGAAATGTGAAACAGGAAATGACATGAACCTACAGACAAAACAGCTGTTGTTTATTATAAAGATACCAATTATAAAGACAAAGAATATGGGTGAAAGGATGGATTAACACACGCAGGTAGCAGGGATTGTCTGAGCTACAGAGTAAGAAGTGTTTTGCAGTGAAAAAGTAGCTACCTGCTCTCATTGGCTGGATGTGGATGTTGAGTCGGCCGACTCCTCCAGATGTTTGGCATGCTAGATATCTGGCAGACGTCGGCGATGTGTCAGAAATGTGTCGGGAAGCCGTTGTGACGTGTCTCGAGTAGTTCACACATAACGACTGGCGACCGCCAATCAACCGCTGATTTACTCCCGATCACAGTCTGACAGTCGCCGAGCTCGCCGAACGGCAAATCGGGCTAAAAATCGTGTAGTGTGAAGTAGGCTTAAGGGGGAATGACACACTACAAACATCTCTGGTCAGATCCAAAACCACAGATGTTGCGGTTCAGCCCTCATGCTGGTCCTACCTATTTCACCGCCTTTCACTCTGCTCTAATTCTCTTCTACACGTAGGTTAGATTCTTCATGCCTGTGGTATCCGTCTCTTCCTATACTAGATTTGATTGCTAGCTCCTCCAGTATCTGATCTCTCCTCTGTAGTGGCATCCACATTGTCCTGCAGCTCACTGTCAGTAGCCATAAATCCAAATTACTTGTCTGTGCGTGTGTTTGTGTGTCTGCCTGCATCTGCACGTTTACCGCTAGTACCATGGCCACTATGTGTCTCTTTGAATCTATATTTGGAGCTATAGTGTAAGTGTGCATCTGTGTGTGTGTGTGTGTGTATCTGCGTTTGAACCTGTGCCACAGTAAATCAGTGCATTTGTTTTTGCATGCAACCGCTTGTGTGAGTGTACATTTATTTCTCTGTGCAGAAGCTTGTATTGTTGTACACGTGCAGGCATGTATCTTTGTAATTATGTGTGTGTTAGCAATAGCTCTAGGTCTAGCTGGCTGTCAGTCTTGATAAGGACAGCGGTTGGGAGGCGTCAGTCAGGGCTGCTGCTCGCCTGGCCTCCGCTTGGTGAATCTGCTGAGAGGGAGCTGAACCATTAGACACGCTGCAGTGACTACAGAGAGAGAGAGAGAGAGAGAGAGAGAGAATGGGTGGGAAGTAAGTGGGTGAGGTGTGGGGGGTGGAGGAGATGTATGGTGAGCAAGGCAGAGATGGAAAAAGAGAATGAAAGAGATGCGGGAATCAGGAGTTGGGGGTGATGGAATGCGAATGAGATCGAGGGAGAAATTGGGAGGGATGAAAGACAAAGCAAGATGGACAGATGGAATAGCAGGAGGTAAAGAGATAGGGAGGAGAGAAGGAGGGGAAAGGAAGAGGGGAAAACGGTCTGTGTGGAGTAATAAGGAGAGGAAAGGGTGTTACTGTTAATGTCCGTGTGAATATCTGTTTGATTTGCACACATGAAAGACTGCATTTAAATAAACAAAATGTAAGGCGGTGAAATCTTTCGATCTCTCCTCTGTCACCTCTCCCCTCCTCTCACTTCTCTCTTTTCTATTCCTCCCTTTCTCTCATGAGCAGCATTCATTATTCTGATGATCATTACTTGTTCCTTTATTCTGTTCCTTCTCCCATCTTCCTTTCTATCATTTTTTCCCTCTGTAGCGAGAGGAGCCCAGATATTGTCTTCTCCTCTCTCCATCCTTATTTAGAGGCAGCAAATATGTTTCATGTTTCCTCAATCTCCTTGGGAACATTTGTCTTTTGCAAAGTGGTTGGAGATAAGTTGCTGTCAGCCCTGTAAACACAATAAATGTGTCTGTACCTTCTCACATTCATTAGTCCAGGTTTTTATTTTAAATTTGATAGAAGATCTGAAGCTGGACCTGCACTTAACCCATTCCTTATACATGAAACTGAAATTGTTAGGGGTAATGCTTTAAGACACGGACCTCATTGCAATACCATTCATGTGTGGTGTGATGACAAGCAAAGAGATATTTGTCAATTAAGAAATGATTCACTTTAGCCATTGAATTAGCATAATTTGTCAAGTTTAATATGCCATGGTTATTATGGTTAGGCAACTCAAGTGCCTCGGAGCAAAATTCAACTCTTAATCCTTTTCCAAAGCTCTTAAATCACATTGCAAACCCTGTGAATTGAAAAATGATCAATGCTTCACTTTATCTGCTTTTTTTTTGCCTCAAATATAATCAGATACAGTTTGTTTTGTTGTTGGGCTGTTTTATAGTGTTGATGTGTAAAAAAAGGAACAAGCAAGCCACCATGTTTTTCAAGTCTGAAACCCAGTGACAGCCTCAGGCCTATTCAGAGTGGCTGCCACTGTTGGCAGCAATTCAAAAGGTGACTTTAAGTCAACTTTTGCATGACAAACATTAGGGGTTTTACCACTTCCCCACTCCACTGCTGCCACAGACATATATGAAACTTTCCGTCTGTGCCACTGTTCATTGCTGCTATGTGAATTGGGCATTAAAGTGTGCATCTAGAGATGGTGTCATGGGTCAGACTAGCAGGAATCTTCATACACATCTGAGTTTGGTATATATGTTCTTGCACACAAAATGGTGGGTTTGTGACCAAAAAGAGGCATTTGGTTTTGAGCGTGTTAATGCTGTTTAACTGAACTGAAACCTTTTCACACAGCCACTGTAGTCTCCAAATATGCTGTCACCTGAATAATGTCGTGGTTGTTTTGACCAATCTTCACAGTTATATTAGTTTTAGTGTTTGCTTCTTGTTTTGAGTAATGACCGAGTCACATTCTTCTCCCCCATCTAGTGTGGATGTCATTAAATACAAATACTACAGTCACAGTGACTAGTGGTGTTGGTGGTATTTGCCTGCAGCACTCTAGCAGACAGCAGTCACAAAACATGCCAAATGCAATTTTGCTTTGAACCTTACTGATTAGGCTTTATTGCCATCAAATTTCTCTGACTCAGTGGGGTAAGAGATGGTGGCGAACAGCTGGAGAGGAGAGGCTGCAAAATTCCAATTGGATTATTTTAGAAGGGCCTAAAAACAGGGCCTAAGATCTACTCTTTAAAGGGAGCCACAACTCTTATGTACAACCCTTCTCCAGGGTCTAAATAAAGCCAACAAACAAGTAGGAGCACATTGCTCATTTTCCTTTGAAGATTAAAAGTAATTTTAAGCTAAATCTGTTTTATCACTGTGTTTAAAATGAAGCCAGCAACTGACAGGGATGTTTGAAGAGAATGGTGGGAGTGATGATATATACGACAAAGGTCATGAGTCAGCGTACCGACAGTGTTGAAAACAACTGTTCGCCTCTTTCTGAATTTGAAAAACTCGCCCACTGGCTGTCTGTGACATTTACCAATAGTGAGGGTGTGATGTAACCATCATTGCTGTTAAATTAGGTTAGGCCCTGGCAGTTAGGTGGCATCTGAGGCTGCTCATATCCCTCTGGTTATCGAGTGGCCAAGTGTACATGAGAGTAAATGTAATATCTCCACTGCAGGAATAGAAAGAGCACGAGCAGGTGTAAAGGTGTTAACCAGAACAAAGAGAGGTAAAGCTTGAGAGACAAAAGTGATTATATGAGTAAATGAATTGGATTAAAAACACTGCCTGCCATATTTACATGCACATCTAAAGTACAATTATACAACAACACAGCCATAACAGGAGAAGCACATGCCACTCCATAGAGACAACACTATGCGGTTTGCTGATGTTAGCACTCTGTTTTTTATGTTGTACATTAAACAGTACATGGATATTTGATATTTTTATGGGAAATAAGAATCAAAAGATTTTCATTTGGGTCTCAGATCAAACTGAAAACTGTGTGTGTGTGTTTTAGCAAAAAAACAAAATACTCAGTTCAATCACTCAATCAATTATGGAATCATAAAATTTGATTAGCCCTGCGATGGACTGGCGACCTGTCAAGGGTGTACCCCGCCTTTCGCCCGATGTAAGCTGGGATTGGCTCCAGCACGCAGGATAAGTGGTTGACGATGTAGGGATGGATGAAAATTTGATTAATTTAGGATTACTAATGGATGAATCCATTAGAATGGTTTAGACTTGACTTATTCACACTTTTGAAACTACTAACAATAACGTGCAAATACAAAGAAAAATAATTACTTTTACTAGTTTGATCAACAAAATACACAGCTGTAAATAATGCTACAATGAAAGAAATACAATTTTTTAACATGTAATTCATTATATTTTGTTTTATCGGGTCAAATTAGCTGTTGCAATTTTAGATAAATTTGAACAGTAATATGATTTGTAACTGGCTAATGTTTAAATGTTAGCTTTCTATCCCTTACCATTCAAGAGATCCAGTATATCAGTATTTAATACCCATAACAGTATTTTGAATTTGTATCTTTTTGAAAATAGACACATCTTTTACATGATAAGACATGAAGATATGAAGGACTCCACATATTGTTTGCCACACAAATAATAATCATTATAGTCAGCAACAGTTTTGTCCCATTCTGTAACAATAATAACACTAGTAATATGAGTTTTGTAACTTTTCATTATAATAATCTCACAAAGCACTACAAAGAGTTGCATTTGAACATCAAACTAGAATTTGATTAGAAGATTTTACCCGAGTACTTGGGTGGTGGAGTAGAATATCAAGTTATTCAGAATATAAATGAGGAATATTTACCCATGTAGAAATTCTGGATTATTCATGGTAATCTTTAAGTACAATGTATTATTTTTAAGTCAGTAGCAATTGAAATAACTTGTTTATTTTAAAGTTTGAATGTCTTGAAAGAGTGATCTTCTAATTGCAAAAGTCATTATTTATTTAAAACACTGATTTATAGTGTCATAACAGAGGGAGAGGGAGAGACGGAAAGACTTGCGGTAATAGAAAGTCAGAAAAGGAGGGGAGGGAGGTAGCTAGAGACGGCAGAGAGGGAAGGAGGGGTAAGACAGCTAGAGAGAGCGGGCGAGCGAACAGGGACGGAAGGGAGGGGAGAGAGAGAGAGAGAGGAAAGAGGGGGAGCACATGTGTATGCTTGTCACTGAGGGGCTGGGAGAAGGACTAAGGGAAGCGAGGTAGCTGGCCACAGCCGCCATATGCTGACTGGATTCCTGTTCATGTCTGCTGTGTGAAGACTGTAGGTTTCTATTGTGTGCTGGCCGGCTGGGGAACACACCATGGGAAGCTCACATCTCCTCAACAAAGGCATGCCTTTAGGTAAACAACTAGCACTCTGCTTTTATGTGGGAACTGTGCGTCTGTATGTCTGTGTGTGTGTGTGTGTGTGTGTGTGTGTGTGTTTGCCAATATTTATGAACTCAGTGTACATTATTCTGCCTTCCACCTCCCCTCCCCCTTCTCTCTCTTCCTCTCCCTTTTTCCGTATCCTCCTCCTCCTTCTCTACTTAATTCTCTCTCACTCTATTGTGTTTTCTTATCACTCAGCCTTTCTCTTGCCACACAAGAACGGTTAGCCTTTTCCAGTGTTTCCAGTGTGTGTGTGTGTGTGTGTGTGTGTGTGTGTGTGTGTGTGTGTGTGTGTGTGTGTGAAGAGGCAAATCTCTGCAATTGAAGGCTGCTTGAACACCTCCATTTGTCGCGACAGAAATAGATCTCTCTCTCTCCTTCGAGGGCTAGCAAGGACATGACACATTTCTCTTTGATTGTGCTTCTTTTTTACGGTTGCCTTCGCACACATAAATCACACGCATGCACACACACACACACACATTTTGGGAACTCAACTATACACATGCATGCACACAGCCGGATTCATACACAGGTGACAGATGCACCTTCTGATAGGGGCTGGAAAAGACTGTTCTAGAAAATGGGATAAAGGTAGGGCTGCTAAAGAATAAGGTAGGGGGCGGATGGAGGTCTGGGTGTGGAGCAGGAGGAGGAGAGTGTGAGGATAAATGATCATCCACCCTAAAGCTGAATCACTGTATTTGTGATCACCTAAATCTGGATTTGTGATTTGCTGTTTCTCCCAAAAGAAACCAGATATAGTAAAGATTGTTATCTGTGATGTCATCAACACGCTGCGGGCAGTGTCTCTTGATGACATCAAAGATTAAAGTTGCAGCTCTGATCTTTCTCCTTACCCCTTTATTTCCCTCCTCCTCTCTCCATCTCCATATCTGCCCTGACTATACCCTAACAGCTCAAGAATCCAAGGTCACATGAATAACCACTATAATTTATGGTTCAGGGAGGATTTACCTTTTAAGATGCCCATGCACAAATTACTACCAGTCCATAATGGTAAAACTGATCGGGCCATTGAATCTGTTTCGGCGCACGGTGAAGATCACTGAACCTTTAAGCGCTGCTCAGTTTGTCGTTCCTGGTGATTGATGGATGTGTTGACTCATGTTTTGGTCCTCTGATCCATGAGTGTTGAGTCATGTCTAATCCAGTTTATAAAGACCTCGATCAGTGACACAAACACATGTCAGTCACTCCCCCTTTCCCTTATACAAATCAGATCTGCCGGACAAAAGACTGAAGTGTAATCTAACTGTTAGTTAGGTGTATTTTAATTTATAGAATGATCTCATAAGCTGAAAAGGTAAAGAGTAATGTGATTGTGCTTTGTGGTTGCTTCAGGCAGTTTCCCATCAGGAGGTTTCAAATAGACAGTTTATTATTCTATAGGACAGAATCAAGCAAACTCCTCATCTTGTGTCATTTGAAAGTACTATTAAGTTGCACATCACAAAACACACCAGCGTGATGCAAACTAAATATAGGCTATAACAGCAATGGACAGACTACTTGTTTCAAGGGATTAAAACTTTTCATATCCTAAGCACTGCAGATCTGTTTTTATTTATTTTTTATTTATACCTGCAACCGAACGCACAAAAGACATGGTAAATAGAGATTTTATTTTATAATGCATAGCTGCGTTCCCATTAGAATTTGAACTGCATTACCGTCATGGATGAGCATTTTGATTTGAGCATTTGATTTAAGAAAGGACTAAAAATAAAGGACACCTACAGTAAGTAGGCATAATTGAAAGCACTTAGAAATCTATAAAGCATGAAGTACTGAGCAAAGAGACTGTGTGCACTTAACCGTTGAAAGGCTTAGTCTATTATATCTAATGCATACAAGAAAGTCCTTGAGCTACAAAGGGAAGCAACAGCGAGAGATCTACCAGCCGCAACTGAAAAGCCGGGCGTTTATGTCATGACGTATACAACAGTGATGGTTAGCCAATACATTACGCTCTTATTAACTTGATAAATTCATCTACTCAGAAAAAACGTGTGCATTTTATTAAAAACACTATTAAAAAAGGGAAATGTAATTCAGAAGCACGACAGTCTAGACAGGTGGCTAAATAACAATGCTGTCATGGAGAGAAAAAATAACAGAACAGGCCTACAATGTAACATCCCAAAACAACAATTAGTAAGTAAGATATAATTCAACAAGCACTGCTGTTAATAATTTATATGTCAGGTGAGAAAACAACTCACTCAGCTGGTAGCGGCCCACAAGCTGGCGCAGTTTTGCTATTGACGTTATCACACACAAATTTATATCCGTTTTCTGCACTAAAAGGCTTGTAAGCAATATTTTATTAGGTGAAAAGTTACTATTCATACGCAGTAACAGTATCCATCCATCCATCCATCCATCGTCAACCGGTAACCGTATCCATTCTGACTAATAGACCAACTCTAATAAATGGAGCAAGTAAATATTTGAAATGTAAAAGCGATTGTGACTTCTTCTGTGTATGAACACTTAATCCAATATTACAGGCTGAAAGCCATACAATAATCCAGTTACAGCATGTATTTAAATGTAGTATTTCCTGTAGTGCAAGTATTGCTTAACCCAGTAATTCTTAACCTTTAGGTTCATGACAGCTTACATATGAGCAGTGCCTACAGGAGACACCGATCTCACCGGATAAGATCTATTTTCCTCTTTTCGTGTTGTTAAATTTGCTTGACCCTCAGAAGCCTACAGGTGGAGAATTATTTATTTATTTATTTTAATTATTTATTTATTCACAAATGAATAACTACATTTTGTAGCAGCAACAAAATAAATAAATGTTTTTTTCTAATCCCATAGAGAGGATGCATATCTAGCCTGCAATGTTGTAAATTCTTTGTAACCCTCTGGTCTCTGATAACAAAAAAGCTAGTAGGACTGCTATAAAATTGAGGGATCAGTACGGGTTGTCAGCCTTGTTCAGACGCAGGTTTTAACTTAATTAACAATACAACTGGAACTAAAATCTGCATAGCACAGCTAAGCTGCTGGCGAACAGTGTTGAATCTCCATGTTTGTTTTGCTGCTGGTGTTTTAGTACTGGAAACATAAAGCTGACAAACCTGAATTGGCTTGCTGATACAGTACCTGCAAATTAAGGCCATGCATATGTGTGTCTGTGTAAACAAGTGTGTCTAAGATATCTGTTAGCACTTGTATGTATCATGTATCACTGTATTTTAGACAGTCAACATGCGTGGAGTGGTGTGCTGAGTATGCACCTGTATTTCTGTATATGTGGGTGGGGCATAATGTGTGTGGACATGTCTTACTGTTGAGACTTAAATCTGTGTGTACACTGTGTCTCTCTTGTGACTTACCTTCCTTTTGTCAAATTTTAGGGTGAAGGCTTGGTTTAACATAAAGTTTAGGTTAAGGTGAAGGTTAGGGTTGGACTAGTACTGGTTAAGGTTAGGACAGTTCTCCAAGAAATTAATGTATGTCAATGTAATGTCCTCGGAAGTGATAGAAACATGATTGTGTGTGTATGTGTGCATGTGTGAGAGAGAAAGCCTCTGAAAGAGGAAGGATTGGTGGTGAGGGATATTTCTTTTCTTCTTTCCTCCCTGGGTAGTGTAGGTAGGTGTAGGTAGAAAAACACAGAAAAGGAAAGAATGAAAGACTGCAGAAATGTCAAACTGCCTGAACACTCTGTACCTGGATATTCTGGCGTTTTATAAGCATATAAATACAGCGATGATTTAAAATGTGGCTTTTCTCATTGCTGGAGAGATGGACGGGACAGAAGAAGAAAGGAAATCGTAAGGGAGATAAAGAAAGCCTGGGGAAACGAGACTGAAATGAGAGATGGAGATCTGAAAATGAGGCAACAAGAGATGAAATGATGGTGAGATCAACAGTGAGGGGATGAAAGACGAGGATATAGGGGCTTTTTAACCACGCCGTGTTGCTGCATGCCACAAGAGCCAGTGAAGTTATAAATCAGCCACACTGTGGCTCAATAGTTGGTTACTACAGTCAAAGGCGGCTGACTGATCCCAGGTGCCGACAGCAAAGCTCTGCTCTCTTCTCCCCTGTGCACAGTGAAAAATACAAACACTATAGCTGAAATGTCTCATCTTCCCACGGTTTACCTTCCGTTCAGTTGGAAAGAGACTGAAAAGCGATTTAATTCAGGAAGTCTGACCTTTTTAGATCTGAAAAACCAAAGAAAACATTTAACCGTGTGGGTACATTTGGCAATAAGTGAAAATGTTCTGTAGAGTTGCATTTTCAGAAGAATGAAATGAGGAGAATGGACGCACGCTTTGAGATATATATATATATATATATATATATATATATATATATATATATATATATATATCTGATAGGCCTATGTGCTGGCTGTGAAAGCGAGAGATGTCTATGGGTGTCATATTCAACAAAATATATGCGAATAAGATGTATGTAGAGCAGCAAATACTAATTATTTTCGTCATCTTTGCTTAATCAGGTAATTGTCTTCTTAATTCACTGATAAATTATTTGGTCTATAAAATAAGTCTAAAACATCCATTACAATAAAATGTCTTGTTTTGCCAAACGTACAGTCCGAAAATATTCACTTAACAATGATATAAAATAGAGAAACAAACCCTTATGTTTTAGAAGCTGGAAGTAGCAAAAGCTTGACATTTTTGCTGATAACTGACTTCAACAATTACTGTATATCGATTATAAGCTGTTGCATATTCATTTTCTTTCAATCAACTAATGGATTTATAGTTTCAGCTAAATCTTTATATCTGTAAAATGACAAAAATAGTGACAAATTCCTAAAGGGAAAGCTGATATCTTTTTTTGGCCAAACTACAATCCAAAATCCAAAAATATTCAGTATACAGTCATATAAAACAGAGACACGTCCCAAATTCTCAAAACTGAAGCTTGAACTAGGGAACTTTTAGCATTTTTGGATGAAAAACTAAACATTTAACTAATTCTCAAAATTGTTGCTGATTATTTTGATGTCCACTCAGTAATTCATTAATTACTCGTTTCACTTCTGCATTTGTGTTCTACTGTTGTTTTAGAAGGATGATCTGGATCACAGATGCTCTGGAAATGAAACCCTTGTTATAGGAGAGCGTGTTGTGACACACAGTTGTTGTGGTTCTTTAGTGTCGGTCAGAAGCAGGGACTTGCAGCTCGTTTTGGCACATCACTCTCTATTGAGGCCGGCAGACTTCCCGATGACCTGCACATTTAAAACACGTGAACATTGCTGATCTTTGACATTGTCTCTGTTGATGACTGACAGTCTGAAAACATTGTCTCGTTTCTCTGGGACAAACAGCCAGCTGTTCTTGTGAGCCGGTCAGTGACAGCTGGATACAGGCAGGCTGCAGGGCTTTCCCACTGGCTCCCACGATTCAGTCCTAGCAGTCGTTAGCAGTTGCTTTTTCCATCTCCAAATGTAAGTCAAACTGCTTTAGCGTCATTTTGGTCTGATTACAAATTTTCCAAGGGATGTAATTTTCATATAGAGGGATATAATTTAGTGTCCCAGGCCCTTAAGCACATTTTGCCAAAGCAGAGTCTTTACTATCCAGATGGTCATTTATTCTGGTGCACAATTATCACCAGCCCAACTTTTCTTTTTTCACTACTACTGCTTGCGAGGACAATGTTTACCAAAGCCAGTAGTGAATCTGAATCAAAGCATAGTTGCAGAGAAACCCTGGGTAGATGGCAAGAGCAGAGCTGGAGCTGCGGCCCCCCGTTGGCTGTCAAGAGGCCTGTTTGCACTGTGAAAGCTCCCAGCATTCACCCAACCCTGGGGCTATAGGGGGCAGAGAGAGAGATTGAGAGTACTGGAGTATTGAATATAATGCGAGAGTAGAGATGGAAGCGATGGATGAAGTTTTAGAGTTTAGGAACTGAGAAGAATGAGAGAAAACTCTAAGAAATTATTTAATATAATCAAGAATTTAATGAGTGTTTAATGTGACAAGACAGCAAGAAAATACATTTAATAAAAGAAATCGGGAGATACTAGCCATTTGAGTATGAATTTAGGAATTCAAAGAGAGAGAGAGAGAGTGGATTAATATTCACAGTGTTGTTAAAGGTTTGTGTGTGAGATGGAGAGAGAATGGACGGGTGTTTTATCCTACAGTGCTACTCAGCAGTCAGTAGTGCTGGTCCTCCCAAGGTCATGCTTAGTGCTGGAATGAAAGCTATTTCCTCCCTCGCTCTGACCAAGTGTGAGCCGGAGAAATGTCTGGAATCCCTGTTACTTTCCAGAACCGCCACTCTGCTGCACAACTGATTAGAATGGCCGGATTTCATTAGTTTGTGCAAGTGAACGTCATGTCTATTTAATTACACACACCATCTGAATCTTTGCCTTGTTCCCAAGTGTTTCTGCTCAAATTAAATCTTACAAAAGATGACTCTGTGGGCCAAAATACTGAGTGCAGCCCCTACAGGCGAGTACGCTACTTTTCATTACATCTGAGTTACAATGAAGGTTGTGTTGAAGCCTGAGAGTACTTTTTGCTGTTGATGAATTCCAACTTCTCAGCTATGCACCATAGATTTTGTATTGACGTGTAAGTGCAATGTCCTCCAGGCAAATCCTATTATGGAAAGCTAATGTTTTACCAGCTCACGTAAGGCATTGTGAACAGGATTTGAGTTTCACCTTATTGGTCTTAGTGCAGTATGTCAGATCAGGTTTCATGCTGTAATCTGACAATGCAGATAAGAAGACAATACATACATTGAGGGATGGATTGGGATTCAATTGTGGAGTGTCTTTAATTCTCTGCAGCTTCTAAGTGCTGCAAAAGCAATCCTTCAATTTTGTAGTGCAGAAAGTGCTTTTATCTTCATGTAGTAAGGTTCAGCTGAGACAAGTTGTCAGTACTACAACATGCTGTAGTTAAAGCCGGGGCAGAAACAGGGATTTCAGACATTAACTCATATTGTAACCCTTAACAATCATACAATACAGGTGCTTACAATACATACTTTCAGATAACTTTCTATGTTGCTAATGTGAGGATAAAGCCCGTACATTTCTGGTTGCGGGACTGCTAATCTGCTTTCGCCACACTGCAACCTAAAACCACATGCAACCAAAACCAAAACAATATGTAACCACAACATCCAACCATAAATGCTATTGTAGGTGCAAATATCAGTGTTGAAATGCTGCTTCTAAATTTAATCTATGGTTACTGTAACATGGCTCTGGATCTGCTCTCCCATGCTCTGCTTTGTGATACATGCAGGAGGAAGAATGCTGTGTATGCAGTTATTTTAATTTGCTGCAAAGAGTTCTGAAAGTAATCTGAAAGTGTATAAAGTTCCTCAAATCTCAATACTAATGTACAGATTCATCATCATCTTTGTTCTTTGCAGCAGATTCTGAATAATTGTTTTCTATTCAGCCAAACCCTGAACCCAGTAGCACACTGGAGCATGAACCAGAAATCCATGTAAGCACTGTGTACATTATTTCCTCATGCATGCACACTGGCAAGAACCAGAGAAAACCACTGAGAGTCTGTTAAACATCCCAAAAAACACCCAATTTGCAAACCTGACCAAAATCTTTTAAGTCAAGAATTTACTTTCTGCGACAGCATTTCACACAAGAAAGATCATTCATCTACATTTACCCAGGGAGGCAAATTTTAGTACCTTCCTGCTTCATATATTATTCATGCGGTTATACTTATTCACTCCTTGGAGGTGCCCAGCACAACACATTCCTCACCCTTTGGTCACTGGAAAAGGAAAAAAAGTTGACTAATAACTGGCCAAATGTAGATGATGCGACACCATGCCAACACAATTCCAAGCAACAACACTGATTTTTATCAGCTGCAAAAATACTGCTATTTAAAACACTGATGCTAAATGTCTGGCCTCCAAAATCAGAAAGCTATTTTGCATCCATGCTTAACAGTCATACAGGAAGAAATGCGATTGCAGAAGAGACAGAGAAACAAGTGTCTCGATAGGAGCTTTCACTAGTGATGCAACCACAAGACATGTTGCATTTACAAAAAAGTTTGCAAAATGGCTTTTAAGATTGTCAAAAGCCATTTTGGGAAGCTTGAACTGGCTAACTGAAGAAGAAATATATAGATGCACAGTAGCAAGCTGAGGTATAAGAAGACTGGTAAATTACAACACTTCATTTCAAAAACACAGCTGGAGATCACTGGTGCAGAGTTTAATGATGCATACTGGTAGTACATGAGTTTGATTCTGGCAGGATTTCTTCCTTTAGCCTAATTCATTTCACACATAGGCCACTTAATGATAACTGCTGGGGGAACAGTGTTACTCAGTTTCTCTGCCAAGATTTTCCAAACTAATTTGCGGGTTTGGAGCTGCCAAAATTCTGTCCACAAGTCAGATTGTCAGGGATCCTTGGCATTCAAAATATTGTAGACTTCAGAATGCTGATTTTGAAATGACTAGGCTACTTTGTCATGATTTAGCCCATGCAACTAGAAAATAGCCTCAAACTGAGGGAATGCCAACTGTGTATCCATGTGGAGGTCTGACTCGCAAAAAAGTTTTAGGAGGAATATTTTGAGTAGAATGACCGAGGCGGCTGCTTATATGAGATGTCAGCCTGAACATCTCTGATGGAAAAAAGTCAGTAGTGAGTGATGGGTACCATCAGCCTCAGCAGAAACAGCCATAACTCTGCACTTATTTCCTACAGTGTTTTAGAGGGCTGTCAAAACTTTGCATGTCAAGAGACCCAATTACATGCACCATCTTACATTTTCCTCTGAATTTACATCCGTCTATTGCTCAAATGTCCTGGTTATCAGTCAGTCTGTCTGTCAGCGATATGAAATGATTAACCCTACAGTTGCCTGATAGGAGAGACAAACCGAGAGATCAAAACGAATTGCAGTTGGAGGAAATAGTTAAGGAAAACTAACAAATGCAACTCCCATCAACCACTGCTCCTTTTAAACCTGAACAACAGCCCCCTAGTGTGGTCGCCTGGCTTAGCTGCCTTGTTAAATGCCACTTATCCTCCCTAACAGCACTATCAGGGTAATGGATCCACTATATAATTTTCAGTGACATTTTGGTAGTTTTTAAACTATGGAATATCACATTTTTACTGCATTTGTAAATTTACAGTCAAGATATGATACATAATAGACAGTTGACTTTCAGTCTGCATGCTCACTTGTTTCCTGGTGAAGACCGCCCAAGATTCACTCTCATTGGTCCACGGGGGGCGAGCACTTACATTCACCATGAATATATGAGAACTTATGTGATGTGAACTGGATTAAATACAAAAAGGATTCCCCTACTTATCATTTTTTGCCCCGATTTTTAATTTTAGACAGTACCTACCTCATCCATCCTCCCGATTACTGCCTGTTTTAAAAGAGTCAGCAAACTATATTAAAAAGTCAGCAATAGTTAAACTGAAACAATAACATCTTTTAAAGTAATACAGAGAAAAACAGCTGTGAAATATGACCTCCCACAACAGGAATAAGCTCTGCAGCAGATAGACAGCTGCTCCGGGAAATTGTTTTTTCCCCGCTCAACGCTTACTGTCACAGTTGTCATAGCAACTGTATTGGTGTGGAGCAGAAACATTATGGGATGCAGATAAAGCAGGACCTCATCTGTGCCCAGAAGCATATCTTCAGCTTTAGATTTCAGAACTGACAACAAATGATACGTGTAAGAAATGCTGGAAGATCCAACCCAGCTTTCACAAATTAATGCACGACTTAAGTTCGAATAATATACAACAGAGAAAATATCCAAAAGAAAAAGTGCAGTGGTGTATGTGTTTCATCACAACAATAAGAAATGATGCTAATTTTACACTGCCATTGACTATTTTCTCTCCATGTCACTTCTTTGCCACTTTTGTTCTGCCCATCTGACACTTTTTTTCTATTTTCTTACGTGTGTGTGTGTGTGTGTGTGTGTGTAGGCATCAGGCCACCCATTATGAACGGGCCTATGCACCCGCGCCCCCTGGTGGCGCTGTTGGACGGGCGTGACTGCACTGTGGAGATGCCCATCCTGAAAGACGTAGCAACCGTGGCCTTCTGTGACGCTCAGTCCACACAGGAGATCCACGAGAAGGTAACACAATTAGACTGCTCACTTGAGGAATGGGTTAAATGCAGAGAATGAATTTTGCTACATGTATGTGTATGTGACAAAGTACCTTTATCTTTACCTTTACCTTAACTAGATCATATACACACGCACACTCTAAGTAAGATCATATCCCGCAAATATTAGTAATATAAGTATTTATAAGTAGGCCTATAAAAGGATTCAGCAAGCAGTTCAATAAAGCTTTCAACAAGAAGTGATTATGTTTTACATTAACATGAGCAGTGGTCATCACGGCTGAGCAGACAAAGAACCACATTAAAATAATAACGGCTGTGCATTAAACAAAGAATAAGAGGAGTAAAAGAAAAACGGGAAAAGAAGGAAAGACAATTAAAGAAGAGTACAAAGAGCAAACTTAAAATGTGGGTCAGGCTCGGGTTGTGCCACAGCTACTATGGATTGTAAATGGGTTTGTATGTCTGGCAGGGTTACGTCTGTTTCTGGGTGTCTGCCAGGTGCACTCTCTCTGTGAGCGCGCTCAGTAGGCCACAGCGTGGGAGAAACAGATGGCGCTCCCTCACTCACTATCTTATCTCTTGCTCTCTCTCTTTGGCTCTCTAATAAACAGCCACCTCCTTGTGTAATTAAAAGGCCTTCCTTATTGTAATTGAACCGCATGTCATTTTCATCCTCTCACACATGAAGAGAAGGGCTGGCAACGTTAGAAAGAGATGGTAACATTAACTGAGAACCAATTAAAAGGTGACTGAACTGGTTTTCAGACATAAAAGGAATTTGCTTTGGTGTTTTGGTGCATAACAACAAACCTAGTAGATAGAAACAATTTTTAAGATAAAGCAAGTACTGCAGGTCAAGAAACATCAATATAAAATTGACAATAATATACACAAAATGTAAACGTAAAAGAAAATATATGCTTGTCAAGTTCACTGCTTTTGAGACATTTCACTTTCAATTAAGACAACAAGCCGTCGTCCTGATTAGGAGCCGGTGAGAATCCCATGTGAACAAGATTCCTGCTGATATTAGATAGTTTTTTAGATCCTTATCTCGATTCCTGTGGTTATAAAAGCTGAGTTTCCATGGTAATATTCAGGAAAAGCAATCATTCCATGCAGGCAGGGATGTTAAAAAAAACAGGATATGAGAATGATATAAACAGCAAATCCTGGAAAAAAACTTTACCGAGATACAGAGTTTATGGAAATACTGTGAACTCAGTTAACTCTGGTTGCTGAGACTCACTCAAACTGATACCCATAAAGCTACACTTTACTTACAAAACACATGCTGATGACTTGAATTTTACACTCACTATATATATACTTCCATATATACTGTTTGTATTCAAAGCACTTCATTGCAAATTTTATTTTCACCTATAATAAGTCATCATTTATTTGCTGATTATTTTTTGTATCATCAATCTGAATCTACAAGGTAACTTGTAACTAAAGTTGTCATATAAATGTAGTGGAGTAAAAAGTATAATATTTCCCTCTGAAATGTGTAAATTATGTACAGTACATTGGTTAATATTTTCCACCACTTTATGCTTTATCCCTGGATGTCTAAGCACAGAAGTTAAGTGAGGCTGCACAGATTTAGATATTTCCTGTTCACACACAAACACATATCGCTAGCTTCAGTGTATATGTTTTTACAATATATTACGCTTTTTTTGATGCTTTTTACAAAGTGACTTACATTTCAGGAACAACATAGAGGCATCAACAAAGCATCAATACAGCACGAGATCTACAAGTGACAATAAATACTAGTAAGAGCTAATGGCACGTGTGGCATCCGAGGGGTAAATATTTAGAGAAAGAAGTAGGAGTTAACAAAATAGTGCAATCAATACAAGAGAATTGTAAGGAGATAGAAGAAGAAGAGCACAGGAAGTGATTTGTGTTTTAAATAGCCATTTGTGTGTCCAGGTGCTGAATGAAGCTGTAGGAGCTTTGATGTACCACACCATCACTCTGATGAGAGAAGACCTGGAAAAGTTTAAAGCGCTGCGCATCATTGTCCGCATTGGCAGCGGCTATGACAACATTGACATCAAATCTGCCGGGGAACTGGGTAAGAACACACACACACACACACACACACACACACACACACACACACACACACACAAAACACAATAATGTACTGGTCATGTAGTGCACTGTTCTGCTTACCTGTTAACTATAAAAATCATTCACATATTTTGCAACATATCACTTTCAGTTACTCAACATTTAACTCCAGAACTCCACAAACTTCATTTGTCAAACACTTGTGAAGCTAACATTAATAATTGCTGCTGGCCTTTTATTTGTTCCAGAGCCAAGCTTAGCGAGGATGTTGGGCTAGCTAAATGGAAAAGAGCAGTCATTGATGTTATAAGTTTCAGTACCTTTACTTTCAATTACATGCAAAAATGTCTTGAATAGTCTTGACTATCTGTTCAAACAACAAGCTACGAGAAGCAATTAAACTGTTTTGTTTTCAACTGCTTTATATACTGCGAGGTAGCTGCCAAGAATATCCATAATATTACAGAATTATTTATTAGTTGATTTATGTTTTGTATTAATAATATAAATCTGCAAAGTGACTAATGTTGTCAAAAAAATGTAGTGGAGTAAACAGTATAAAAATGGAAATACTCAAGTAAAGAACAAATACCTTAAAATCGTATTTAAGTACAGTACTTGAATAAATGTACTTAGTTAAATTCCAACACTCCTCAACAGATAATATGACCAAAGTGCCAAACTCCTCCAAACTCCTGTTGCCAATAACTATAGCCATGTTTGCAACAAGTCAGGATTACTTGTATTCAAAAAAGTGAAGTTTTTAAAGAAAATACTCTGTCCTGCAGCAGCCAGGGTTTTACTAACGTCCCCAATCTTCCTCCGCCAAGAAGCTCCTCAATTTGAAAGTCGGCAATAGTGTTTGTAGAGAAAACTGCTGACGCCACACCTTAAGTCTGCACTTCCCCACCAAAATAGCTTTCACCAAACTTCATCTCTCTCCTCAAATGGCCCCAAAAAGCTATTACTAATCCTTATCTACTCTCTGGTCCAACAGGCATAGCTGTATGTAATATGCCAGCAGCCTCAGTGGAGGAGACGGCAGACTCCACGCTGTGTCACATCCTCACCTTATACCGACGTACCACCTGGCTGCACCAGGTTTGTATCCTTGTGTGGCTGATAACGGGGACTAAAATGAATTGGATTTAAATAAGCTAATTCTAAATGTATTGGTTAGAGGTGTTTATTCAGTTATCACACTTTTAGTTTTGACAATTACTAATAATTGTCTACTGACAAATCAGCAAAATTAAAACATTTCATTTTCTTTAGAATGTTGCTGTATTTGAAAGACGTTGATGTAAGATGTAGAAGGTACAGTAAAATGATTTGTTCCTCAAATCAGTTATAAGAAAAAATCATTATTTCGACTTATATTTTATAACCATGATCACAATGCTGCATCTAAAAGGATTTAGACTTTGGTCATTAAGTGCAGACATTATGAAATATACCTGGAGTGTGTTGAACTGAAATTGTTTTTGCTGTTTGGATTATACATGTATTTGCATGTAATAAGTAACTGGTATTCATGCCAGGCTCTCCGTGAGGGCACGCGGGTTCAGAGCGTGGAGCAGATCCGAGAGGTGGCGTCTGGAGCGGCGAGGATCAGAGGAGAGACACTCGGACTTATAGGGCTTGGTGAGCAGCAATACACATATCGCTTAATGCCTTAGTGCTGTAGAAAGAGGAAAAGTGTCTACAGCCATGATAGCAGCCCTGTAAGGCTTTACATAGGCACAGCAGTGCTTTGAGCTAAAAGGTAACATCAACATGCTAAAATACTTACAATGAATAGGCTAACATGCTGATGTTTAGCACACATAATGTTTATCATCTTAGTTTACTCTTTTCAAATGTTAACAAAAAGGTTGTCATTTTGTTCAGTATGTTTGACATAGGGTGGCCAGACTGATGCACTGTGGATGAGGTTGTTGCTGATAAATAGTGCTCAAGTTTTTAATCAAAGGACTTTTCTCTCTTTTCCATTTTCATTTTGGGAAGTTTTGTCCTTAGCTCAGCTAAATTGGCTTCCTAAGGAATTACTGCCAATAAAATATAAGCGGATTAACCAGAAGCAGAATGCAAATCTCTTCCCTGTACAGTCTGGAAGCTTTTTCAGTAATAATGAGCAGATGTGTGTAGCCAGAGAATTATTTAATTTGAAGTAAAAAAAAGTACTATTAAATGCACACAAATTGTTATTTTTTATGTTCCATATGAATGTGAATTCATGTGTATGCAATTTGTCTAAATGCTCGTGTGTGTGTGTGTGTGTGTGTGTGTGTGTGTGTGCAATAATGTGTGTGCCCCTCCATGCCTGTGTGTATTCATGCGTTTCTAGGTCGTGTGGGCCAGGCTGTAGCCCTGCGAGCCAAGGCCTTTGGCTTCAATGTGATCTTCTATGACCCTTATTTGGCTGATGGTGTAGAGAGATCCCTGGGACTACAAAGGGTCACCACACTACAGGTAGCACACATGCAAACACGTGCACACACACACACACACACACACACACACACACACAGACAAACACACACTCAGGTATGCGTGGGGCCATTTTGTTTCTGAGAAATTAGCAACCTTCCAACTGTTTCCAGAGCTTGTGTATTATAGTTGTAAAAGTCTGATTATCACAGTCCAAATCCAATTCAAATTTATTAATAAAGCATTTTAAAACATCAGTTGACCAAATTTTTGTCCAGTCAAAATATAGCAAAAAACATAACACAGTAACACAGTAAAAAAAACCCCACAAAGAACAATTTATAAGGAAAAAAGGTGCAGGGGCCAGTTTAACTTGCAGACTCAACTTATTCTAGAGTTTGGGAGGTACAACTGCAAAAGCGTGGTTTTGTCTGTGCTTCAGCCATGATCTTGGGACAAGGAGCACCTGGTCAGCTGATCTGAGTGACCTTGGTTTGACGATGATTATTTGTTGAAATCAATCCTAAAAACTTCCACACCTGAAGAGCTTTAGGTTCATCTTGTAGAGTGATCATTTAAATTACTTTTACTGCCACAGATAACACTAGCAGGAATTTTGTGGTATAAAAGACTGAAAGCTAATCGATTTCCATTGTTTATTTCCTTTTCCTTTATTTCCTCAAAATATTTCAGGTATTTTAATTATAAATGGTATTTTGGATATTACTACACTTATTACTTTACCATTAAACAACAATGGACTGTGTGTTAATAAGTCCAGATCCTGTTTTTGCTCCTGACACTCACTGGTTTCATGGAGATGCCGACAGTTTTTATTAATTTGCTCTGCACGTAATGCCAGTATCAGCAAAGTATCCAAAGTCTCCCATGACAGCGATAGATGTGACTGTCACCGAAGTACCATTTCTTAAGCCACAGCACTTGCATGGAATGTAAACCATTTCAGACTAAATCTTTTTTTACCAGGGAAAAAATCCATTGTCTCCTTTTGTCTTAGCTGACAAAACACTGTTTTCTCCACCATTCACCATAACAAATGTGTATTTGCCATTACCACTGTGCCTTCTGTATGTGGCAACGAAGTGACATGCTCTTGTGCTCATTAACTGTAATTCTGCCTATCAGTAATAAAAAAACAAAAATATACTCTTGTAGTTATAAAGATTTATAGTTATACTAGTAATTGACTAACAAAAGTGCAACATTTTTGGTTTATGGAAGATCTGAAGCACGACTTGTTTGGAAATCAGTGAGTACAATTTTAATCTCAGTGTGAATCTAGTATATTTTCACTAGCAAGGTACACAATCAACAGGTATGATTAAATGATTTATTGATAAACAAACAGAAGATGTATGAAGCTTGCAGTTGCTGAATAGACATTCGAAAGCGTTGTGGGGAAGCTACGATAGGGAAATCCGCCGTAGCGCCCGGGCACAACGGACCCCCTTATAAACCTATGGAGAGGAAGAAGGAGATCAGGAGGCAGGACTGAGAAAGGAGTGGGAGGGAGGGATGCAGGATACTAGAGCGAAGGGGAGGAGTTAGGACGTGTGGGTATTTATGAAAATGCTGGCGATGACGTGCTTGATGTGTGGTCCCGCTCCTAAAACTCTGCTAATTAACACCACATAAAATGACTACATTGAAGCCCTTTCAGAAATGAGCTGCCATATAAAGGGGACTGGGATTGATTTGCCACGTTTTTCTTCATTTCTCCTCAGGACCTGCTCTTTCACTCCGACTGCGTCTCTCTGCACTGCAGCCTCAACGAGCACAACCACCACCTGATCAACGACTTCACCATCAAACAGGTAGAAGGGACAGCAGCACACACATACACACACGTGTGACTAAGCACATAGACACACGCAATGATTGAATGATTTACTTATTCCTACATCAACTACCACATCCCATTTAAGAAGTGGATACCCAGGGAAGCCCACTACCTCCATTTTTCATCTCAAGACACAGGCAACGCTCTTAAGTATTTCTGGCTTTAAAAGTGAAAGGAAAATGTCTCTATGTGGATCAATAAAATTTGACATATGTATTATTATGGTTAAGTTTCACTAAGAATCTCTGTAGATTTATAGAACAAGTGCTTTATATGCTTTTATGTATGTGTAGCTGATGTGTTCTTCACATTCATTTTTTCATACATTTTAAAGACAAGTAGCTAATTTGGAGAAAAACTCACATTACATTTTAAACTGACGAGACATTCACTGAAAATGTCCTTAAACCAATTTGGATCAATTTAAAATGTGAATCAGGTGTACAGCTTTATCATATTAGAGAAAAGTAAATAATGAACTGTACGTGTGTATATGTGTGTTGAAGATGCGACAAGGAGCATTCCTGGTGAACACAGCCAGGGGGGGTCTGGTGGATGAGAAGGCCCTGGCTCAGGCCCTGAAGGAGGGGAGGATACGGGGAGCTGCTCTGGATGTTCATGAGACAGAGCCTTTCAGGTAACACAATCTAAAAAAAAACAAAAACACACACACACATATACATATTTGTGTGTGTGTGTGTGTAAAACAACTCATTTCCTAATTTGAAAAGTCTAGAAATTAGTTGACAATAAATAAAATCATTTGTTGCAGCTGTAACTGTTTGCACTGTATGCGTATGTGTCAGTTTCAGTCAGGGCCCGCTAAAGGACGCTCCCAACCTGATCTGCACCCCACATGCTGCCTGGTACAGCGAACAGGCATCACTGGAGATGAGAGAGGAGGCAGCCAGGGAGATCCGAAGGGCTATCACAGGTAGTGTACACACACACAGTCATGGAGACACAGATGCATTGATGGAAAACATGACCCCTGCTGGTAAACACAAGTCTAATAGGAGATATTTTTAGACGTTCAGCTGCAGTTGAGCATAAACCACCCTTTTTATTCAGCACAGACAGATTTAAAGGTATTTCACAGTCTGCCTCTTTCTTTCTAACCACATCCTTCTTTCCATCTTCTTTTTCTTCTTCTGTCTCCCATTCTATGGTTTCTCCAGTGTCTTTTTATCAATGGCCTGTTTAATCTTGTCTTTTGTGTCTCTGTGGAAAATGGGTTGCTGAAAATCACACCTGCCTTGAAAGTAGACTAGTACCACTAAGAAGTTCCACAGTGGGAATTGTAGAGCTTTGGACCCTTTTTTGCTTCCTTTATAAAATAGATTTTAGCACTTCATACTTGTCTTTTTTTCCATTTCTCTATTTTTCAGGTCGTATCCCAGACAGTCTGAAGAACTGTGTGAATAAGGAGTTCCTCACCCAGAACAACCACTGGGCAGGAGTTGACCCAGCTACCGTCCACCCCGAGCTCAACGGGGCTTATAGGTAATAACTGACATCAGGATAAAGAAACCTGTAGTGGTCAGTACAGTTTGATTTTTTCCCCCCAAACCCTGGAAAATTGATTGATTGATACCATTTTTGCCAAATGTTTTGAAAGAATGTAAACACCCAAGTTTAGAAAGGTACTAATGACAGCAAATATTTTTTCTAAATGTAATTACTGATACATAGAAAGCGTGTTATTGCTGTGTTACAATTACAGTGTGTTACTGCTATCAGAATTACACAGCATAAGAGAGATAGCACGTCAGTCCAGTAATTATACTGTCTTGTAGACAGTGTTTCTGTTTGCTGTTTCCGTAATGCATTCATCAGATTAGTGTTGTTAGCAGAAGTCTCTCTAATCTTTAACTATTTGGATTAGCTTTTTTCCTGTATTTTATATGATAGTAAATGGAAAATCTGTGGGTTATGGAATAGTCATTGAACAATATTAGCAATCTGAAAACCTTAGGTTCTTGGACTTTGTGATGGCCATTTATAACTTTTTTCCTGAAATGTAATAGTTTAACAATGAACTGAGGTAAAATACTCTGTGGTACTGAAGTGTGCTACAGTACTATGTCACGAAAGTATTCTGATATTGTAGCTTTTTAAGATATAAATGTTCATATTTAATTGGCTTGTCTAATTTTAACGGAGGTCTGGATTGTGGAGGTCAAAACAAGGTTTTACTATGATGACTCAGTTTTGCGTCTCTGTCCATCTCCCTCTCTCTTCTCCAGGTATCCCCCAGGAGTGGTGAGCTTGCCAGCTGGCGGCCTCCCGCCACCTGTTGAAGGCATTGTGCCCAGCGCCGTGCCCATCACACACACCCTCCCGCCTGCTGCCACACACCCTCCTCATGCCCCGTCCCCCGGACAAAATACAGTCAAGCCACCAGAGGGCGACAGAGAGCAGCATCTGAACGACCAACTGTAGCCACACACACACAAACGCACACACGATCACCCATGTTGTCTGGTGACTGGAGGAGGTAGGCATGGCAACCGGGATCATAGCGATAAGTTCCCTAGTGATAAGTTGTTATCAGAAAGGTTCAGAGTGTCAGATCGACAGGTTGAGGTCCCAATAACAATCGATTTACAACTCTCTGGCTATTGGTTCCCAGCAGCCAATTCACACTCCAAAGAGGAGGAAGAAGAAGAAGATGATGACAATAAAGAGGATGATGACGAGGAGTGGATAGCTGTCAGATGCTCTAATCAAAGAGAAAGACAATTGTCCTCTGCTCTAAACAGAAATCCTCAGACTGTAAAGATCCACAGGTTTATCTTCACATAGCAACTACAGTATAGTCAAGTTTTCTCTGCCAGAAGTTAAAAAATAAACTAAAACAATGTTCATTTGGGAAGAAAAAATACTGAATCAAATCCTGCTGTTTTAGACTGTAGTGTGTCCACAGTTAGAGGGGCCTATTTCATGTCTTTCTCTCTTTTTCTGTGTCATTTCCTTAGTTTGATGTACAAGCAAAAGTAGTAGGTTATAAAATGAATGTAACCTGTCTGTGTACAGTTTTTAGACGTATGGCAAGAAGATACTGATATTTGTATTCCAGTCTTAACAAAAACAAGGGTTATATGATCTCTCTATGTAGCGAAACTGGTTTGAAAATACAACATCTCTTTTTATGTCCCCAAGTTAACAATTAACAACCCTCCCCTAAAAAGAGGCAGCTTTTTGCACACCATCTCAGGAAATTAAGTTTCCGCAGTTGGTATGTTTTTTTTTTTATTTTAAAAATTCCTTTTTATGCCACTTAGTGCTTTTGTTTTTCTACCTGCTTGCCTTTTCATGTCCCGCTACATTAGAAAAATACTTTAAAAAGAGATAAAGTTGATCTAATGTTCGCTTTTTGTTTGTTATGTTTAAGGAGCATGAGACTTTGCTCTTGGGACTTGTGTAAATGTTTGACCCAAATCGAGAGGGTTGCGGGAGGAAAGGCTGTAGGGAGGTGGCATGATGGTATGCTTAGCTGGGACGACTTAATCCCTAGTCGTGATGTGGCTTTACAAAATAGAGGGGTTGGGTTAATTACTTTGAAGGACACAGCAGGTTGTGGATGAGGCGATGCACTGATATTGTAGCAGTTTACAGCTTGAGCCACATAAAAGGTTATAATCTTTGTCTTCTTCATGTCTAATGATCCAGTACTTCCACTATACACATATTAATTGTCCAGGTCATGGAGCATAAGCAGTTCAGCACAACAAATGATGCACAACACTGGTGAATCAGTGTATTGCCTCATGCTGCGAAACCAGTATTTTACTGAAGTTTGACTTCCAGCTATGGATCTGTCAAATTAACTGCATTAACAAACTCTATACTTCTACCAAAACTATTTTGGTTCCTATCTGAAGTTAAACTACAGTACAGATGTCACATGCGGTTGAGAACAGTTAATGGTTACTGATTAATGAGGAACAGTTGTGTTCTTGAAGTGAGGTTGAACCAAATGTTCATATTTGTGATCTGCTCCCAAATCGACCCTTTTAAATACCACATGGCTTGTCAGTTTTACCTTTCTTTCCAAGAGAGGAACACATTGCCTATGAGAGCAACAAACTATGGTTTTACATTGTGAGAAACATCATGTATGCACAACAAAGTACAGACGTTTCATGATAGCATGTCAGAACGTACTGATTTCTCCAGTCTAGCATCCCTTTAACATTTCATGATGGGTCCTTCCTGAGTATACCATTTAGCCACCCTCTGTGGCCTCTGTGTCTATGTGTACATATGGTGTTCTGCCTGCCTGTGTCAATGTGACTTGGTTGTTATCTGTGTCTAAAAAAAAGCAGCACTGGGAGGAGGGGTGGTGGCTAGTACTCTCCACAAGGCATTATTACAAAGAGTGCCATCTAAATACACAACAAAACACTATGTGACAAACTAAACATGCTTAGAACCAGACTTTAAATCTGAGCAAGCAAACTAAGTCAGTAATCTACGCTTTTACTGGTCCCACAATGTAAGCAAGATGCTGATATGGCAGTAGTAAAATATCTGAACCTGTTTTTCTATCTGGAATATTTAATACTGATTCCAGTTCATGTGTTGTTGATGTTAGCAGGCCAGCCAAGTGAAGGTGCTATTTGGATCCCCTTCTACCAGCAGCTGAGTAGTTAAAACAGTTCACTGTTGCCTACCTGGTCTTCTTCATGGTAAGGTAGTAAGAGTAGCAATCAGGGATGGAAATTTCTCTAGCCATTGGTGAGTATTTTACAGCCCAGGCCAGTATTCACTGGCCAAAATCTGAAGGAGGTGTCTAGTACAGAAGGTACTGAGGTGACATTTAAATATCACTGTCAGACTAGAGCCCCAAATTCCTGAAATGAATGCTGTATTATTTTACTCTTAATCTTTCCTCACCAGATGCCTGTCATTATGTGAGGGAGAAAGTCTTTGTTAATACTTCCTAATATAACTCTTAGCATTCCTCATTCAAACCGAAGGGTGCCAAAAGTAAAAACAACAGACTGACTTTTAACGTGTCGAGTTGCTCCTTGAAATTCCATCCCTGGTAGTAACACACAGTCCACTGTTGCCTACCTTGGTCCCCTTTATGGTAAAGTAGTAGGCGTAGCAATATACAGTATACATATTCTATATTCTACAGTAAATATCATTATTTTTGGTCAAAACTGACAACCTGACAAAGATATGTTTGTGACTGTATGCATTTGTATGAATTATTTTAAAAGGAAATAAACTGTGGAAAGGTGACATTTGTGTCTTATTCATCTCTTTCCGAGATTTATTATTAGAAGTTTAGTTTCTAACAATATGGCCTCATTGACAGCTTCCTGTTAGCCCCGACTAAAGATTTCACTGGTCAACTAGTAGTTCAAGCCATTAGTGGAGTACACATTTATGATATAACTTTTTTAAATATATATTTTTGGGGCATCAGAAAAGCCTGAGAGTTCCAGGGCTGAGAAAGAATGTTATAAGTAACATTGTCAACACTGTGCTACTTTACAGAGAAATACAATACAAAATTCTATGGATGAGCCTTCAAAAGATACATTTTACAAGGGACACAAAGCGAGCTGCCTGTTAACGACAAGGGGTAATGATTCTGAATATGTTGTAAAATCATTGTAAAATGATAAATAAATCTTCCTTATACACAATTGACATAAAATTGACATATAATTGATTGATCTTCAAGTCATTTTTCAAGAAAAAAAATATCGTTAGTTGCAACCTTAGAAAATGCTCATCTCCTGTAGACTGAATAGCGAGATAACCGTATTCATCAACACCTTTAAACTGAAAACACAGAATTATTTTTAGTGTAGAAAGAGGTTGTTTCTCATTCCTATCCTTGACATGACAAGTGCCTGAACTTTTGAATTACATAGCTCAAATGTGGCTTGTTAGATAAACTTAAAAAAAAAACCCAGACATGGACAAAGTTCCACTTTTACACAAACAAGAGCTCAAAAGTTTGAAGTTTGAAGTTTGCATCCATCATCTCTAAATGTAAAGTTACAAGTTGATTCCAATAGATGTCACTAGTACAGCTGCAACAGTTATACTGTGGAGAAAACACATGCAAACCAGCTGTATAACAACTGAATATGCAATCACTCTGCTGCTTGCATCTGTTTTCCAGTTTAATTTATTTATGCAATAAATCCATATTCATCTTTGTGTGCTCCTTATGACATATTTAGTGCACACATGTCTCATTATTGCAGTGGTTGTCAACACTTCTCTAAGTTACTGACTGTTCAAACATAAAGCCTAGTGTTGTCATATCAGAGACAATAACTACAACATAATAATATGGAATGATACGGTTCTGTTTGGACTGTGGATTATCCAGAAGAGAGCTTGGAATCAACAGCATTACCAGCACCGTACTGCCTTAAGATGTGAATCCAAAAGACTGAAATTGCTGGACTCACCAAACGAGAACTCAGGTTTTCTTCCAATTTCTGGATCTAATCAATTATCGGATGTTTGCACTGAGGAAATCAATAGGATATGGTCTGATTCTAGTTAGAAAAGCTAATGTCTTGTACAACCAGCAGAAGGAAAATTATGGTTCCTGCATTTATAATAAAAAGTATTTCCATTCAACACAGAATGGAGAGAAAGTAAATATAGATTAGATTATACAGTTTTATCGATTACTAAATTCTTCTGTAGGAATAAGAACAGTATAAATATTCAATAAGCTATTCAACAGTTAAAATTTTGAGAGGCAGGAGCCAAGTCAATTATTCTGCTGTCTTTGTCTATTATAGGAATAGAAATATTTGTTGGCTGCCAATCATGAGACCTCATCTTGAACTGACCATTGCTAACTTCTGACAGACTCTGTACTCTGAAAGACTCTATACTACATCTCTTTGTCTTTGTTTTTCTCTTTATCTATCTTTTTTTTGCTCCCTACATACCCTCAAATCTCTCCATCAGGCTCTCTTTTGCTCTTTGTCCCTTCCTCTTTCCTCTCTCCCTCTTTGGTTCATCCAATTTAAGGTTACATCCACTGCAACAGGCAGCTGGAAACACAAGATTGTTTAATCTAAACCTCGGGAAGCAGGATGGGAACCAGATGCAGTAAAAAAAAACAACAGATAACAGGCAGAGGGCATGTTTTATTCAGCTAGCATGGGGACCTCCAAAGGGCACTGTGCAAAGGGTAGGATACATTTATATGAGGCTGCTGGGACATTTAGGGAGGAAATAAGTGTCTGCTTCAAAACCAATGTTAGTACCAACCACCATCGGAATTAAATTCAAAGGTTGGAGACACAACCCTAAATATGCTCAAAGCATTCATCTTGCTTAGTGAATATCGAGTAAGCTTGAAGATTTAAAAGATTCTGGCTTTCGTGGAAAATTCTGGGAAAGGAGAGGAGAATGACTAACCCTCCTCATTCCTTCAGGAAATACCACTGAGCTGCCCTTGGGCAAGGCACTTAACATTAATCCATGTTACAGCATTATCCGGTTTTACAGGGTTCAAGTGGGAGAGTGAGGCCTTTTTCCTTGTTAAAGCATTGGCTGTTGGACAGGATAGTCAAAACCATGAAGGGAACACAACCCTGTAAGTTTAAATTAATCAGCTCTTACAAATGGACAGAGTACAAGAGAGGCCCTTTCCAAACAGTAAACTTGTGGAAAGTTGATGGATGGTGGAATAAGTGGCTGATGGTAAAACCTTTTCTGCAGCATGTCACTTACAATATGCTTGCAAGCATGAAAATTTGTAGCTGAGGTTTGGTAGACACAAATATTCAAAAACGGCTTTGTATCGTTTGAGCTTGTAAATAACTATGTCAAAAAAGTCTCTATTTTCATTAAACAGTCCTCATTCAGGTTTAGAATATATGATTGTACCCAAGTGTAAAAATGCGTCCGTCATACACTTGCTGTATATTATTTGTTAAGTAACTTTGTCATGTCATTTCACTGGTACTTTCAAACAGAGGCAGCAACTGGACACATGATAAAGAAGCCAGTGTGATTTCTAACCATAGATGTATTATTAGTAAGCGTCAATTACACAGGCAAGTTGTGCACAGTTATGAGCAGTACAATGACCCCTACAACTCTCTTTTACTAGCAGCCTGGGATTAAAGGTTATTTTGGAGAGGAGACAGAAGAACACATGCGCAACAATTTTTATAGACCCTTCCCTTATGATTTACAGGCGAGGACCTAACAATAGAAGCTAGTTGCTATGAGCTAATGTTGCTCCCAACCCCAGACAGACACTGCTGCTGACCCCACTAGCAACAGTACCCTTTAAACACCTCTTTTAAAAGAAAAGGCTGGCGTCATTCTATAATTTTCTTATTGTCAACAAATCCCTTGAAAGTCCTGTCTGTGCCATAGAAACTGTTGGTGGTTTTTGTTTTCATTGGATTTTCTGACCATAAGAAAAATACAGAATATTGCCAGCCTTTTTCTTCAAGGACTGATTTACTGTCATCCTAAATCAGCTACAAAAAATCTTAATTAACTGTTTCACAGTATAAATATTTACACCAAGAATGTTTTTTACATCTCAAAATGCCTTTGTGATAAAATCTGTATAATACAGCAGCAAACGATGAAATTTATCCTGTGGCACTTTCTGGGCACTATGGACCTTCCGTGACATTACTGAATTAAACATTTTTTTTATAGATTGATCCCTTGGTCCTCAATAATAAATCCCATGTCATTTAGGATACGTACTGTAACTGTTGTTTTGTAGTAGCATTTTTCATAATAGTCAATCTATTGTGCCTGATATTTTGCAGTTGATTTCTTTCAGATTATTCAGCAGTCTAAACGTTTTTTATTTTTTGCATTGTTTAGTATATTGGGTAGTGACAATTACATATTTCCATAATATTCATAGACCAATTCTTTGGTTTGTTTGTGTGACAATGATGCAGATGCCATGGTCTTTTTAAGAGGAACAATAAAGGAAAATGACTGTTCCTGTGGAAAATGACAAACCTGTTAACCCCTGTTGAAATTGCAGCTGTTACCAGTTCAGTGAGTTTCATAGAATGAAAAAGCTGCTTTATTCTTTAGACCACACACTTGTATCACTTATGACATGTTAATTCCCAGTTGTGTCAGATCTGTACACTCTCTGAACTGAAAGTGACAAAGACATAAGTGTGTGTTTGCATTAAGTGGGTTCAGGCTTTAACAGATGAATTGGTGACTATGATGATGGACAAGGAGGAAAGGAGGGTGGATTTTCCCACTTCCTCTTTGCATCTCCCGTTCCTCTCCCTCTGCTCTTCTCGCCTTTCCTCTTACATCTCCTCTCACCTCTCTGTGGTTTGTTCTCCTGACATTTTCTCCCTTCTGCTTTGTATTCTGTTCTCCTCTCCCCTTGACTGGGCAGAGTCCAAATAAAGCCTAACAGAGGAGTATTATCCCTAAATGTGGTGGAATACAGTGGCCGCCCCAACACTGAGAAGGTGAGGCACCCTGCTGACATGACTTCTCCACCATTACCATTTGTTTCAATGGCAAGTTTCAGTGCCCAGTGGGTCCCCATACTTTTTCATAGGGCCCTTCCACCCTGCCAAGAAAAATGTCTGGTGGTAATAAACACCAGACACGTGCTCGTAAATGCTGGCTGCTGCATGAAAGATGCCAACTCAATTAGCTGCTTTGGCAGGTCACCAATATTTTGTTGGTGGCAAGCAAAACTACTGCACCTCCAAATTCTCTGCTACATTTTAAAGAGAGACTTAAACTTGTTGATTTTATGCCTCTGAATGCCTCGTCCAATATTTGGGGGTTTAACAAGTCATAAAGACTGGCTTTAACTCCTGAACCAGGTCTGTTAAAGCTGCTTATATTGTTATCTCTGGCCTAATGGGTTTTGTTAGACCCATACAATGGTGGTAGACAGTGTGCAATAGTTTATATGAAAAATAAATAGACTGCTGGATAGAAACTGCGCTGCAGGAGAAACCGCAAGAAATCCAATGAGAGGACAAAGATTATGAGAAAGACAGCTAAAGATATAAACAGAAAGGAGGGAGAGACGATAGATGAAAAGAAAATATGGAGAATGGTAGAGATGTCTACCGAAATAAAGTTTTTTCTGTTTTATTATTGCAGAAAAACACATTTTAAATTCGTAAAAATATGCTTTTTTCAATCATTCTGTTTACATTTTTATTCCTGACCTTCCTGGTCACATGTTCAGATTTTCCCTCAATGTGTTATGTGCATGTGTGTGTGTGTTTACATGTGTCTCCTAAACAAGTCTACGAAGGCGGTGACCCAGTTTCTGCAGCCAGGTTTCTGGGGTTTTCTGTGTGGGGTTTCTTTCTGAACACGTGAAGTGGGAGGAGCTGACACTTGAGAGATGCCATGTGGTTCACATAAACACCCACACGGAGATGGAGGACTAAATGCATGTACACATTTTTCTAGGTACTGTAAAGTCCTTTTTCTTGTGTTAATTCTGATATTTTGCCTATACAGAAAGACAGATACACTAATACATCACATGCCACATTTCCTATTTAATATATTTAATGCTGTATAATTATTTCAATAGAATAGGGATTTGTGCTAAAACAAAGAAAGTGTGCATGCTAAGAAAAGCTGAAAAGGAAACAGGGTCAATCTCATTTCATATGACTTGTCATTCTACTATACGGGCCATGCCAAATCATGACAATGTAGCTGCCAACAGTAGAACCATATCTTAAGACACTCTGCGCCGGCTTCAACAGTCAAAGTGATGCTTAGTCACAGCTACCACTTCAATTTATATGACAAGCTGCATACATTAATTTGTATTGCAGCAAATGTGATCTCAACACTGAAATGAAGGAGCTGAAGTAAATTAATTAGTTTGTACATCTCATCCAGTCTCCCCTGAAGGCAAAAGTGTTTAGAGCTGGTTAGAACTGGTTCACACTTTCAGTCAGTGTTTCCTCAAACACATTCCTGCCATTTTCATGGCACTCATTTGTAGATATGAAAAATAGATGGTATGTAATTATGTGAAGAATGACAAATGAGAGCTCAACAGAGGGTTCAAATCCCTTTCTCACTTCAGCAAACCTGACGCTGCATGAATTGGACTTGCACGTAGGATTGTTCGTTTTTACCAAAACTGACTAAAAAGGCCCCTCAAAACCTACATTGGACAGGTGTGGGGGTGCAGGTTTCAGATGCTGCTCGATAATCCAACAAGCACTCTGTTTGAAAACTGATGAACCCTACAGATTGCGGCAATTTTCACCAAGATTGTCTAATTTCTCAGCTAACAAAAACTGATGCCATTAGAATAATTTGAAAGATGTTAAAATTGTATATAAATTCTACATGCAGTTGAACACAGTACCTTTGCTGTGTTGTTCTAGTAACTAATACAGGGTCAACATGCTGGAAATGATAAAAGTCTACATGGGGATTTATCTTACACAAATTGAGACTTTGGTATAAGATTTACCAAGAGACAGGGAAAAAAAACATCTTTTGTAAGGGTTTTGTAAGGTTTCTTTCTGTTCCGTGGCCCTCTTTCTTCTGCTATTATGAAAAAGCAATGCATCTATGTAGGATTATGTAAGATATGCGAACTGGAGTTGGACCTTTAGTTTATCCAATGGTAACAGCAATGCCACTGACCAGTGTTAAAAATGTGTTTAAATTAATTTTGGATGCTCATTTTACGTACTTACAACTTAACACAAGCCTCAAAAAAAGAGCCTGTTTTCATAGACTTTGTGTTGCCAAAGTAAAAAATCACGCCAACTTAATCCCAACCGGGATATTTCCACAAAAACATTTAACCATCTGCAGAAGCATCCAGTATTGTCTTTGAACAAATCATGAGTAGTATTTTTCTAGGAATAGGTGGAGAATAAATTCAGATCACATGGCAGTGCTTCATTCCGTCATAGATTAATAACTCTTTTCCGAACATTGATCCAGGAAGCTTTTTGAGAGACGACTCCTTCACTTCACTTACAGTGTTAAGGCCAACAGAGATGATCATACATACTATACACACAGAATACACAAAACAGACAGACAGGCATGCAGCCAGGATAAATGGTAGCATGTCAGTAATCACAGAGATCCAGGATCATGCATTTATCCTGCAGCTTTACTGCAACGGGACCTCTACAGCCAGATTATCTAAGTAGGTGCCTTAAAGGGAGAATAAGTAATTCGGGAGAGGGACTGTTGAAACGCCCTTGCCCTTACTTGGTCACAAAACGGAGATCTTGCAAAGCGCTGAATTTAACAAAAAGGTGTATTGGATTACAATGACTTATTACTAGGTTGCTCTGCATGCCTGATGTTCACATCTTCTTCTACAACAGTGATGCAAGCATTATTAAAATGCATCTTTCTCCAAGTTTCTATGTGGGTTAGTCTTCTGGTTTTAATGACTGTCAAATGGCAAAATATTCAGATTTTCTCCAACAGAGATCTACCGTAATACCCACAGATGCAACTATGCAGCAAATAACTTGCATGTTTTGTTTATGAGGGTGAATTTGCTTTTGAGTTGGCTATCCAAATGCAAAACATTTTAGTTAGCCAGTTACCTGGAGAAAGCCTGGGAGTTGAGGGAAATATTCCTTTATCAGGATAAACGATGTGGTGCAATTTCTCAAGATATTTTACAGATTTTACTTTAAGGTATGTAGATGTATATATAACTGTAGGACTGATGTTTTTCTTTTAGAGTTAGAGGTTATTTTTACAGTAGGAACTGGATATCTATTGTCACTGTAATTTGGTGTGTTACAAAATCTAAATTTGGGTAATAGGGTGGCGCCTGGGCAGAACAAAGAAATGGCAAGATAGTGACAGCATAGACATCTTTGAGCCTTAAGATTGACTCAGTCTATACCCAGAATATGCCCTTGATTGATCTCAAAATACACATCAAAACATTTTAGTGTTTGCATATAGGATAATTTTGCCTGATATTATACAGATAATAAACACTAACACCAAGGATGTCTTTGGAGGATATCTGACTGAGGATATCTGACTGTCAGTATATTGACAGTCAGATATGTGCAGATCCAAACTGCTTCCTTCAGTAAAATTTGTATCTTAGCAAACACACAGTTATACGTATACACCAAATGTGAGCAAACAGCTGCCGTTTAAAGAGCACTGTCATGTGAGGCAGACAGGTACAGAAACAGAGGAGTCTTCCTCTCAGCTGCTCCTCTCAGTTGTCATTTTTCTGGTTAGCAGTTCTCACATCCGTCATCATTATTTCATTAAAAAAGAAACTTGAGAAAAACTGTCTGGGAAGTCCATTAACACAGAATATTGTACAGTAACTGCTCACACCTATGAAAACAGTGTGGACCTTATTACCGTGTCAAGACGTCACAGGAAACCATGGGTCAGAAGAAACGGATTATGGTATTACAGCAATCTTATTAAAAAATAACTCTTATCTCACGGTAATCTTTCAGAGATTCAAAAGGAAAATAACAGATTCCAGGTATATAAAGGTGGCAGTAACTTAAGACTTAATTGTCTCTTGTACACTGTCATAAATACAATATAATCTCACACTGTGTACTATAATTATTGTCTTAAAACTTCATAATATATAAGGCCTGGACCTGCAAGAGTTAAAAAACAAAAACCTTAAGGATATATATAGGAATACCATTGTGGTATTATTTTATTTTGTTTATTGATGATCAAATTTGCTCTAAAATATACCAAAAGCTGAGAGTCCATTTTCTATTGAACTTTCCCCAAATGTCAGCATGAATTCAGGCTAATGCTTTTGTGGCACAAACAACATCTCAGTAATACACAAAAAGGTTACAAAGGAAATTGGCCAGAACCAACTTTGGAAATGCTGCAGCCACTAAAATTAGTAAATTTACCTCAATTGTCAGGGGGGGGCATTTTGTAATGATATGGTCATGTGCTCTAATCGGTGATGCGTGTTAGCTGGGTATATTTCTATTTCTAGTAGCCTAGGTTATTTCTTATTTCACCATTTTAGTTCTACTTCATTCTCCACCTTATTTTAGTGTTTAATCACTGGCACCAAAGTCCTTATAGGCAAGTCATGCCACTCGGCCGCCATCTTGGCAACGTCTCCGGGCAGCTATTTCGGACTAACAACACCAGGGGCTGTATTACAGAAAGTTCCTATCTTAAGTCTTAAGTTAAGATAGGAAGAGTCTAAGATAGGATTTCCCCCAATTTGGTATTACAGAAGCAAATCCTAACTAACTTTAGGAAACCTATCTTATCTCAGGTTAGGAAATCCTAAATACTCAATCCAATATCGGTTATCAATTTAATTTATTAAGTTACCTAGCAAACGATGCCACTTTTCTCATCTCACGAGCCAGGCGGCTTTTAATTGCTGTTTTTTGGTCTTTTTTTTATGAAACATAAACCTGAAAATGGAGCTAAAACAACAACTATCATTGAATTTCAAATCAGATGACTTAGAGGTGTTGGTAACCTCATCGAGAAATCCAAATTCACGTAACGCTTAACGGGGGAGATTAAAGAGAGAGAGTGGGTTAAAATAGCGGACACAGTCTCCGCCGCATATCCGGCATCCAGCGGAGGGTTGATGCTGTCAAAAAGAAAATAAGTCCATTTACAAGTGATATGAAGAGAAAGGCAACTGTGGCTGGTGGCTCCTCCTGTGCTCCCTCACTGACCCCGGCAGAAACCCATAGGCTACTTTTCTTGGGAAAGTTATTAATGAAGGTAAAAAATTTTATAACAATAACAAAGGCTGCGGGCTAATGTCATCATGTTTTTCATGTAGTTCTTGAATTTAACGATCTCCTTCTATCAAAGACTACTTTTGTTACATCAAGCCTTTACATTATGTTATATAATGAGAAATTATCTAGCGTTACATCGCCTACAGCCTTTCTACTAACGAGGTTTAGTCATCAAACACATCGGTAGATCAATTAGTAAGTTCTTGTAAAAGCAGTAAAAGACCCATGTAGATTAAATGAGTTTGCAAACAGGATGGTGGAAAATTAAAAGTTAGGACAGCTTAACAGTTATTCTAAAGTTAGGAGAGTTTATTTAAGATTTACAAAGTTAGGAAGCTTCTGTAATACACTTTTCTTATCTAAAGTTAAAAAGAACACTGACTTAGGAACTGTTGATCTGTAATGGCTTTATTCCTAAACCAGTTCCTAACCCTTATTACCAAGCAGTTAGGATAGGATCTGCCTGTTAGGAAGTTTCTGTAATATGCCCCCAGGCTCCTATCTGAATGAATGGGGAGAGAGCCAGAACTGCACTTTTACTGGTCACCGGTAAAAACTACATGAATAGAATCAGCAGTAAAATCTAATAAAAATAGCTCAAAAAGTTTGACGAAATAAGGTTTAAAAAGCGTTTTTCCCGACTGGTTATACTTCTACTAAACATGTGTCACTACTTCCATGCCTGCGCAGTAGAAGTAAAAAAGACCCTTAAGTTAGTGGAACCACACGATTGGCTGAAATATGTTTCCCGCTTTGGCTGTTAAAAGCAGATGATTGGCTTTCTAGCAGAAGGGGCGGGATAACCGCCATCTTTGCTGTTACGTGCTTTCCCCATAGAGTTATATTGAGGATGTGATTGAGTGGCGTGTATCTTGTATAAAAAGTCTCTGCTAGCGGTCACTTGAATCTGCTTCCTTTCCCTATAGTTCTCTTTTCCCCACATGCACACACCTTCTGTCTCTCTCTCCCTTTATGTGTCCTCCCTGATGACTTTCTCCATCAGCCGTGTGTTTTATAAAGTCGCCGAAAAGACACAGAGCTCCTCTTTTGGATTTTCCACCCGCAATTTGTTTTTACAGCAGCAGGTGTGCCACATGTAGAGGCTTGTTAACGACATAGCGTATCAAAACAAAACCAACGTGGTACCGAATGACATCTGCACTGGTGTGTTCAATGTTGCTTTACCTGGTCCATGCTTGTAAAATATTCACTGTGTCCGTGTCTTGTAATAGATGTTGATATATTTGGTAAAGTAAAGTCTGTGTGTGGGAAACACTGCATGTTCCCTATTTTAGTTTTGCGTGCTGGCAAACTAACTAGCTAATTAGCACTAAAGCACATCTGAGGCAAAGGGGAAATACATTATTTTAGCAGGTATTTAGCAATAAACAAAGTATTGAACAAATTACAATTATGACCCGACGATGGCGATAAATGAAAGGTCGGGGTTCTCCAAAAGTGACAACTTAAAAACAATGCAAACACTAAAATGTTTTGATGTGTATTTTGAGATCAATCAAGGGCATATTCTGGGTATAGATTGAGTCAATCTTAAGGCTCAAAGATGTCTATGCTGTCACTATCTTGCCATTTCTTTGCTCCGCCCAGGCGCCACCCTATTACCCAAATTTAGATTTTGTAACACACCAAATTACAGTGACAAGTATGGTCTACTGCCTTTCAAATGCCTTGCACTACTAGTGAATGTCTCAAGAAAGAACACAAATCTCTTCATATTCTTTGCACCTGGTAGCTCGGGAGACTGTGATATTGACAAGCACCTGCTTTGACACAATCCATTCATGTGTATGAACTGGCTCAAGGCTCAAAAATCCTCCTTCAATCTGTCCAAATCCTCTATGACAAAAGGCGATTTATTGGGTGAGCTGAGAGAGGAATCAGAGGTTTCACCTGGATTCACCTGGTCAGCCAGTTTCATGGAAACAACAGGTGCTCTTGATAGTTTTTTCTGCATTTGGTATATGGCTATGTTCCTACGAAACGCAGGATTTCTGGGCAGCAGAGCAGCATTAACAGTTCCTCGGAGAGGGACAGTAAATCCCTGAACAGAGAGGGTCACCAGAAACACAAGATGATCTTCTTGGCTGACTTACTGAAAGCATACATGGTATGTGAGTGTGTGTGACAGCTTCTAGTGTGTCAGTATAGTTCCGGTGTGCGCATGTATGTGTTGTGTGTATTAAGGTCTCTCGTGTCTTGTCCTGCAATACTGCCATGAAGAAATGTCTGTATTTTTATGAAACTTACTTCACTAGTGTGTGTGAATGTGTCTGAACTTTTCCTGCAGTGCAATTCTCCCTTCACATAATACCAAAAACAGAAAGTCTATAAATTCTTCTTTGTGAAGCCATTTGGGCTAATGTCAAACCACATCTTCACCAAAGGTTTCTGTATGTGTCCTTGCATTTTTATTCACTGTGAGTGCATGAAAAGTGCGTGATGTCCACTGTTTTGCATGCATGGTACTATGCCCAATGTCATCTGAGTGTGTGTGTGTGTTATTCAACAGCCCGTCAATCAGGTTTTGATTTGCAGAACTAACTTGCCAAAGTTTCATATGCCACCGGGGGGATTAAGGACAAAGCATTACTGTCCAAGTGTCATTATCTAACGTCTCAGTAGTGTGGAAATCTTGCATTTCCACTTTTGGCTTTAGCTTCATTTTCACCTTGACTTGAAAGCTGACATCATCCTCCAACATGCTAAGGGAGTGATATGACCTTTATGTATGTGGAAACCATTTAAAGCCATTCAAAATTGTATAATAAAAGAAAATAATCTGTTGGCGTCACCTGGAAAATGAGAATCTGTTTTCACTTTCTCCTGTGCTGCAAAGATGATCTGTCTTGACAAGTCATTCAGTGTATTGTTGAGTCTCAAAATCTTATTTCTCCAAAAGTAAGGGAGGCAAAATATGCCAGAGGGGTGAGGTCATTTTTACTAAAGCAAATCGGCTTGTTTTAGCAATTTTCAAGTGATGTTATCTTGATAACCATGAAGCGATCTTTTAAAAGAAAATTCTCAAAACTGCATTGGCAATCAGAGGAATTATCATTTTCAGCAGGAAGACCGGAGTTTAAGATGGATGTTTTTGCGGGGTGAAAAGTATATGTCTTTAGAGATTCGAGGTTTTCTTTTGACTGCAGTGATAATTTAATATTCTCCCCAGTCTCTTCATTTCCAAACTATTAGTAACTCATCTGTATCGGAGCCTGACAGCTGGACAGACTTCTGTCCAACTGATTTCTCTTCCAACAATCACAAGTCAAAGTACAGAGGACCTCACACTGGCCTGGTTTTTCAGTTGTGGGTATCTAAGTATCAAGTATTTTCTTTTATTTTCTAATTATATTAAGGGACAATTATTCATAGCACATCTCTGATTATTCTTTAAATGTCTTGTTCTTCAAATATTAACAGTTTAACACTGTTTTGCTGTTGTCAAAGCAAAGATTTTATCTGTCAGCAGGGTACATAAAATGCCACTAGGAAACATTTTAGGATCTATCATTACTGTGTGTGTGTGTGTGTGTGTGTGTGTGTGTGTGTGTGTGTCCTTACAGGTCAGCGAGCTCTTTCCAACATCCTGCAAAAGTGATGTTACAAGTGCACAAAAGATACGTGATATAGTTGATCATTTGCATTAATTCCACTGAGAGACAACAAATAAATTAAAGCATATTAATCATACCTGCTCCCCTCAATCCAATGGTGAAGGGACTTCCTGGTTCAGCCTGCTTTAATTACACTGTGAATGACTGATACAGGCAGTTTATCTAGAAAATCATTTAAATGCAAGAAAACTGAAGGAAGGATGGTACTATATGTTTTATCCAAAGTGATTTTATTTACTTAAATGTAAGCATTATCTAACATTTTTGTTGTGAAAATTGTGTTTCTCATTCATGTTATTGTCACATATTGTAATTCTTGCATGGTGAAGAAACATTACCCTCATCATTTGAGTCCACATCATGTGTGAATCTGAGTTTGTGCCCACCTCACAAATGTGTTTGTGTGTTTATTAATATGTTTGCAGCAGTGACAAACATCTGTAATAGTTCACACTGGACACAATGCAAAAACCCAAACTTTAGTTATATCATCATTACATGATGATATAACTGAGACGCTTATTGAAAATCTTTATCTGTTAATCTAAATATATTTAATGGAAATCTCTGTGTAGTTTGGGTGTTTAACGCCTTAGCTTCCATGTTTCGTGTCACAAACTTCTGCTTGATAGTTCTGTTCAGACCTTGATATTAATAATTATGCCTCAATCCTCAAACCAGCATTTAATCATGTAGAGGCAAACTCCAGTCAAGGCCTCTCTGTACAGTACATACAAACCCTGATCGCTTTACCACATCATGTTCAGAAGTAACTCCAACTGTAATCCTTCGATTACATAATCACAATTGATGAGAAAAAAGCACAGAAATTACCCAGAATATGTTGTAAAACTATTAAAATGGCATGCTTGTAACTTGTGTTGGATTTGTTTTTCTTATTTTCTATGGTTGGTCAGTCTGGCAATTTGGTCCAGACTGAAATATCTCAACAACTATTGTATGTAATGTCATGAAATTTTGCACAGACCTACCAACTTTGGTGATGCCCTGACTTTTCCTCTCACGCCCCCATGAGGTTGACATTCATGATTTTTAGGGAAATGTCACTAAACAACTGTAAAATGGATTGTTATGACACACATTTATGTTCCTCTCAGGAAGAATTGTTATAACTTTGGTAAACACTTAAAAGTACTATATGTAAGTTTTACAATGAAATTAATCAAATTAATACTTATATTCAATGGGCTCAAAACTCACTTATAAATGAAGCACACGCCTGTTTTCTCCATTGCTTGCATCAGCCACTATTCTGCTTTTAATGTGAGGTCTCCGGGTTGGATTCAGCCCTGTGCGTGCTCCAGAGTCTCTCTAAAAACTACAGCGACAACACGGCAGCTAACGACATGCAGCCCACTAACACCATAAAACAACCGGCTCACAGCAAAACACAGGTTCCACATAAGGATACAAAACAACAATAAAGGTTTATGTGCTGAAGCCCATCAGACCAAACAGGTTCAGATCATGTCGAGTAAGAACAACGTGAGCATTAGTACAGCTGGAGAAACACAGAGAAAGTCACGTTAGCTCGCAGGCTAACGCCGAGCAGTTGCTAATGTTATCCGGTGCAAAGTTATATAACGTTAGCTTTCCATATTACTTCACCAACTAACACGACCCATGTTACTATCCTGTGTACCACTGTTGATTTAGCTTGCAAGAAAGGATGTAACGGCAAAAAGCAAATATGGAGCGAATTGTTTACTAACGTTATCGTGATGCAGCCAGGAGCAGCCAGCTAACGCTACATTAGCTCCGCCCTGCCGCTTTTTGCTTCGTAACATTCATTTTATGTTTATTGTGTTTTTTATATACACTCTATGGGTTTTACCAATACTCAGGTACACAGCTTCTCCACCTCAGTCGCTGTAACTAACATGACCCACATAACATAAAACACTGCAACAAAACGGCCTCAACAGCCCAGAGGAAGAGCCATCCACTATCACTAGTTACAGTAAAGTTACTTACTGCGGTCTAACTGTTATAAAGTCTGACACAATCGCATTATAATATTCAGTCCAGCTCACTAACCGTTTCATTATCATCCAATACTTTTACCTGTGCTGACATTGCTGAGCCTCCGGAGACAGATTCACAGATAGTAAAGATGGTTACTGAAAAGCAGCAGGCGAGCTAACGATGTAGCACGTCAGCTAAATGCAGTAAATGTACCGTGATCATGTAACGAGCATGGATTAGTTCAACCTGCAGCTGATAAAACTATTACTGTAACGTTGCAGTGGGGGTTTACCTGAGTTTCCAGCTCTGTCTGTTCTCCCTGCCTGTCTATAGCTGCTGTCACTCTGCCTTTTTTCGGGAGTATTGTGCCGAAATGCAGCTCACTGCGCTGAATGAAAGGTACGGGGCCGGTGTTGATCTGCCTCTGAGACGGGAACGTTGAAGTAACAGAGCCTGAACATGTCTGGATAAAAGCCACAACCTGCATGCTGGTGATCTTGCGTTTATTGTGGTATTTCTGTATGAAGGTGGTTGTGTTTCGGATTATGTTAGCTTATGAGTTCAAGCGAGCATGCATACGAGCACACGCCTGGTTGCAATCTTAAAACCGCACTGCTAGTGGCTGCTGAAAACTACATAATGCCCCTTTAAAAACAAGTTACGTTTAAACTCTAAATTAAGGTAAGCAAAAAGAAAAAAACCTGCCTGTAATTTATTTTTGTTGTGACTAAATGTGAATGTTTTTGCATAGCATTTAAATCAAAATGTCCATGTCAACAGTCGGACAGATTAACTGAATTTATGAATTATACATCAAAATCCTGGATGAAACCTGACCATATACATTGAAAGAAACACAAACTAACACAAACTCTTAAAGGAACTGGAGCATTTTGACAGTGCTCCATATCTTGAGAGGAGCACATTGTCTCATTAGATGTCTTTAGTATGATAGTTTTTTTAATTTTCCACTTCATTTCTTTTATTTGCATTTTGAAGTTGTAATTCTTAAAACACATTTTGGCCCTACAGTAGCTTTGCTCTTAGTTGTGGTTACGCAAGTGTAATAACCATTATTTATGGGTGTTTGGGGTTTGTTTTGACACTGAAGCACAGATGTACTGGTGTGTATCCAGCGGTGAAATTTATGGGCCTAGCCTGTCGCTGTCTGACAGTGTGTTGGTTCAGGAGGAGTGTCTGTCTTTCTGGTCACGGTTGTTTTCAACTGACAGAGGAGGTGAGATGTTGACCAGGATTCAATGTTTTTCTGATTTTGTTGGCCACATGGTGACCTGCCCGACAGATAGACCAACTCATACCCAACGGGCTGCATGTCCTTACACCTGAGTCTGCATTTATAACACCAACACGCACATATGCAATGGTAGGTGAGTTCAGTGCCTACACTTTAAACCGACAGCTTGAAATGTTGACACTAAAAAAATGCAGTCTTGCTACTTTGTTTACTTCAAAATGCATCTAATGTTAGCCTCAAGGTATATTTGAAGTCACATACAATAACTATGCCTCCTAAAGAGGATAAAAAATGAGAAGCACAATTGAGTTGTTTTCTATAAAAATACAACCGCTGCAATTTGCAGCATTTCAGATTTGCATCATAATGACGATGAAAAAGATGTGTGTAAGAATTTCATGAGCATGAGTATCTGTTGCAAATACAGAAGCAGTTACCTAATGTGAGGAGTGTGTTGAGTTGAACACACACCACTGCAGCTGCTTCCCCAGCAGGACAGCAGTTCAGTTTTGATGGTGTAAATTTGATATGGATTATTTGTAAGAAGCCTCAGTGAAGTGCAGCCACTGTTCTATGGCAGCAGGGGAAATATCAGAACTTAATAAATTCACAATTCAGAGGTTACAATCTCACTCCAGTCCTAATACAACATATTTTTCGCAATTTTACAATTAGTCAGTTATACCAGAGTAAAATATGGGGATGGTCTACATTTTCTGAAACAACCTGCTTTATAATTCAAAACATTACAAGTGTGAGCTTTCCAGTGTCAACACAGTCTTCACCTATTGAGTATGGACCTGCTCCACCAGACCAGTCGGGACTGGTTTCATAGAATAGAAACCATAGAATCAGTGACTGACAAATTCCCCAAACTGATTCTTTAGTGTAACTTAAAAAACATTTGTGGTTTCATATTAGCAATTAGAGCTTTTCTATGATCAACTTGACTCGATTGGCAGTAGAGCTCCCTGGTGTAAATTTATGGAAGTATGAAGCAATTTGTTTCTGAAAAAGATGCAGACATGCTTCCAGTCTTATTCAGGAAAAATATTTTAGAGTAAGAAGAAATAAAGTATTTGCTTCAAAATATTTTGACTGAAACAGCCATTGCGCAATGTTTTTCAGTCAAAATGTCCATCTGTGTGGCAGACTAGCAAAAACCCAGTCCAGTTCCTCTTGCTTTTTTTTAAATGTTGATGTGTTGTTCAAGCTGACAGTCATTGACAATAATGTCTGTTTAAAAAAGAATAAGCACCCTGGTAGTGATGCAATCCAAAAGTTTTGATCTTCTTGCAGATTCAACAACAACAGCCCAGCGGCATCACACCCTGCTAACTTTGTAAGGTCTAATCTAAAAACAACAGCATTTTAGGAGACAGCTTTCTACAACAACAACATCTTTCTGTAGATCAAACAACAATCACCTCTCACTGCAGCAACATGCAGAAGGGTACACGTTTCAGCTGTAAATTATATGAACAACTGGCTAACAAGATGAAAAGCCAGACTTCATTTAAGTGGGACTTTACATTCCAGGCTTTCTTTTAAAACAGAGAATTACAATGTGTCAATACCGCAGCCTTGGGGCTTAAAGCTTAACTGTTACTCCCACTTCCTCCCACATTTGGATTTTCCTCTCGCTCCATCCAGACATGTCAACAGAACACACATGGAGAAAAACGAAACCGGCTTTATCACACTTTTCTTCTTCTGTAAATTTTTTTTGGCACTTTTGCAACCTGACAAAATTGGACCACACTGTGTCGTGGTCAGAGCACCATATATCAAGTCAAAACTTTGAAGAGTGAAACCTGCACTGTAGCACAAGACTACTGTGCTGGAAAACTGATCCTTCATTTAATGTTTTTTTTCTTTCTTTTTCTGTTTACGAAGGGGCCCTGTAAATCATGTCCTTTATACCTCCGGCCGGGGGTTCACTGCCTCACCGCAGGGTGGGAGGAGAGCATGATGGGAAAAACATGATCGGATCTCGCTTTATTGGGTAAGAGAGAGACAGAGAAGAAGAAAAAAAAAAGAGCAAGGGTCTGTGAAGGACGTAGGAGGGCTGTCTACGATGGATGAGGGAGAGACAGAAGGGGGTAAAATATTGAAATATAGTCAGATAGAGAAACAGAAATAAAGACAGAAGAATATGAAGACATAAAACCGCAATAACATCCATAAAAATCACATTCCGTATTTCAAAACATTTTTAAGTAACCAGAAAGGTTAAGACCCAATTGCATATTAGGCATAAAACAGAATTAAAGGTTCGCTCAATACTGGACCAATTGTAAAAAAAAAAAAAATAAATAAAAGGTTGTCCCAATAAGCCATGTATACACAAAAACATGTGAAAATGGTGAATAAATACTGTAATGATCCTTTAAAATTAACTGATTCTAGCCTCTCAAATGTCAATACTTGCTGTTTTTCTTAGCCTTCTATGAGTCTCTAGTTTAGTCTCTTCAGAGAAAATACTTGTTAGTTACAGCGCATGACAGTCCTTTAAACTACTAAACAGTTTTTGCACCCTTCATACGCATTAATCAATGTATAACCCAGATGTATTGTTTCAGGATTTGATTTTTACTAATGAGAAGAGGTTAAAAGGTGGATAAAATTGCTGTGCAGGTGCTACATGTCTCACCCACAGGAAAACGGCCTTTTAACTAAGATGACCTCCTGTACTAGGGATCATGTACCTTGAGTACCCAGAAGTAAATGTTGCCTCTTAACCTGGGACCAAGCCTCATTAAAACCAACTGAATGTTCCTTCTTAAAGGGGCCCATCAGAAAAAGTACTGTGATCTAATTGGGGGCCTGACCATTTTTGAAAGCTGCAGCAGACAGAGTTTTACATAAAAATCAGAGGTCAGAGATTTTCACATTATGAAGGAGTGTTGGAAAAGGGGTCACAAATAAACTTCTCTAAATCAGCTTAGAAATTATAGAAAACAGGTCGGTCCCTAATTCATGTCCCAAAATTATCTGAGATGGGAGCCACGGTGACAATACTTTCAAAATCCTTGCTGCATATTAAATTGAATTAATTTGTATCGTCCAAAATCACATACAGCATAATGTCTTAAGAGGCTTTACAGACCACCATTAGCAACACTTCCTGACCCAAATCAAGCTCTCCAAGGACACAAAGAAAAATCTACCAAAGTCTTAGAACATACGGAAAAATGGGCTAACTATTAGCCTTTCTGTTCCAGTAGCCTATTTTCCCAAAGTGAAATCTGGCAAAGGTTACGGCCACTCAAAGCTAAATGACAATGATGGCTCACTCACCACCATTAGATCTTTTGCCTCTCCCCTCCACATGACCCCTCGCTGCCATTTGGACTTGCCCATGTGCAAATCTGCTTTGTGCAGCTTTTAAAAGCCCTTCCACTAAAACTGAACACTGCAATCCAGGTGCCAACTGCCCAGCAAACTGCCATGAAAGACACAAGAACGACTGAGAGGGCGCGAGAACAGCAGACTCAGCAGCTGTGATTTCGTAAAGTTGAATTTATATGCGTTGTTTTAATACTCTGCGGTCAACTAATACCCTGGACCAGAGATGTTCATCCATAATTCTCAGATATAAATCGCTTTGGTCTCGACATCTAATATTGGCTTGTCTGACTGTGGTGGGTTTTGATGATTGATGACACAAACATTCAACAAAGTCAGTTACAATACCAGCAGTCTGTTTCTGTGGAGTCAAATAGTAGGACAATGTATCATCACTGGGTTGAGGCAGGTCAGACAGCATATGGCATTTAATTCCTGTACAGTTAAAATTAAATGAAGCCAGTATTACAGCCTATATGGGTGAAACCAGCAGTATCTCTACAGTGGAAGTACAAAATATTCACTCAACAATAAACAAAGAAGCACAACAGCAACCACAGAAACGTTATACTAGCATAAACACAAGCAAAGCTCCTGCCAAACCAGAGCAAGCCATGTGCTGCATGGATATACGATATCACCATCGGCCTGCAGCTTCCATTAGAGGGGACACACACACATCCACACACACAAATACACAATCTATCCAGAAATGGACAAATGAATGTACATGCACATAGATTTCTCCCACACAGTGGAGGAAATTATTCCCGGAAATCAGGGGTGATTATTGCCCTAACAAGACCCCAGGGATACGCTGAGTGGAGGGGAGAGAACAGTGTGAAAAAGGTTGAATGTTAAGACCAGGTGTCGGCGAGAAGTAAGAAAGCCTGTGTGTTGATGTGTGTGTCTGTTTGTGTATGAGGGAAAGGAAGAGAGACAAGGAGAGAGTGATGAATGACGTATGACTGATGTGTCTTTTGTTTTATTTATTTGTGTCTGAGTCACTGCATGCATGTGTGTGTATGTGTGTGTGTTTCTTAATAAACATGACTAAACCTCTTGTTGTGTCCATGTCTGTTTATCGGTATTTCCAGATTCACTGTGGTCAGTATTAGAAAAACATCTCTTAAAGCCAGAAAGTCAAAACAAATGACCTCACATTCTGTCACCATAGCAACGCTGGCCATTACCCTAACATCAACAAACTCTGTTGTTTTGTTTACTGGCTATCCGGTTCATTGGGCTGACATTCACCAGGTCACTGAAATCAATGTGTTCAGCCTTACTTCCTACTTTCTGCTAGAAAGTTCAATGATGTTACTTGGCTACAAAGCCCATTCTAGCTTGTAAACCAGCTGTGGAAAATATTTCTTAGCAATCAAAGTATGTGCCTGCATATAAAAAGGATTTAATCTGTTTCATAACCTTTGCTCATATGAAACACCAGTGAGGCTAGTGGGTGCAGCCAAGGGCAGGTATTGCAATTGGCTGATTCCAGTTTTGTGCATATACGAAACACCATAAGAAGCAAACTACAACATCAGCATTAGTGCATTTGCATCTTAAATGTATGTCAGTTTGTTCCTGTCTTGTGTTGTGTGTTTGTCAGAACCAGATCGTATTAGATTTGTTATGTTAACTCTGGTGCAGATGTTGTTCCTTCCTTCTGAAATCTTGCAAATGGAAGGCAGTGCACAGATTTTCTAATTAACTGATTCAATCTAGACAGAACAACAGCAGTGGTTACTGGTGGTAATGGAGAGTGTGTTTTAATAACACGGGTCAAAGAGTTCATTGGAAATGACACGTGTGTCGACAACATGTGTGACATGTAATGTTGTTAAAGTCAATAATAGAGGGATTTCCATGGGGTCCCCAGCAAAAAGTGGAATAATTTATAATTTATAATTTATTTTTGTTATAATTCCATCCAATCCCAAGTAACACAATAACAGAATGTATGACTACTTGGGTCACAGGTTTCATACACTCTCTGTAATAAAAAATCTAAAAGCAAAAATTCTATCAGAATGGGGGTCCGTGGTCTACTTTGTGACAGTTTAGGAGTCCCTGATGTGAAAAAGTTTGAGAACCACTGTTGTATATAACAGCATGACAAAGGTGTTGTTTACCCTGATGATGAACTGCAGGTGTGCTGGTTTCCACAAACTGCAGTAAGAGCCTGTTACCTGCTGTGATTCTTATGATTCTTTTTTGCCTTTCCAAAAACTCAAAATGTTCCACTGACAAAAACTGCAGAAAATGACAAAATCTTGTTTTGTAGTTGCATCAGTACCCTTGAGACAAATACTACCTGTAATTTATTTGCTAAAACATCTATAAGCTATAACATCTTGGAACTATGACATGATGGCATCATTGATTAAAAACGTATACTGTATAATCAGATATTTTGACAATTTTATGTGTTTCTTTTAAATTAAATGTAAACTGACATCAGAAATTGGTTTTAGTTTTGCTCATCATGTCAGTTTTGTCTCTTGGTAAGTTCCATGATTGTGTCTCCTTTCTTAATGCTTCAAAGAGATAAAGCCTTTATGGATAACTAGGAAGCCTGTTTGATTGCCAGATGTAGAGATGTGTATGTCCTTTAGAGATTTATTCTACTCACATATAATCATTATTACTACTGAAATATATAGGATTCTGACAGTACTCCCACCTTCCCACCACCATCTGAAGCCACAACCTCAACTCCCACCACGGTTACAGTAGACACGTGCCAGACTCGCCTCTTTGGCCTCAGGCTCTTGTGGTGTTTCCTGGTCCATATTCTCTTAACCTCTCCTCCCACTAGGTATTTATAGCTTCCTTTCAAACAACATGCGACTGGTCATTTTCCTACATAACTACCTCTCAGTCCAGTGTGTTTTCAAATCACGACTGAAAATATAAAGGAAAAGTAGGCCATCGTTCACTTTTTAGGTTAACCATCGGAACAGTAACAGAAGAGGCAACAACGCAATAACATACTGTAAGCTGTGGCCATGGAAAGTGTATGTGTGCCACATCAGTCTTTGGATCAACAAGAATTCACAAACAATAACAGGCAACTAGGCAACAATAAATTCAACATTCACTCACATTCAGGCAACAATTCATGCACGTTTTTATTCACAACTGTTGTGTGAATATTAGAAATTGAGCACAGCGAGACAAACAGTTGGTGGCACTGAACCACTGCAGAAAAGAGGGTGCAACAAGATAATGTGATTAAAAGAGTCAAAGTCAAACAACTTACGCTGGAAATATGGCATTTATGCGTGTCATGAATTAATTTGTGAAAGTTTTCCTCATCGCTCCTCACTCATCTGATGTTTTCATCTGATGTTATTTTTAGTCTCTCCCATGGGCAGTTAAGTCACACACTTCATGCCTCTCATGATTTCATCACCAAGTCTGCTTTCATTGCATTTTTGTTGCATTATTACTTGATTGATACACCAAGTGTTCCACCTCACCCAAGCATAAAAAACACGTCTTCTTTTAATATTTTATGTGTTTCCATCCATCTGTTTTTATGCTCAAATTGAAAATGTGTATCAAAAACAGGTGAATGGGAACAAACTTGTTGAAACAAGTGTGTGATATTTGGGGTGTGGCAAAAAAATTGATACAGCAATCTGTCATTATACATTTTTCCATGATACTGTATCGATATTCCAGCCCATTTATTCGATACACAAAATGAAAATAATTGAATGAAAAATAATTTGACCGTTAGCTCAATGCTAACATATAATGGGAATCCCCATTAACATGCTAATGGACATTAGCATTGCGATAGCGGAAATATAATCTTAACATGAACTACACATTTTGCTTCACATGCTTAACATCCTGAGTGACATTTTCTTGAATACCTTTTGGGTAGAAAAGATGACTTTAAGATTGTTTACTGTAACCAGATACCTAATAACACTGACAAGATATTGCTACATCAATTTACATGCATATTTTTTCTACAGGTTCACAAGTAGGAAATCCGACTTCCAGTGGTGTTCCATAGTACTTTTTTCTAGTTGGAGGTAATAAATTTCCCAGTTCCGATGTTACCTGGAACGCTGCATTAACTCTGCTGCTTCTCTGCACTCCACTAGTGTTGTGTCGTTCAAAGAACATTTCGTTCATAAGACCTAATCGTGTGTATGACTCGGGAGGAACGGGTTGTCTCAGTGAGTAATTCGTTCATTTTCACGCATGCGTGAAGGATCTTTGACTCTTACGTTCACTCGTCACACAGCAGCTGCATGGGCTCCGTCAGCACAGGAAACAGAACTGATTAGTTGACGACTCTCAACTGTGGGTCTGTTTGAGTCGTTCATTTGTCACGTGACAGCTACTGTGCAGCAGGAATGAACTACTCGTTCACCGCTCACATGGGTCCTCCTCAGTCTTTCGTTCACTCGGCAGGCTGAGTGACTGGCAGCGCCGGAGAATGAGAGGCAGGTCGGCTGTCAGGATACAGTCACTGGACTGATGTTATATATCTATTTTATTAATTATGTGACATTTTATGAAGCATAACCTTATTACAGCGCAGTGATGTTGTGCTAAGTTATAGTTTTAACACAGCTGTACCGTAACTTTAGTCCTGCTAGTGTTTACAGCTAAAAGCCGATGAGAGTTGTTCTGGGTCCACTTCAGAGCCCTGTCAGGGTTCTACATGGAGCCGAATTACCTCAAAGGTCGTCTCCTCTCCAAAACAAACAGACCCGTTCATTAAAACATTAAAACACAGCCACGTAGCAATGTTAGCGTTAGCCCTGTAAACAGCTAACAGCTGATCCAGGTCCGCCAGAGAACGCAAAGTAACTTTTCCTTTTTATTTACCAACAGAGCCGTGCTGTTGTTTCACAGCTCGTGACTGGTGAACAACCTGCAGTGTTTGAGAGCGATGTGCTCATGTGTGTTTCTCTGTCTGCAGAATCCGGACCTGATGTGGCCCATTCTGCGTCCAGACCTGCCAAGCTGCTGCATTTATATGTGTTTATTTCTCTGTTCCTCTCTCTGTGCTGGAGTTCTTTAACAACTTGGTGGCTTGATCCAGATTATTATTAAATTGGTTGAATTTTAATTTTAAGACACATGAGTCACCGTCATAGTGAATTGTACATCATGACCAGTAGGGGGGGAGGATGTAACACCCCCACCCGAAGTTACTGAGCGGGGCACACTGAAAGAAAAAAAACACCAAAACAAACCCAAAAATAATCCTTCAGAATACACCGTTCAGAACCCCTTTGCTTACAGGCGCGACAATGCATCAGCCAGATCATTATCCCTGCCACGGATGTGTCTGACTTCCACATTGAAGGTCTGCAACCGCAAACTCCAACTCATTAATCGTCTGTTCTTATTCCGCATTCTCTGCAGAAAAACCAGCGGGCAAAAACACTGGACAAGTTGCCAGTCCATCGCAGGATTTAGCTGTATTTAAAATATTAAATTCTTATCCTATAAATAATTTAAAAACAACCGGGCAGCTAATATGCACACTTCAATATACTGTATGTTTATTTATCGCAAGTCATATGTCATCTCAATATATAACAATGTTATCACTTATTGAATATTTTTCCTCATACCGTGCAGGCCTAACTCATGCCCGTTGGGTCTGGTCTTACCAACTAACCGCCACCAAATAATAGTAAAGTATTGATAGTGGAATCAATAAAGAATTGGATCCTTAAGCAGTCTCAATAATGGTATCAGTATCAATAAAAATTAACGATCCCCATCCCTACTGAACAGTTATCAATATAATGTGATGTACATATTAGACTTAGGTGGTACACAGCAATTTCTATTTTCAGCAAAAAAATACATAAATTCAGTGAATTTGCATTTTTATGTGCCTTTTACAAAGAAATGTTTTTATAATCATTTTTCATAGTTGCTCTGTAGTTTGAATTTACAGATGGTTTGGATTTGCAGCAAGTAGGGATGAAATGATTACCGGTTTGACGGTAAACCATGGTAAAATTCCCCATGGTTATTATTACCGTACACATTTTAATTACCATGATAACCGGGTACGGTTAACTGCGCTGTTATAATCTCACGGTAAACACTGTCCAGTGTCTCCGTTGCTGTGTGCGTCGTGTGTTTGCAAAGTCTAGTCGTCCACTGCACGATAACACGTTACGCAGTTTAGTCAACCAACCAGCATCATCTAGAAACACTACAGACTCCTCTGTATTTATGTCAGTTTTTGGGCTCATTGCAGTTACTATCACTGTCTTCTAAAGACTTCTAAAGATTTGTTTTCATGTAATTGTCCGGGGGGTCATTGTATTACCTATAAAATATAAAATCTTGATAAGGCACACTTTGATTTTCATATGTTTACAAAAGGTATTTGCTGTCATTTTATTTTTTATGCAAACAAAATGGCAATTGTATTTGTAGCTTCACAACATTTTTACAATACCGTGATAATAATAATAACCGTGATAATTTTGGTCACTATAATCGTGATATGAAATTTTCATACCGTTTCATCCCTAGCAGCAAGTAAACAGAGAAAACTTTTTCAAGGCCGTTCTGTATTCATAGTTAGACAGATACCGTGATGTATCATTTTAGGATTGTCTAGCAATATATCGATAATTGCAAAATTGCTGTATCGTGATATTATCGTTATCGTGAGCCATGCATCGTGTATTGTATCGTCTTGTGAGGCACCCTGTGATTCTCACCCCTATGTGATACAGTCAAAAGCATGGGTAAGTGGAGACTGTTTTGTCATTTATTTTTTTCAAGGTCAAAAATGAACTCAAATGAAGCTAAAATGGCAGAAAGGTCCTAAATGTGCTCAGAATAATGGAAAGTTCAAACATTTACATGACAACTGAGCAAACTTAATATAGTTGAAAGTTCAAGAAGAAGTGTGTAACTGGACCTTGAGTGGAGACTGTTTTGTCTACCTACATGTCATTAAGATACCTGCTATGGAGAGGGTACCCACTACGCGGGTTAGGGAGCTCGATTTGGCTGTGAGGGTTTTGACCAGAGTTCACTTCGTGACATAGTGGAAGTGCCGAGGGTCTAGTTTGCGGAAGTCCCCTCATCTTATACACAACTGTCTCTCCTGTTGTAACGTTAACTGAACCTGGAGGTCTTCCAGCTCCGCCGTTTCATTAGCTCTGACTTGCACGCCGATCCGCTTGTTGTGCTAACCACTGCCCAACTTGTCCACATCTCTGGCTTTCTGACCTTCAGACACTTGCCATTCTGAGGCGACAAACTAACGCTAGCTTGTTAGTAGCAGAAGAACTTGTGCACCGCGAACACTCCACACTCAAGAATGTAAACATAAACATTGACGTAAACAGTACTTGTAAAGTCACACGCACAAAAAACATTATTTATGATGTTAGGGCATTTATTTAATCCTACGAAAGGACAAGAACAGATTGAAGACCTTTATAAACAAAAATTAATTAATTAATTACTTTTATTTTCTATCCATCCATCCATCGTCAACCGCTTATCCTGTGTACAGGGTCGGGGGGGGGGACTGGAGCCTATCCCAGCTGACATTGGGCAAAAGGCAGGGTACACCCTGGACAGGTCGCCAGTCCATTGCAGGGCCACACATAGACAGACAACCACTCACACCTAAGGACAATTTAGAGACACCAATTCAACTAGCCTGCATGTCTTTGAATGGTAGCAGGAAGCCAGAGCCCCTGGAGAGAAGCCATGCAGACACAGGGAGAACATGCAAACTCCACACAGAAAGGCCAGGGCAACCGGGGTTTGAACCCACAATCTTCCTGCTGTGAGGCCACAGTGCTAACCACTGGACCACCGTGCCGCCAAGTTCTTTTTTTTTAGAAAATTCTGCAACCAGCTCCAGGTCTGCAAGAGAACAACAGACCTGGAGCTGGTTGGGATTCAGGAGCTTGATCCTGGATTACTGCGTGGATGTCTACAGACACAGGAATTCAAAGGATGGTCTTTCTAGGGAATATGGCATCTTGCTGGCTGTTGAGGAGTGATAATATACTGGACATATGCATGATGGAATGAAGTGATGGCACAACATACTAAGGTGCATACCATGTACATGTGGTATCTGTGAATCCAAGTCATGAATTAAGTCAGCACTACTCCCAGAGACCAAAACTGAAACCCACCAACTTCAGCCACTTTGCTCACAATTCCTCCTTCACTCATTTTGCTAAACTTTAATACAGTGCAGCACTGTTCAGTGTACAAGAGTTATGATGGTGGTGATGACTTAACTTTCCCTTTTTGAAAGCCACTGACTGAAAGTAGACTGGACCCTTAATTCCAAACAATAAATCCTGGAAACTGTGAGAGGTTGAGTGAGGGCAACTGGTGAGTGTGTGCGTGTGTTTGTGTAGGTGTGTTAGTTTGTGTGTAAGAAACGTGAGCATATGGAAATCATTAGATGTGGGCTGATTCAGCATGCTAGCACATTTGTGTGTTTGCAAGTGAGCATGTGGAGTGTTGTCTGCCACCTCCAGGTTCAGTAAGTCAAGCCACACCCCTGACCTCCACACACACACACACACACACACACACACACACTGTAAAACACTCTGCAAAGACACTGCATTGTCTGTTCAGTCTAAACTAACTAATTTTCTTCCTTAAATATGACCAGTAACACTTCATGTTTTTAGCTATGTTTTTTTTTGTGAGTTAGTTTACAGTATTTCTTGTGTGTTTAATTGTAGAAAATGGTTGTAGACTGCTAGACATTACAACTCAAAAGATGATTATCTGTTGATGATGTGATGATAAGTGAATGCATTACTTGTGCATCACTGTGGTAGCACTGTGGCTATAAAGTGAGGTTCTGACCTAGTGTTGTGGTTACAGCTGTCCAAAGTAAAGCGTTTTTCTCCTTAATGCCTCAAATGCCAGAACATCCTTAATCACAAAGTGGGGTTGCAAAAGAGACATCATGATACTATTACAACAAATTCATTTTTGCCATTGGCAGGAAATATCTGTGCACAGATGTGACAAATCAAAACAGACTAATGCGAAAATGTCTCTTAATCAGCAGCGTTTAACCGCTCCATCCAGAAAATCAGAGCTCACCACAAGCTTCAATGTCATACTTTAGCAGCGCTTTAGTCAGCAGCTGAAACGTAGCCTATGTAATGCAACATATGAACAAAGTCACATTCATGTTTTCACAATATCCAACATTGCAATATGCAACTTTTGATTTCCTCAACTTACTTCATAAGTACATGGTAAGTAACTTTGTAAGTAACTCTTTTTGGGAATCAGCTGTCAAATCTGAAATGCTGAGTGTCCATTGCATCACACCAAATAATTTGTTCTATCAACTGTTTTGAGATGTTAGACAATTAGTTGATTAGTCAATTTACAAAACATATCGGTAAGTGTATGTAAATTGAAAATATGTAGGCTTTGGACTGTTTTTCAGACAAAACAAACTATTTTAAGAGCTGACTTCAGCATACTGTCATAGGCATCTTTTGACATTTTTCAGACAAAATGTGAATTGGTTAATCAACAAAATAATATAATAAATATATGTAATAGCACATCAATTATTAAGGGATATATATATGACACTTTGCTACAATGAAAAGTAGTGAGTGTACAGCTTGTAAAACAGTGTACATTTGCTGTCCCCTCAAAATAACACATCACTCAGCCATTAATGTCTATACCTAAGTGAAAATGTCGAAAGTGTCAACATTTTGTGTGGCCACCATTATTTTCCAGCACTGCCTTAAACCTCTTGGGCATGGAGTTCACCAGAGCTTCACAGGTTGCCACTGTATATGCACACACATATATTGCCATTAAATATATCGTCTCTTTATATCTTAAAGCCCATAATTACTCATCATTTTGTTGGATGAAGCCTTAACTCACCCGACTTTATGAGGCCCTGAAAAACACATCAAAAGGACTTACGCAAATTGACTGTGAAACAGGCAATATAACATCCTACTTGAGTTAAAAAGCAGTACTGGGGCTGGCTCTAGCAGCTCAGCTGCAATTCAAAAACCGAGAGACATTTAGTGAACTATACAAAGACATTCTTAGCCTCATTAGTCATATCTGTTGGTATAGAAATCCACAGTATCACAATGTGAAATGGCAATCTGTCCACGGAGCTGCACAGGACCCCTGGCTGTGCATCCAGAACTGCTGAACACATTAGTCAGTTATGGGCTACTTAAAAAGAGTAGGAGAGAGAGGAGGAGGACAGGGGAGGAGGGAAAGTCAAAGTCAAAGGGCATCAAGGGGGCAGGGAAGTCATTGACAAGCAGATAGAAAGTATTGAAAGAAAAGTGAAGCAAGCTGAACCGGGGATTGGAGCAAGAGGGAAGAGGAGGGGGAAGAAAAGGGAGAAAGGAGAGAAAGAGGGAGAGGAGAGAGAGGGGTGAACCTCCTGGAAGACATAAATAAGCGAAAGAGGACTTGAAGCCTCGCAGTCACTATTCTCGACGGCCACATCCAACGCTCTCCTCTCCCCTTCTCCTCACCTCCAGCCTTCCTCTTCACTCATCTGCTGCAACCCTTCATTGATCTGGAACCTTGAGCAAAATCAGTGAGTAGTTTCTACACAGCATCTTCATCCTGTCGCCACATGACACGACAGAGATCATTATATTAGGAAGACTGCATTCATCAGTTTGCACAAATAAATGGAAAGGACAGCAGAATTATATTTAGAAGGCTACCAAGTGGAAATAGCATGAAATCATATTAAAGCAAAAACAAATTCAGATCAGAGCAAGTAAACATGTGACAAGGAAGTGTGGATGTAACAGATTTTATATGAATGCAATGTATTATATTTAGAAAGAATTAGTGTTGCAATGAAATGCAAAAATCTGTAGACAAATATTAAACACATGCTGTTCTACTTGTGAAAAAGTAGAGCAGCATTAAAATATGTAAATTGCAATAGCACTCACTATAATTTAATCAAAATTTAAAATGAGAATACATTTTTGTAAGAACAGCACAATCTACACATTTAGTAATTCTGCATTAAGCAGAATTTGATATATTAAGTGGTCTAATTGATTAAACAACATCAAACTGCATATCACTATATGTGCATGCTGTATATATCTATACTTCTTAGAAGAAAGGTTGTGCTTCATACAAAATGTATGCATATTGAACAGGGGAACATTTAGCACCTGGACTCTTCACTTATCAGTTTTTAATAATACTGTTAAAAGAGAAAGACTTGAGAGAGAAGACCCACACCACCCAAGAGTCATTGAAAGATCTCAGGGAGGTTGCAGGATGGATGCAATGTGGCTGGCATAGCTTTATTCTATAAAATATCTTTGTGGCAGGAATGTAGAGCTTACCAGGTTGCAACCACAGCAAAGACCAAACTTTCAGTATCTGCGTCTAAATTGATTCCTTCTGCCAATCATACACAGCTTAACTGAGTTTACGAGTCAAACAGTGGAAAAACAGTGGAGAAAGTGAAACATTTTCCCTCTGACTCACATGCCCCACTTTTTAAACTCGACACGTCTGCTGCAGCCAGACGCTTTGCCCTTTTACCAATTCTCCTTGTCAGTCTTGGTAGAAACATTACAAGTGACCTTTCTCCTCCCTTTGCCATTCATTTTATGTATTTACTTTAGGTCCTTCATCCTCCCCCATATCAGCCCTCATTATCATGGACACCACAAGGAGCATCTTCTCCATCTCGGAGGCACTCTACCACCTGATTGTCATGATGCTGACACTGAGCGAAGGCGTTCATTCAATGCCTGTCCCTACTGATGTCCCCATGTGCACAGCTACAGAAACTGCCCAGTACAGGCTAATGTTTACCGGCAAGTGGACCCAAGCAGCTTTTCCTAAACAGTATCCTGTCTACCGTCCCCCTGCACAGTGGTCCAACCTTATTGGTAAGTACACAGAAAGCTGGTGTCAGACTGTACTCTCATTGGCCACAATAGCAGATGTGGAACAGTCTACTGATAGGATGAGTAACAGGAAGCTAATGACGGAAACTACAGAGAAATCAGAAAAATGCTGGATTGGTCAGTTTAAAGGAACTAAACAGCAAAAATGTATACTAGCATACTATTAAATGTTTATTCCCATTGAATGCCACTGATTTTTGTTTCAACACAGATGCAATCTTCTCAAAAATGTTTCTCTTTCTACACTTTTTCAGACATATATATAAACAGACTAATACAGTTTATGTACATCTCTGATGACTGCAAACTAATACCGGTTGCAACAACTAAGTTCCTTTCCCTCTCTCTCTGCTCTTAGGGGTGACTCACAGCTCTGACTACCACATCTGGCAGCGTAATGAGTTTGCCAGCAACGGAGTGAGGGAGTTTGCGGAGAAAGGCGAGGCCTGGACACTCATGAAGGAAGTCGAGTCGGCCGGCGAACGCATCCAGAGCGTATATGGGATCCTCTCCGCTCCCGCTGTTGTGGGAGGCACAGGCCAGATGAACACTGAGTTTGAGGTCTTCGCCAGGCACTCCTATGTAAGTCAATCAGCACCTGGTTTCCTTCAGTCTGGGTCAGGGCATTGAGTATATTATACTTTTTCTGACAGGTCAATATAATGTATATATAACATGTTGGTGTGATGCTTTCCTTCTCCTAGGTCAAAGGGCTAAAGAATTTCTAAAGAATGTTGCCAATCACAGCTCTTATTAAGATCAAGGATTGTTTTTTTCTATACTTCACTTGTAGTTTATGCCATCCTACCTTTCAAATATAATAACATGCCCAATCGAATGCATAGATCATGCAAATTTCCATTTTGACCATATTATAAACTGATGATTTAAACATAAAAAAAAGTCCTAACTGGTACAATTTTGGCCTACCATACTTACTGTACTTTAATAGTGTACCATTATGATGGGTGCATTTTGGGTGCACTAGCTGTTAAATACTAAATTATAAATTATATATTATTATATTAATAATACATTTCCATTGAGGTTGTTGTCCCAGCACTATGATTGTAACAACAGCCAAAACTATAAAAATGAGACCTGGGTTGTAAAAAAAACCCAAAAATACCTAACATTTTAAGTGAATGCCCCAAGTGTCTTTTTATCCTGGTAATAAGCTGTCATACTACTGGTAGTTGTTGATCATAAAAAACATTTCATTATGAGAAAGAGATGTATTATGCCATTTTAACTGGGTTGATGCAGAAAAACCATTATCGCTGCTATAAAACCAGCTCCAGTTCTTTCCATATGCTACACCTTAAAGAGAGCTTCTGAAACGTAGCAAGAGTTAATTCCTGTCTCTACAAATTATGTAAAACTCTTTAGGATTTGGCTGTTAAACTTCCTACTGATGAGTCTCTGGGTAGGTCATAAATTTGAGGACACATCTGACCCAGAGCAATAATGGCTTGGAAAAGAAACAAGACAGAATGAGGAGTAAGGGAAGCTATGGCTTGGAGGTGAGGGAAATGGGAAAAGGCCAGTTGGAGACAGAAGATGCTCACCAACACAAAACAAACTACACTCCAGGACTGATGATAAATGCTTTGAATTGAACATATTATTGCACAGTGAAAGACATAATCAGATACATTACATTTAAAGGGAATGATGCTGTCACTTGAGTCAGGGGTTGGGGTTAGAAAGAAATGACATTAATAAACACCTGTAGCCTGCTCCTCATAACTGCTTAAGGCTGGCAGGTCATCGCTACATTAGCCACAACTAGCATAACACACACAAATCTGCACTGTCAGCTGTTGCATTGTGCAATAAACTAAGTGCATTATAGCTTTAATTTCAACTTTTAATTTACTGAATATAATTGGAAAATGATTTCAGTACAGAGCGCAATAACCCACTTCTAAGTCTTCCTAGTGGCTGTAACCACACGACATAAGGTAAAACAGTTATCCACTCACAAACACTAAAACCAAATCATATATGGTGACATAAAATAACAACCCTTTTCCATTCTCTTTCATTCTGGCCCCCCTCCTCATGTCCCTCTCTTTCTCTTTTTTCTCTCTCTATGCTCTATCTCCCTCCCGACAATCTACTTCCTCCTCTGTATCTGCAGCTGTCGTTTATCGTGCGTATCGTTCCAAGCCCCGACTGGTTTGTGGGTGCGGACAGTGTTGACCTGTGTGATGGCGCCCACTGGAAAGAGAATGTGTCGCTGGAACTTTTCCCATACGATGCAGGAACTGACAGTGGGTTCACCTTCTCTTCTCCCAACTTTGAGACCATCCCACAGGACCACATTACACAGGTGGGTCAGCCTGAGCCAAGAGAAACATCCAATAATCCAAAACCAAAAATCACTTATAGTGTTAAAAAGGGCATGTGCTTAAACTTGCTTGATAAAGCCAGTATTTGATGCCACTTTTTGTTGTATTGAAAAAGCAGCACAACAAACTCAGTTTGACAACAGAAGATAAAACAAATGCTTTAAGGCTTTGTTGACCTTTTGTATTTACTGTGTTTTCATCCTGGATATGCAATGTTTTTTACATTGCCAAAAATCATGTATTCCTTTGACATAATTAAAAGTATGTCACTATAAAGGTTGAGCCTTCTTTCACCTTCAGTGACTCACAATATACGTGAACCATTATGTTCCCCTCTACAGATCACTTCTTCCTTCCCTAGCCACCCTGCAAACTCATTTTTCTACCCCCGCTTGAAGCACCTGCCACCCATTGCCAAGGTAATGCTGACCAAGATAAAGAAGACCAATCAGATCATCAGCCTGCCTGTGGAGCCCACCCAGTCCAACCAACTGCCAACAGGAAACGAGATTGAGGACAAGCTCATAAGTATGTCTGAGGAACACCTTTTTCTTGACGATTGAAGTTATTTTTTTGAGCATTTGACCACTTGTAGTGCTATGGAGCAATGTTTACAAGTATGCACATGTGCTTGTAAACGGGCGATGCTGTATAATATGCTGAAATAGAGATTAGTAAGATCATAATGTGTAAATTATGTTCTTGCAATACTGCAGGTTTGAATCCACCATTCCTACCCTAAGCTGCCTCTCTCCATTCCACTTGCACTGACCGAATAATATACACTTATTTCATTCAATGCTAGGCGCTTGAGTCTAAGTCTTTTGCTGACTCAAACAAAAGCATTTGGGAACCATTACAGGCCACCCACAAACTCAATTACTTCCAACCAGAAACAAGAGAAGCCTAATGAGAGTAGGACATCAGAATACGCCAGGGGACCATCTGGCAGTCTAAAGATGAGAGACTGACAAAGTGAAAGAGCATTTTAAGAAAACTACGTAGAAATTATGTACAGCAACGTTGGGGTGGTGACCCAAAATAGGATGTAGACACGCAAATTTGAACAAGATCTAGACATATATAGTAAAGCTGGATTTATTTAATTTTGGTTCCCAGACTGTTAAACTTTAAGACTGTCTGTTGTACAGATCAGTGGTAACAGTAAAACAAAACCAAACCACTGCAAGAATTAATAGGAAGACGGCTTGGAAAAATAAAGATGAAGAGAGTGTCAAACTACAAATAAAGCCAACGAAGCAGAAGTCAAACAAGGTCTGTGAGACTGATGTTTTCCAGTATGACAAGGAGGGGAAAAATAACCTTTTATAGAAACACAATTCACCACAGAAAAACTAAATATTTATGGGTGGGGGGTGGTTAGTGTGTCAACCTGGCAGTAGACAGTGCTGTAACCAGATTCAGTTTTCAGGGTGACTGTAAAGGTTTGACTCAGCATCACAGACTACAAGTCCGTTCCCCTGACTACCTATCAACAAACAATAGAGCAGTGCCAAGAATCTCGATCCCCATCCTGCCCTTCCATCTGTTTATCTTTCCCTCCTTCCATTAATCCCTCCATCTCTTTTATTCCTTCTGCCCAAGGTTTGAACAGCTTTCATTAAAGCTTAGCAATCACCTGCTCTAGATTACATCTGTGGAATACAACACCAATGTTAATTAGATCAATCAGCTTTGCTTCTTACAGCACTTAATGTTATCCTTCCCTCTGTCCATAATGGATACACAAGATGACATTTGACTTGCTTGTTCCGTCCCTCCATCAGAGCGTCCATCCATGTAGCTTCCGTACCGCCTCCCATCCTTCTGCTTTTCTACTCTTTAACTGACAACTAAGTCTGTGATACATATCAGCTGTACGCAAGCTTACAACAAGGTTGGCTGGCCGGCAAGTTCCCAGTGATGGAGATAGGGAGCTGAAAAATGAATGAAAAAGGCAGCTCCCTTTGGTACCAATGGTAACACTGTTTCACTGTGAGTCGGGGCTTTGCTGACAAAGAGCAAGCACAGTCAGCAAAAACTCACTCAATAAATGAAGGTTAAAAAATCCAGTCACAATTAAACTCCAGCATCACAACCACTGCCAAGAATCTACAACGAGAAACTATGGGTTCATAAAGAGCTACCCGGACAGCATGCCGCCATTTCTTGTAATTTCCTTTAATTATTTTATTCACTTTTTTAAAAAACAAATTAAGGTTGAATAGCAGTGACTTTACCTATTATGACTAACCCCTCTCCTTTCCATTAAAAAAAAAGTCAACTCAAATTTCCACTCACAAATGTCAACCATTTGCCACTTCCACATAATAAATACAGTATATTGAGGAGGTAAGAATCCCATGCAAGAGCTAGCCAGCATTAAAAATATTAATGTGATTATAATGCCCCCCTCTCGCTGCAGATACCCCTCTGGACTGTGAGGTGTCACTGTGGTCTCCTTGGGGCTTGTGCAAAGGCAAGTGTGGTGACTCAGGCGTGCAGCACCGCACACGCTACATCCTAATGCACCCAGCCAACAATGGAGCTGCCTGCCCCCTGCTGGAGGAAGACAGGAAGTGCTTCCCTGACAACTGTTTATGACTAGGCCAGGGAAGGAGGGAGAAGAAAGAAAGGAAAGAGAGGATAGAGAAAAAAGAAAGAAAAACCAGGAAAGGGAGGAAAGGAAGAAGACAGAGAAACAACAGAAAAAGGTCTGCAGTGTATTCACATGAGGCATAACTATGACGAGCCGGAGTCCCCTTTTTCCTTCCTGGTCACATCCTATTTCTATTGCAACGACTAATGTACTGTGTTAGATTGTCAGACTGTTAAATTGGGAGAAAATTCTCATCCTCAAGTCACATTGATAGATCTGATAGCCCTAGAATGGTGTAGTTTGGCAAGGTAGCTATTAGACACCAATTCAGTTTTAGCAGATTATCACAATTGTCTGAGGAGAGAACAATGGCTATGTTTTAAACATAACTATTAACTGAAAACACATTTTCACATTCTAATTGGGTTTGGTTTGACATTTCTGAAGACAGACATTTGCTTGCCCACAGTGGATCAAAACTCCAAGCAGCTTTCATCTAGCGGATTTGGAAAGAAATCTATATAAATGATACTTAAGATCTAAAATCCTCATTCAAGAGAATTGAGTCAGACATAGAAATTAATGTACAGTTAATTAAACTATGCCCCATTCAAAGCATAGTGTTTACGGAGACACTGTGGTTGTTTTCCTGAAGGCAAAGAATATATTTATTTACAGGATTTTAACCTGTAGTGTACAGTATATAAAATCTGAAAGTAATAACTTGTATTCCTTTATGTTATTATATTAGTTCAATACAGAATATATGTTTTTTGTAAAAAAAATTTAAAAAACACAAAAAATGTTCAAAAAAAAGTATGTTTTTCGTTTGGACAATAAAGTGTAAAAATATCTAGATATTGTGTCCTCATTGATTACTGTTTATTCATGGAAGGGGTGGTCTATTTTGAAGGTTACTACATTGCGTATATATTTGTAGTCTTATTTCCTTCACATAATCACAATAACTTTTGAGTACAATTGTTTTCAAGGATATGGATTGAAACCTGTCTTTATTACCTCTGCTTAGTGCAATGTTGACCTCCAGTGACCTTTAAATCTCAATCACACATTTGGGTTTATTTACATTTGGGCTCCCAAGGTATTATTACTAACACTGGGGCTGCAGGATCAAATTGAGTGTAGAGAGAAATGCTTTTAACGGGATGACCTGGGTTCAAGCCCCGGTGTTGGCTGGGTTTCGCCCTGATGAGGTGTTGGTCATAAAACGGGTGACGTGCTCACCAACTATTTCAAACAGTTCACCAAATGTTGATTTAGATCACGAGGCCTGAAATCTCTCAGAGCTTACTTTGGGCTCCAACGTCCAGTGCAACACATCCCAGTTTGAAGCAGGAGACCCATTTTATAGGCAGAACAGACACCAGTTATACATAAAGTGACCTTTATTCAGAAAAGGTTTCTGGCCTGGTTGAAGGCGACACAATTTGAAACCGACTGAGAGTTTGCTTCTTTTATGAACGACAGTGGCTTTTGTAAAACATATGAAATCACTTACGACCACCCCCTCCCCTTTCCTACCAACCAACACAGAAACCATACTGCAGATGACAGATTGAACAGCAATAAGAACTAAACATCTGGTGCATGAGGGCGCTCCTTCTGTTTTGAAGGTAGTGGGAGAAGAAAATGACAGAGGCAGAGAATCATGAGAAACAGGAGTGGAGTGGAGCAGATCCAGTTTCTTTCCTTGCCAGCAGTTTCATCAACTAATACTTAGAGAGGTAAGACTAAAGAAGTACAGTACACCCTACATACAGGACTATATGCTGAAGAAAACATTATAGCATGTGTACACAACACAGGATTTTACTGCCATACCAACCAGGTCTCTAGGAATTTCTTTTGGTATGCTCAGGATATACATGACCACATGCATTAATGATTATAATATGCAACAAACAACCAGATCAAAACTTTTGCCACAGGAAAAATGTGTTAAAAAGGCAGAAGGAAGTGCTGCATGAACTAACTGAGTGATAGGTAGCACTATGTGGTTCACAGTAAATTGCACATTATTAATGATTGTATTTATAAGATATGTCTTGGAATATATTACAAAGTACAAAGACAGAATTTTGCAGGCACAATATCAATCTTTAAAACTGAATCTATTATTTTAATGGCACGTCTATTTAATGTAGCGATTTAGTATTCAGTTTCTGTAAAACTACTGAAGTGTGGGAGGAGAAGGAACTCTGATTCTTTGCTTACTTTGAGGAATAACAACTTTTGCAGATGGTTAATATGAGATGGGTTTATACTGTGAGTGGGGGGTTTTCTTTATAAGTGACCTCATCTAAGGTAAGCACGTGGCAACTATTGTATGTAATGGTTTAACAATTTGCACTCAATTTGCAGGAAGATTTCATACTGTAGTAACACACACTGTGGAATTGGTAATCCTTACATCTTAAAAGGTTGAAAAAGTTAAACTTTTTTTATTTTTCAGGATTAACCACAATACTACAGTACTGCTTGCTCATACATATTCTCACCCTAGAGTACCCTAAAGGCACAATAAACACATTCTTGGATATGTTACTTGTTCTTCTTGTATCTTGTTGATAGCTAGCAATTTATCCCTTAGGGCACAGCTCAGCATCTATCACTTTCAATTTAGTGTGGTAAATGCAGAGTAGGCAGTTGGCCCTGTGGTGGAAATAAACCACAGCATTAAATAAGTCTACTGCAACGTTAACATGTTTAATAGCATGTACCAAAGTTCTTACATTATAACAGTAATTGGTGTATATTTGCTCTATAATATAATATAGCAATAGAAAATCTGTTCCATGGATTTGTGGAACAGATAGGTCATGATGCTACTCCTACACTTCATGTTGGTGTATTATAAGCACACAGTTGGATGTATCTGTTGCAAATGGTCGGTCCCAGTCAGTCCCTATTCTTTGCAGATTTGCTATTGGCTCCCAGGTAACCAGTCACAAAATGACCAGAATGTCTCGTCACACAAACAGCACCTGTGAGTTTCACACACTCAAACTGGGTCCCTTACAGCCTTCCACTTTACATATTTGCTATAGGACATCTGTGTTTGTCTATAGTCAATGAAAATTTCTAGTCGATGAAAAGTACTTCAATCTTGAGTTAGAATTTGAAGATCTACAAAATAAGTCAGTTGGAACTACAGGCCAAATATTCCGTCACTCTCAAGTGTATTGTAATTTAATAGCTCATTGTTAACTGAAAATGGGTTTGCGAGGCATTGCCTTTGTCCTCCAGTGTTACCTGATGTTGGCAGCAGCCATGTATTTTGATCTCGGAGCACAGGAGGAAAAATGCATCATTGAGGAGATTCCTGAAGACCTGCTGGTCACCGGTGAGTCCTTGGGAGGGAATATTCCTCCTGAGTGTCGTTTACAACTCAACAGAAGTCATGAATGTGGAATTAGATTTTGAAAAGTGTATTGTGAATTGCTATGTGATAGTTGAATCATTCAGTAAAGTTATATGTACTTCCATGATAGTATGTCTCTTATTTCAGCAAGTGCAAAAGCCATTTATAGTTTCCAAACTGTCTATTAAGTCGAGTCTTTGTGAAAACTGATTTGTTCTGTGCTTAGCCATGAAAATGTAAAGAGCATTTATTCACTGTGCACTCCACTAATTGTACTCACAAGTACTAAATATATCCTACAATTAGTCATACAATGAGGGATGGAGAGAAAAAATAGTTTGTGTACTTGGGTGACATTTGTTTTAACAGTAACATGTCAAGGAACGTATATATGAACTACTATACTATGTATAAACATTGATTATTATGAATTGTAATGTAAATCCTAATATAACATAATTTATATTCCCTCTTCATGTTCAGTCTAATCCTGTGATGTTGTTACAGCACAAGCTTGATAATAACTTTTACTATTACTGTGAGTGACTGTGTTTGTGAATACTAGTATTTATTGCTGCTCTTACTAGTATGTATTTTCAGTTGTAGATCTGTAGTTGATGCTCTGTTGATGCTTGTATGTTGTTCCTCAAATGTAAGTCGCTTTGGATAAAAGCGTCTGTCAAATGAGTAAATGTAAATGTAAATGTAAATGTGTGTCTTACCTTCAGGTTATTTCTTTTTGGAGCCTTGGGATTTGAAGACATTAACCAACTCCCCTCATCTCGGCATCACTGTGACAGTCAGAGACCCAAACCATGAGGTACTGCACTCACAGAAGAGGTTTATCACCAAGCCAGGGTCACACAGACTTGTGTGTGGTGGTGGTACATTAAAAACAGGTGCTGGCTGGTTTCTCTGTTCAAACCAAACCCAAACAAGGACGAAATACATTTAACACAGTGTTACTGAAGGTTTGCACTGTATGGTTTGATTGATGAGAAATACAGCCTAAGCCTTTTTCTCTGTTATTGTTTTATAACAGTATTGTATTACACCTTCAGTTCAGCTTTTTGCCTAATGATGTGGTCCCAATATGAAAGAAATCCTTCAGATTTTCATCGCAAACTTGTTTTGCAATGCCAAACAGCCATTAATGAGAAAATCTATCAGCTATCCTTTTCATATACTAATGCATCAGTTCCTCTTCTTTGGCACTTGACCAACCAAAAAATAACTAATAGAATGAAAACGGCATCTTCATTTTATTGACCCAAAGCTGAAGAAATGTTAGTCTAACAGTGACTTTCCTGCTCTCTAGGTTCTGATGAACAAACGCTATGGTAAATTTGGTAAATTCACCTTCACAGCTCACGCCTCTGGTCAGCACTACCTTTACTTCCAAACCAACTCCACAAGCTTTGCTGTCTATGCTAAAGAGAGGCTGGTGAGACCTATGGACACAAACATAAAATGCTTTTAAAACAGAGGGGAAAATGCAGCAACACATACAGTCTTGCAGAATTACAATATTATATCACACACTAAGTCAAGTCTGTCAATTGAGAGCAGACTAGTCACAGACTTTTGAAAATAATCAATAGTTTTCGTCCATTGTGCTGTACAGAAGGTACATTTGGACGTTCAGATGGGAGAGCACTCGATTGACCCCAACACTAAAAAGACCAAAGACAACATGGAAACTCTGGAGAACAGCCTCAGTCACCTCATAGATCAGATGATGTACATCACCAGGCATCAGGAGTACCAGAGGGTAAATAAGCATTTTACTGTCTGCAGACATAACAATCGCATGATGTGACAGTACATGTGAGTACATCGCACAACAGAGAGCTCAGAGGAAAAGGTAGGCTATGCTGCGGCTTGAAATGAATCATATCACATGCCATCTCTTCTGGCCTTAAAAAATTTAAGGATTTTTTCTGAAAATATAACATTTGAAAAATAAAGAGAGAAACAGTCAGATTTCATGTCTCTCTTATGTTTTATATTCCCTACTCATTCAGGAGAAAGAGGAGGTGTTTCGTCAGATCAGTGAGGACACCAACAGTAAAGTTCTATGGTGGGCCGTGGTGCAGACCTCTATTCTGCTTTCGGTCGGTTTCTGGCAGATGAAACGACTCAAAGACTTCTTCATCGCCAAGAAGCTGGTCTGATGATGACCCCTGACCTGTCAGATCTACACAGTGACCTTATAGCATGTCCTGGCCATACTTGTCCCAGTGTCTATACTGTAGTCTGCAACAAGTATACTTTATGTCTGTATCGCTTCAAAAGTAAAAGCACTCTCCTCTTATTGCCAAGCGGGTGGTGATAGAGACATGGGATATAGGATTAAAAAGTATGTATGGCGAAAATAAGTGTAAGGTCTTGAGATTTTTTAGAAAATGTTGTTTGCTGTTTGGCCCCATTACATGCATAATAAGCATAATATGAACAATGTTTATCAGGATTGCCCACACAACAACACTGAATAAAAAATAATAAAAATGATTTGACGAATTGTATTCTGATTATTTCCCTTTTGAAACAATAAGCAATATTAATTAAACAACAGATTTTATGAATAACTTATTTTCAAATATGTATCTTTCAATAATTCATCTAACAGTTGTATAGATAACGTTATATGACGTTACAAGCTAACTAACGTTAGTTATATTATGATAACGTTATTTTCAAGATTATTTTAACTAAGGTTCAAAAATGAATGAAAAAAGGACGTCTTTGTTGGCGTTATAGGAAATAGCCTATAAAGCAGAGCAGTTAAACAGTTATAGTAGTCATTAATACATAATATATACATATAAAATGTTATATAATAGCTTTGTTAGTTAAGATCATTAACTAACAAAGGGAAACCCACGTCTGTGGTTACGTAAGGCAGTTGGCTCCCACGCCCCAGATCTGTTGGTTAGCTAACTTAACACTAGCTATAAGTTAGCATTTAGCTTCACTTGCAGCGGGATATCCTAGGTAACGTAACAAACCCACATCTACCTAACTGTAAGAATGGGTTAGCCATGTTATAAAGTTGTCCTAAACGTAAAACAAATACACAAGGTGTTTCACAACACTCAATAAATGTGACAACTGTAATACCTGGCTAAATTTGTAAACTCAGTCAACAAGCGTAACTCCTAGCAACAACGAGTTAGCAAAGTTAACTAACCTTATCTTCTTGCAGGTCTTCAAATGGCTTACTGGATGTGCTGCAACTCCTGCTTCCTTTCCCCCAGTGCTGCCAGAAAGGTTGCTGTTACAACCTGCGGCCATGTCATCTGTGGTGTCTGTTATCAGAAAGGTAGAAAAATGTTTATGATGCTAACAACAGTCAATACATTCACTGTTAGGAACATTTGGATGTATTTAGGTTAACAGCTCCAAATCTCAACTTCAGTTGTACCATGCCTGTTTGTCCAGGCTGTGTGAAAGCGTGATTAGACAGGGACATCTGTTGGACTTAAAGTGAAATTGCAGAACTGATGTCTTACACCAGATGTACTCATGCCCGGTGCTTCTTACCAAACATTTTCGTGCCTAAGCCCTCTCAAAAGATACAAATGAGTGACCCATTGAATACATTTTCCCCCGGGAGAGCTAAGGGAAGGTTTGATATTGTTCTTGGCCATTGTTTTGTAACAGCAGAGAGAGTGAAATCTCGGATCCAGTCATGCTGTCAGTGGGTGCTTCTCTTTATATCCTCAAATTAAATAAGAGTGAAATTACACCATTCAACATTAGATATGGGACATCTTGAAGTACTCCTGGAGGTGCCTTGGTCCCACTTTGGGAGCCACTGATCATATTCACAAGGAATTAGTCTGTTCCTGATGGGTCTAGTCTTGATATTATAATTCGCTCTGGCTTCCAGGGTTAGACCCAGGGATTACGCTTAATTAATTCTGGGACTCAGGCAGAAGCACTTTGAGAACCCCTTTTTGTTCAATTTCTTTATTGGATTTAGAGTCTACATCCTACATGTCAGTGAACCTAGAATGATTATCCATTTAATTCATTGTTTTGTGATTTTGTCCATATATAAGTGCAACTTTTCTTCCAGGCAAACAAGACAAGTGTTTAATATGCAACGCCAAATGCCAAGTATCACCTGTCACTGACAAAGTAAGCACCTTTCTTATCATTAAATGGCATCCTCTGGTGGGATAACATCACACTTTACAACTTTAGAAACAGACAGACAGTCATCATTTTACAATCCTACTGTTGTTGTAGTCATGTGAAATGTGTTTGTTTCAGAGCAGCTCAGAGGTGAAGGCTCTGTTTTCCGACATCAACGTTGTGGCAAACAAACATCTGACGGAAATCAGCAAAGTTTGGTCATTTTCTAGCTTCACAGTCTTAGTAACTGTTCTTATATCAGTTCAGCATTTAAATCCAAGTCAGTTTTAAGATGATTTCCTTAAATGGCTGTTTTGCAGAGTTATATATGTATTTGTATATTATTTATTATTGCAGACTCCACTCAACACGGCCTCTTCCCTTTTTTCAGGTTATAATGTTCCAGGCAAGACATCAAAAGAGACTATTGACTTACTACCAGCAAAGGGTGAGAGATATCTATGTTGCTGCTGTGGACGTTTGTTGGTGTGTATGTTTGTGTCTTTGAGAGTTTGCTTTTCTTAATTTGACAGGTAATGGGCAATATTTTTGAGGTTCAGTGTTATTCTATTATTAATTTTGCTTTGGAGTAAACCAGTGTGACATACATTCTTTTAACCCACCAACCATGTTGAAAGTATGATTTAATTAGTTTCCACTTCTATTTGTTGCCTACTAAAATAGATATAAACACTACTGAAAGTATAATATTGTCAAACCTGTTGTACAAGTTCATCACTAACCATTTTATCTATTACAGAATGAGAAACTAGAAGAGGTGTTAGTCAAGATGAAGCAAGAAATGCAGCAGATGGCAAAGTTAGTTAAAGCATACGTTTATAATGCATTTTCATACATACATCTAAACTGCAGTTTATGAAAAATAATGATTTCTTTCTCTTTAAAGGAAGCTGAATGAACAGAGCGCTTACATTACTAAGCTGGAAAACTCTCTTCAGCATCAGAGGTACAGCCTAGAGTAGATACTTAAATACTATCATATTAGATTCAGATGCTGATGTTCTGGTAATGGTATATTAAAATATGAGTAACCCATTATAAGTATTTCTCATGTGTTACAATTGTATCATTCTCCAAGATTTGAGACCTCTATTTAAAATATTTATAGGGCAATTAGTTTGTTAATGCTTGTATATTTGATCTGTAGCTGGAATCTTTGCCTACTTTAACAGCCATTATGTTGTGTAATTATCCAGTATTTAGTTGTTCCACAAACTAGACTATCCTGAAAACTATATTTTATTTTCCAAAGTGTTAGCCAACAAGCATTTGGCTCATGTTTCATTTTAATTTCCCATTCTGTAGATGATCTTTGTAGCATCCTTCATTCACACAGGATTTAAACATCATATGTGGTACTGCGTGGTCATGCATCAGTGATCATGCTCATAAAATAAAACTCTAAAATAACATTAAATTGGGATTTCTGGATGTAGAGAAACCTTTAATGATTTGGAATTAAACGGTGGTGGTGTGTACCTCTTTGAGTTTGGCAGCACCTTAGCATATAAAGTTATTTTCAACTACCCGACTGTTATGCCTCACCTCTCTCTAGGTGTCACTCCTGGCACATCTACTCCTGGCCTGCTGCAACCACAACCCCGAATTAGTTCAAAGTTGTTCTTTTTTTTTTTTTTACAAAGGGCAGAAAAGCTGCCTTTCAAAAATGTTAATAACAATAATATAATCAATATTATAGCCTGCAGTTTTAGAAAATATGTTGGCTCATAGAACTCTATATCATTCACTTATAATTTGAGTACTGCATCTAAGTCATTTTAAAATGTTCTCTAAAGTACAAAGAGTCATCACCTTTTCTCTCATTGTAGGATTCACGCCGACAACTATGTTAAAAACAGCTATGTCTGTTTTGTTGGTAGTGATTAACCTTGTTTATTACTGTTCTCACTCAGTGCTAAGGTTTCACAGTCACAGATGGGTCACAGTCCTCACACTCCACATGGACGTAAATCAGGTAAACAACAATCTCATTATTTAAAAGTCAATTTTGTATTGGCCTCTGTGACAGATGTAGAGTATGGCACCTGTTCAGTCTGAAACACCCTTAACTGCCATTCACATGTCTATAAATGCTGTAATTTTATTTTTATACTCTGCACTCATTATACATAGATGTATTAGTCAACGTGTTATACATGAATACCTGTTTAATATATCCTGCTAACATTTTGTTCACTGTACATCATTGCCTTGATCCAAACTGATAATGGCGATGAAGAAAATTAACATTATTATTAATGGACAGGATTATATTGTACTCCACTTAAAACAGGGCAGTAGACCAGAAACCTTAAGTACAAGACAAGTCTGACCAGGTCAAGTCAAGACTGAGTCCAAATGGGCTTCGTGTCCAAGTCAAGAGACCAAAAACACAAAACAGCTCCCATTCAATATTCTTCATACTGTTGTTGTTCATAGTAAGAGTTAAATGTGACATAACTTCAATCACTCAGTACAGTCCTTTTGAAACATACTAGGAAAAGGAGGAAATGTAAATTTGTCAAAGCTTTACTAAAATTGTGATATAATTGTTATAACTCCAACCAAAGATTGTAATAGGCGACACTGTAGACCAAGAAAGAGACAAGTTTTAGATAACATTAAGAATTGTTCTGTTTTAGGCTGGCCCGTCAAGACTACTACTTGTTGCTTTATGTTTGTCCCACAAAACCCTTTTTGTAAAACTAGTAAGAAAATGCAGGATGGGCTAGTGGCTGAAAAAGCCAAAGTTAGCAGGTTTATGTAGCAAGACCAGAAACTGGAGTGACACTGTTTGCAATTAGGCCGCTGACTGACCATAAAACTGCCTCAAGTCACGTCTTTGTGGCTATATCACTAAACCACAGCACAACCACTAATATCTCATCATCAATAATATACAGTGGTTGTTAATGTTGTGTTTCTGTTTCTTGTTTGGGCTTAGTCCTACATATCCCATTTAACTCTTCCATGTCCCTCTCAAGACACTCCTCATCAACTAATGTGTGAGTATTGTCCCTCACTAACTGTATCTCTGAACATCTTTAACCTTTTTCTATGTTCATCTTTGATTTGCAATCTCTTCACCCATCTCAATCCCTGTTTCATTTTATGCTGCCCTTCATTACCTTTCACCATAAGAGCAGGGGGGAGAGAATGTAGAAGGTATTTCACAGTGCAAACAAGCTATATCCCAGGTTCAGTCCCAATGTCTTATGCTAGCTTTAGCTGCTGTATAGCTTTGCCCTGCCCTGCGGCTATCTAAACACACACACCACTGAATAAGCTAAGCTTCACTTGGGTTTAGTCAGGATTCTATATTGGGTTTCCAAGGCACCGTTGACACAGGTTTGATTGACTGCTTGAGTTTAATAATACAATTGTTGTTTTATCCGGTGAGACTCTTCTACTGAGTGAAAGCAGTATACATGATGTATTGCGGATATTTGCAGTATTACTGTGGAGCCTGCAGGGTCAATTCAGTTTTGATTTAAAAAGTAAATTTATGCTTTGTTTGCTCATGAAAAGTTATAATTTTAATAGGAATAATACATTTTAATTATAAAGTGCTTTCTTCTCTCTCGCAAGGTTTCATTTAGAGAACCAAAGCATAATATCAAGAGACTTGGCTAACAAGACGAATGAAGTGTGCTCTCTTGTCTTGCAGCGCTGAAAACATGGAAGTGGATGAAAGAAGTCTTTTCAGGAAAGTAAGTTTCATTATTTCACCCTCCATTTCATCTATAAAATAAATATGTATTTTATGAGCTCTGTCAACATTATACAGCATGTTGACATTTACTTTAAGATGTTAGTACATAAAGAATAAGAGTGTTGAAAAATAGCATATAAAAAGTCATGATTTGTGATGTTTCTCTCTGTGTTTCTCAGCCTAACACTGTCCCCAGACTGTCATTAATCAGTCCTCCACAAGATGGACGAATGGGTATGTGCTTTGCTCTGCATGTCATAAAGCTTTTGTTTTTGGTACTCGCTACAGGAAGATCTGTTGTCTGTGTCAAACTTTGCTCATATCCTTGTATCTGCTTTGGCCATTGTATTGTTTTAATTACATCAATGCATAAAGTATTACTAAATCACTAAAAATCACACGTTATACTACCTAGGATATAACAAAATTAACACAGGATATAACACAATTAAGTCTCAGTGTCTCTCTCTGCCAAAGGTATGCATCTAATGCTGCGTATTTATAAACAAAGTGTCAGATTGACACAGACATAATTGCACTATAATCATGTGACAACACCATCTTGTTTGGGGGTTATGGACTCCACAGTTGACCACCCACAGTGATTAAACCAAAACAGATGTTGGCAGTTGTTATGCTTAGGATTACACCTACTGAGCTCCTTCTTTTTGATTATGTAATTGAGTCCCTTAAAGGATTTTACCTCTATTGTGGCAGATAAATCAGTTGACAGCCTTCAAATGTTATTAGGATTGTGTAGATTATCACTATATCTGTGTGTGATAGGTTAAGTAAATATTGTATTGAAGGAAATCTTTAACCAGCGGCAGATTAATTGGGCTATTTGAAATGCTTAACAGACAGTTCAGTTTATTGTTATTACTAGGAAAGAATGACATGGCCCATTTGTTATAGAGCTCTCTGTAGCAGAGGGTTGTGTACATGCTGTAGGTATTTTACTCTGTTGGGTAGCAACATCTAAATTTGTGAAAGTGAAAAATGTAAGATATTAATTATTTTGGAAGATAACTCACACATTTATCTTGTCTTCCTGGAGGATTTTCTAAATGAAACTTGCACCAAGCACCTGTGATGGAACACATAAGCCTATAATGACCCAGAAATATATTGTGCATTTTCATCATTATGAGCCATTATGTCTGCATGACCTGTGTTAAGGATTAACGTTGGGCCTCTCTGGTGTTATGTTTAGGTACCATCCCTCACAGATCATCCAATCAGATCCCGCTGGCCAACCATTCAGCTCGCTCAACCACAGTCAGGTGACTAGTTTCACTCAGTAATGACATCATATTAAAATCAGAGTAATGCAGATTAATTATTTTACAATACCCCAACTTTCACAAGCCATTCCTGATTTGACTGAGGGTTAGCATAAGAAGAGGCAGCGAATGCATACACTTTGCTGTATCAGTTTTGCTTATAATAGCTTAATTCGATATGATATTCTGTATGTTATTCCTCATAGAGCTCTGTTGTTTTCCAAAAAACACTTCAGTGAGCCACACTGTTGCACTAGGTGAAATGTTTCTTTATCCTTTATTCCGCTCCTCTCCTCTCCCAGTCGTTATCAAGGATCACCTGTAACCTCAGATATTTCATACGGCCAGAGTTCTGGATGGAAGTCTCCCATGTTCAAGCCTCTCTCCTCCTTCAGACACTCCATGTCCTCCCTGGTCTGCCCTCGTCCTTAACAAACACACACACACATCATGAAGCCTTCAGAGGAGATACACCTTGTCACTGACATATGTACATAGAGATATCTGTGTCTCTCACAACCTAAAATGAGCCATCAGCCAGCCTGTGTGTTGTTTTTTAATGACCCTGGATTCACAGGTGAAATTGCACATATTTGTCTTGAAGCCAAGCTTGTGTTGTTGAATTTCAAGTTTTTTTTTCCTCATAATTAATTAAACTAATGAAATAATGGCATGAGCCTTGTTGTTTTTTGAAATATGTTATACAGTATCTTTCAGCATTGTCTTTCCCATCCTGCATCATACTACATTTATTCAGATGAAATCTACTAAACGTTTGACCTCATTGCTGTTTTGGTGGTCACAGGTCAGGTTATCAAGTAGAGTTAAGAGTTGTTTAACCATGTTGTTTTGAAAGTGAATTACTTTCACTAATCCAGCAGAGAGATCTACAGGCCTCAACCCACAGAGTCTTACAAGCCTCTAGCCAAAGGCACAATTTGACGTGACGCTGCACCTGCACCTGTTCAATTTACAAAGATAAACTGGGATTATGTTAAAAAAATACCGCCATTTACTGGATTCTACAAGAATAGACTTCAAGGCTGCAGTAACATTAAGGATGCCTTCAGGCAACTACTACCCTCAACAATAGCTTCCGCACTCCTGGCCTGCTGCTTGTAACTTCAGTAACACATCTCATGATTTCACCCTCAAATCTTGTTAGAAAACAGCTGCAAGTGAAGACAAAGCAAAGTGTAGCCAAATAGAAACATGATATCACCTGAAGTCATCCCAGCAAGGAAAAGCTGATGCAGTGAAGCGGGTGGCAAGGACAGCCAGATGTGTTCAGACAAGTTCGTTCTCTCTTTGTCGACCTGCGTTTTTGCCTCTATTGTCCCTGGTTGTCAGGGTGGTGAATGGTGTCTATTGAAGAGGGCTCAGGTGTGACTGTGTGTGTGTGTGTTCTGGGTTTGTGCAAGCTATATTCAGGCACTTACTAGTGTGTGTGTGTGTGTGTGTGTGTGAAGTTAAAGGGTATTGTACGTAGTCAGTAGGCCTGATCCTCCTCTGCGCTCCAGTGGGATTTGAAGTCGTTTCCTGTTTTTTTAAGGTCCACTTAGAGGGAAATGACTCCCTGGGGCAGACTAAGCTGCCATGGTGTCACATACTGACAGGGAGAAGACTAAATCAGAATAATCTCTCCCTTATGCACACACACACACACACACACAAGGTCATCTCTTGTGCTGTACCTCTCTCAATTACGGTAATATAGCACTATTCTTTTAAATAAAATAACACAACTCTTACCTCACTGACTAAGACACCTCCTTCTGACTTTATCTCTCTTCCTCTCTTACTTTCTCCTCTGCACACACACCTCTGCATGGCTCCAGGCTGTACAAATGAGCCCTGCCACTTCAGAGTGCTAAAGAAAACTATTCTGATGTCAGTGGTAATTATTCAGCAGCGTGTTCCCACAGCTTGTCAACCCCCCCTTCCCTCTCTCTCTCTCTTTCTCTCTGCCTCTCCATCTCCATCCTTCTGTGTGTGTGTGTGTGTGTGTGTGAGAGAGAGAGAGAGAGAGAGAGAGAAGCTTCTCTCTTAATCTGATCCAGATTTTACACTTTGTCACTCAGTATTTCAGTCTAAGTGTAATTCCCTCAAGGCAAGACACGACATGAACTAAATGATTTCACACTAGAGCTATTTGTCCTTCTGGGGTGTACAGAAAGCTTTCCTGTGTAGGCCTACAGTGTGTAATCTTTACTGTTTAACATTTAAAGAGGACTAATTGCTTTTGTATAAAATATACCTAAAATGATTTATTAAGGATTATACATGTGTGTATATATATATATATATATATATATTGTTAAACAAAAACAGTATATATATATATATATATATATATATATATATATATATATATATATATATATATATATATATATATATATATATATATATATGTACGTATATATAATCCTTAATAATATAATACTATTAATAATATAATAACTTATTTATATGTTAATATTAATTTCAGTCATGATACCCAGCCCTAGGTGATATTTACTTTCATGAAAGTAAACCACTCCTTCTGCCATGGCAAAGTGAAATAATTTATAGAATATGTGGAAGGTGATTGGAGTTTCTGTAAATTGCACTGACTTTACATTGAATTGATCAGCCTGTAGATGGCACTAAAGTCTAATTCAGACTTTTTATAAATCAAGATAGCTGTAGTATGCATTCCTCTGCTGTGTGTGAAGGCCTTTGGACCACAGCTGCCTCTGATAGGAATCGACAGGATGAAGAAGAAACTCTTAGGAGGTCACACACACACACATCTATTCACATCTGCTGCTTTTGAAGAGAGTAAAAAGGATGCGATCGAGGAATTGTTGGACACACATCCACAGGCAGTTTTGTTGCATTTTAGCAGAGGAGAGCTGAATAGGGGCAGTTTATGAGTCAAAGAGGAACAGGTGAGGGTGAGTGACCTGGACAACTCATATTCTCTACAATACACACACAGATACACACAGACATCCATAAACAGGCATCCCACATGTGAAGGCAGGCAGGCTGTTGCCTTTGAAGGGGCCTGGCCTCTTCCAACTGTCCCATGCATGCTTGAGTGATGTCAGCACGGCTGTGGAAAGATTCCTGTCATACACACACACACAGCATCCTTATCGCACACAATCTCTTTTCACACAAACACACACCAACTTGCCTTGCCTTTTTACTACTTTCTCAAACAAATACATGCACACACACACACACACCGACTGTTGCTTGCAAAACACACACTGACTCCACACACTGACTTTCTTCCTCTCTTTTTCTCTCTTACGCACACGCAGACACACATTTGGCAGGATGTGCGGGGAGAAAAAGGGGCCGAAAGACAACACCGAGATTAAGAGGCTTTTGTCACGGCTCTGTGGAAGACTTTAAAGGCCTTGGCTCCTTTCCCCTCTGCCAGATTTCTTTCTTTTCTCACCCTGTCTGACCACATCCCTCTCTTTTCACTGGGGGAAGGTAAACATTTGGTACAGAGAGACGGAGAAAGGGAGGAAGGATGGAAGCCGCCTGTTGCCCCCTTTTAGCCTCTTTTTTGTGTTTTTGTTTTCCTAGCTTTAATGGCGGATTTGTGGCTGTGTAGAGGATGAGTGGAGAGAGGGAGAGGTTTGCAAACAGCGCTTCAATGCCAGCCAGGTGTCTGTGTTGTTCCCATCCATGTGTATGTGTGTGATGCATGTGTCTGCACTTTTGTGTGCGTGCATCGGTGTGCAATCATGTGTAGCTGTGTGCACACACGCATGTGCACTTTACTAAACTGTGTCAGTCTCTTTTCCAGGTGAGTGTGTGTATCCGTAGAGTTTGGGTTTCTATGAGTAGACGTGTGTAAATGTATTTTTCCCAGGTGCTTGCCTGTGTGTGAGTCCTTCATGGTCACTGACTCCATTCACCTGAGCCGTCCTTTCACAGTGAAAAGGCAATTGCTGGTAAAAAGCTCTTTGGACAGCTTCTCTTCATCACCAACCACAGCTGCTATTGACTCAAGCACCCAGGAATCTTCTCCATGGGTTCACACCCTTTTTAACCAGCCAACCACACACCAGAACCCTCTATGAGTGAGCAAAAGGTCCTGTAAGAGCTCAAGGTCTACAGGACTAAACATTTGCCCAGGCAATGAACAAGATTTAGTCAAAATGCAGCCATCTTAATGGGGACATCACATAATTGTGATGACTTAATGCCTAAATTCAGGGAAAAGTGTGCTCACAGGTTGGAGTAGCAAGCAAGCACTCCAACAGCCAGAGAAAACTGGACTTGCAGAATTTTTGCCTCTTATCTCTTTGTATCCATTGATATGATGCAACTACATAAAACATCTGATTATTTCTGAAATATTCTACACTATTTAAATATTTGCATCTATCTGCTTCAAACAACCACTAAACAACTGTAAAAAACAAAACAAAAAAAACAGTGACCCAACAAAGGAGTCATCCTACATCTCACCAGCTCAGGAATGTCTTTAGTGAATTCACACCCTTTTGCTAAACCAGACACAGTGATACACACTGAAGCACAAATGCCTGCAAAACCACAAACTCTAAAAGGCTTAACGTTTCATTCACAAAAGGTTTCAAAGAAAATGTACAACACTACCTCTACTCTTTTTTCTATTGTCATTTTCCCTTTATAAGTCTTTGTAGGAACCTTTTTAAGTATCCCCCTCTGAGTTAAGGCGTCTCTGCAAAACTACAAAATTTCTTCTCTGTGAGGGGTGTTCAAATATAAATGTATCAAATATATCTATACTGACAGTGGGGGGATAGAGGTAAGAATTTCAGTAGATTTTCACTTGTCTACTGAACCAACAGCAGCCTGCTAGAACTCCCAGTTAGAAAAAGGCTTGTCAGATTTCAAAATATTATGGCTACATGTTTCATCCAGACATGAAGATCTGAATTGCCATGTACTGTACATGCAAAAGAAAGCAACAATGTCTGTATGTCAACCAAAATATCCACAAAGAAGTATTTTTAAAATACTGTGATAATGACTTTTCACAAAACAGGATTTAAATACATCTCAGTAGCTCAAGATTCACTTTCAGTTGGAGTCAGCTACATACTAGATTTTTTGTTAATTGCTATTTGTATTTGTCTCTTATACTTCACAGAGACATACTGTTTAGTATAAACAATGTCTTGTGTTATCAGCTAATTAGTTCTTTTCCTTACGGTTTTCCTTTTTGAAATTATCTTAGTAATTACAGGGTTTTTTTCATGATTCACATAGTAGAAGCCCAGAATTTCAACAGACTTCACAAAACAGATTTAACCATCCATTCAAAAAATCTCAATAGGCAAAAAGGCAAATCACAGAAAAAGGATTACATTATCTACGATTGAGTGAGCCTACTTAAAAATGGTTTTATATTAAGAAATGAAAAAAAAATCCAAGTTCTTTTTAAACAATTTGTTTTGTGGTAGAAAATGCTTGCTTCAAAGACCAAGAAAACTGTTTATAATTCAACTACACACCTTGTGAAATTACACACAGTAGATTTTGAAATAATGCAGCTCACTATGTTCACATTAGTTATGTTCTGAATGGGTCAACAATGCTTTTGTTATTGTTTCTAATTTATTTGGATGGTCACTTGAGACTTCAAATACCTGACTGCATGTTTTAGGAAAATCTCAGCTCTTCTGTGTAACAGGATGGCCTGTGCCTTCACACGTTTATTGTTGTGAAACTTTTTCTGTATGCTGACGTCTTGTGCTGACCTCTCCTGGGAAAGCTTATAATCTCAGCGAGACTTTCACCTGGTTAAACAAAGGTTAAATAAAAATACACAGTGGATACGTCTCGGTGCTGCACCAGAATCATAACACCAAATGGTATTTTGTTTTTCACTAAGAGTTTGAAAGTTATTACACTGTTCGCTCTTTTTAAAAATTGTTATTAATGCATAGAAAGCAAGCAAGAAAGAAACATTATAGGACTAAGTAGAGAATGGGACATTTTTCCTCCCTTACTGTTCAGCACATTTCTTTTCCTTCATTCGACACTTCCACACTCTTCACTGATCTCTCCATTTTCTCATCTCCTCTCATCATTGCAGAGGAGCAGTGAGCTCAACACATCTGTCAGCAGCTCAGCTCTGTGTCATCCTCCTCCTCCTCCTCCTCCTCCTCCTCCTCCTCCCTGCGTCTCTTCATCTTTTCCTCCTCTGTCTGTCCTCCCCACTGACTCTTCAAGTCAATCAAATTTACAGGAGATAACCAGGACCACGAAAAAGCAGGAAAAGGCTAATCTCTTAGACAAGAAAAAAAAAATGAGAGTTGAATGTCAAGGATCAAAACAACCTGGGAAAGTCTCATATTTGCCTGGTACAGTATCTTTTATCAGGCCTGTTTTTTTCTGCTCTCATCTCACACTTACAAAAATGTAGAATGTAACATGTCTTTCATAGCTTTAAATCTTACATATCCCCATGCTATTTATTTATTACCAGTGAAGCTTACCAGATGAATTGAACTCCAAGGGAACCAGGATTTGTAAATCCCTAGTTTAGGTCATATAGTCTTGAGTAACTGTTGACTTTGCAAACATTTCAAAACCGCAGATTCCTTTTGCTTCTTTGTATATTTTGAGTCTTTCTTTTCTCATTTTGTTTTCTTTCCCTAGAGCATCCACCCCTTGCTTAATCTACAAATTTACAATCCAAAAAGTGTATATGTTTATAAAAAGTATATATTAATGATCATATTTTGTATAAAAAATACAAAACATGTCTGATCCAATTTAAATGAAATTTGGGAAAACAAGGAGAGCAAAGCAGTGGTAGATTTTGGGATGCTTGCATTTTGCTGTCTTTGTAACAGAATGTCTTTTAATCTAACTGGCTTTTATTTATTGCTTTATCTGTAGTTTCATAGTTTTGAAAACAGATGTTCAAATTAAACTATAGAATCTAACAAAGTAATAATGGCACTGTCATATAAATAAATGCCCTGATACAGTATTTGCTGATCAATTGCAAAAACTGAAACGACTGGACTTAAAGTCAGATCATTGGACCTACATTGTTATCAACAATTTCCATAAAATCCACTGCCACACAGGAAGTGATGTGCTTTATGTTTCTAGCCACATCAACTTGGATTAAACAGAGGAAGATTAGTGAGGGCAGCTCAAGCAGCAATGGATTACTCATTGCTGCTTGAGATTGAGATTACAAGCTCAGTGGAAAGAGGCCGAGAGAGCAAAGAGGTCAGGTGTCCCTCACCCAGAGCCTCTGTTTGAACTGACTGTTTGTTAAAGCTGCACTAATCAATATTTTTATGTTAACAATTGATTAAATGACTACATGTAAAGTGGAAGGGGTTGCTTGTAGTGATGAACCCACAGATAATGATCCACTGACTCAGCAAGTCCCCTTAGACTTAGGGATCTTTCAGCTCACTGTTTTACTTCCTGCAACTGTCTATCACTGTTCATGCACATCGCTCTCGTTAACCATTTTTAGCTGTTTACAACAACAAAAACCTCTGATAAACCCACTGTATGCTACCTGCTCAAATGGCAGAAAGACAAGGTTAGTGACTGAGTAGCTGGGAAATACAGTCATACATGCATCAGCTAAAGATTCAGACATTTTCCTCTGGAGTTGGTGGAAACTGAGCTTAAAGGAGATTGAACGGAACAACACAACAACTCCCAATGCTACTGTTGGTCTATGTCTGCTGGGCTGTTTTGTAACAAATAGCGACTTTTACATTATAATATGTTGATGTTATGTTTAGAGCTTGTACTGCTGCCTCCAAGTGGCTAAAACAGCTTTAATGTGTTTTTGAGAAAGCAAACAGTGATGTTAAAAGTAAGGATGTCCTGGATGATGGACACCTGCACTGTGACAGCCAGAAATGCCAAACCAACCAATTGAAGAGCACCACTTACAGATACTCAACTTCATCAGTGCAAAGTCTAAGGACGTTTCATGGGCTAGCAGTAGGAAGTTTAATGCAAAAACAACAAGAGAAATTGCTAAAAACCTGAAGAACATGCAACATACTATTGTGAGTTGTTTATTATCCTATTCTGTTCCCATGTCCTGCCCTGTTGCCACTTCCACCCTTTTGCAGTGCCCCATCCAGTGTTTTCTTTCATCATCGTCTCCTAAATGAGTCAGAGATGTTGGGCCTTCACACCCTCCATCTGCACGCACCGCTTGTCCATCTGTCATCTCTCCAGACAGACATGTTGACAGATGAATCGCCGGCTGCAGCTCATTCTATTGAAGGGCTACAACTATTTAGAGAAGGACATCCGCTTAAAGACAGTCCCATGGTACAGTCAGGCACTGTGCTGGAATGTCTTCCTGTGATGTGACAAAGAGAGGTGGAAAAGGAGTGAGAGACAGAACAGACATGGGAGAAGAACTATAAAGAGTATTTGATACTAATCGACATAAATATCTTGTTCCTACTGTCTTCTTGGGAGCAAGATGTGTGGATTAGATTCAATCTTTAAGAACAAAGACAATAATACATATATTTAACTTTTTTAATGGCACCATTAAAATGATTAAAATGGGAGAAAACATACTTTTAACCTATATGACAACAGACTGTACAAGATTGTCGATACAAAGATTAATGATAAAATTTCGTATATTCCGTCAGCACGTATAAATACAGTATCTTACAATGACGTGAACATGGTATTTGCTACATAGCTTACGTTACTAGTATAACACAAAATCCACTCATGCAGTATAATGCCCAATTATATGAAAAAAACAAAATAAATTAGAAACACACTTTCTTTTTGAATCTCGAGACAATTTTTGTGGGTCAATGTGTTGCTAGAGCTAGTGTATGGTCCAAAGCATTCTCACTAAACGATCCAAAAATGCCTATAATTTCAACAGAAATGTCATTCCATGAACATGCTAGTGGTAAGTGCACATATACACAGTTTTTCTATTGGCAGTCCATTAGCTTTGACACAAAAAAACTTTTAAACTGAGTTTAATGTGTGAAATAAGTGAAAAACTGAGTTGACAATGATTTTCACAGAAAAACATTGAGGAAAATGTTACTGTTACTTACTTTTCCATCCCTCCAACATTGGAAGAAATACTTTAAAACAAAAAAACACACTCCAGCTGTTCAGCAGATGTTTCAAAGCAGAAATGATGGGAGGACAAGAAGAACATATCAAAGGGAGAGCTACTAATGCAGTTTACGCTGTTTCTAGAGAGGAAAATAAATGATAAATGTCTCCATTTGGAACTGTAATATAATAATAATCATTTTTATATAATCTTATTCTTTGCTGTTCTAATTAACTTAATTTTAGTACTTTGTACTTTCATATGCATTTTATTTGTTATATCGGAACGGAGAGAGGGCACTAACATGAAATACACTGGTCGCAGGCTGTCTGTTGGGGATATGAAACACATATACTTAATTTAGGTAAATAGGTCTTTGTGCAGGTAGAAAGGTGTGGCTAATCATATCTGAAGATTGCATGTTTTACAAGCTACACCTTACATTTATAATAATACAAAGGACACAGGTTTGAAACAAAATCTATAAAAGGGATTGAAAATATAAGCTCTGGTCTGCAGGCCCCCTGTTCTTTTCAGGATAAAGATAACATGCCAATGAGTATTATAAAAATGGGCATATATGAATTATACATATGAATATAGTTGTACATTTTTCTTTCTTGATATTTATGTGGAAAATTCATGCTGAAGATCGACCACATGTGTAACTAAAGTTACCAGGTGATGTCAATATATCACTTCCTGTCACATGATTGTAACACCTTTACGCCTTAAGTTCTCACTGTTGTATTTTGTCCTGAAGAAGGTCTGCAGCAGGAAACACAGACTTAATGCAAATGCAATCAACTTCATGGTAAGCCTACAATTCTTTCCTTTCTTTAGCAGACATTCATTTTTATGTTTAAACATCTCTGGCCAGAGTCACCCCACTGTTACACTCACACATGGCTGAGTATGTCTTTTAGGGTGCTCTAATGTAAAACAGCTGAAATCTAGATTTAATCTTAGCATAACATTTTATGCAGAGTTTATATAGTGGTCAGATTCATGGGTGCACACAGGAAAAACAAGATGGACACCTGAGAAAGAGCGAAAGGAAGGAGGTTTGTTAGGGCTGGTTTCTGATGAGTTTTGGGTCAATCTAAATGATTTTATCATGGTGTGGTGTGAGGGAACTTCCCAACACCTATCAGGAGTAGCCAATGCAAAATGCAATGAAACAATAAGACTAAATACATGAGAATACCCAGTAGAAAAGATTGGAATCTGCATGTTTCTAACGAAATCCTATTATTTGACTATGAATAACCAGTACTTTACTGATTCTAGTTTTGCAAATTATGTTCATGCTTTAGTAGTGTCAGTTAAGTAAGTAAGCAGTACAGATCTTAGTGCTAGTGAAAATAAATTTAAGAAAACAAAAGAAAAGAAAGAAATTCTATGGACTTCTGGACTTTTTTTCATAATGACCTTTGGGATTTTGTGGATCCCTTATATCTTTCTTCTGATGCATTGGGTTAATTTGATTTTACAATCCCAAACACAATATCATCACCTGGCAAATGTGACCTTAACTTTATATCTACTCTCTCTAACTTAAGCTTAAATTGGCTTTGAAAACTGCTTATTTTAGGATCATTTATATAGTGTACTAATTGCTTTACTCATAACAACTGTTGGGGACCTCATTTACAAATTAAAGGCCCTGAACACCCAAACAGGTGTTTTCAGTTCATCTGGCTGATTAGACCTCTGCTCAGGATGAAGCCATGTAGAGCAACATTGATAATTACCTAAATTTACCAAACTCATTATATGAATAAGAATGATAAAAGTTTCAGTTGTCCCACACTTGGAGGAGGTCTAATAAGCAAAAATTAGTGAAAACATTTGTGGGGGTGTACCACAGGTATGTGAGGGCTTTCAAATGGCATTAACATGAGACCAAATTATAGTCAAATACAGAGAAAATGGCTAAAATCCACATGTAAATGCATATAAAAGAAATTTGTAGATCTCTTTATTTTAAACATCTCTTAAGGTGGTCAGTAAAACGAATGGTAAATCTGCAGATCAAATCAAATAATCCAGACATATCTATAAATTTATCAGGATGTTATTATAATTCCTTTCCATTGTAAAGCACTAAGAGCAGTTTATGTATTTGTACATAGTCTGAGGATGTTCCTCTCTTTTAAGCCCTTTCAATCTCATAACAGATTAACAAGAATCTGTGACATATCCAGTGATCCAACATTGATCCACGAAATCTGGAAACAGTTGTTAGAAGGCACCATTTTACAGAGGCACTGCACCTCGACTAAAGAGGTTGAATGTATGAAATATGGAGAACTGATATCCTTCATCTCTCTCTTCTAAAGTCAGCAAGCATCAAACAAAGCTGCAAAGGAGACGATGACAAACAAGAAATGCCACCCCCAGGAAGTAAAGGGTCAGAAAATGTACTTAATCAGAGCTGGGAGAGCTTCTGCAACTGTCGTCTTGAGGAGCTCCTAGGTTGTAGAAGAAATCTCCCTGTAGCTGCAGTTAAAATCATTCTAATAAGACAGATACATGCTCTCTGGAGTCAGCAACCCAGTTTGACATCAGATCTTTTCACACATTACCCAGATAGCAGCCGGACATTTATCAGAAGGGCTGTCGGCTCAGCAGAAGCAAAAACCAGCAGCTCGCATCCTTACATCCTACAGTGGGAGTTTGTCTTATTTGTGTTTCTTAGGCTCAGTTGGGTTGAGGCCTGAGATATATCACTAAATTATTACACACATGCTATATTGTTCTTTATAGATTACCCAGGATGAAGTAGCATGCTAAATGCCATATAATCTTATTCCACTATATACATGAGTAACTATAGTTGGAACCTTGTAATGAAGGCAATCTGTATTTCTACTCTTACTGAGGAGGCTGTGGTTCTGTCCAAAATACTAAAAGAACAGAGACAGATAAATTGTTGGGTTATAAAGTTACCTCGAAGCTGCAGAGTTCACTATGGTTTCAAATAAGGCCTTTGAGAAACGAGAGATTTAAACATCTTCAGAAAAGAGTTCGTATAAAAAAAAGCTTGAATAAAACATATTTTGGGGTTTTGGATAGGCATCCAGATTGGCAAAAAATAAGGATCTTTGTCTTCTTTCTTTACATTCTTCATTATTTGTGTCTTGAATAAGTCCGTGTTTACACAACAACATGGCTGCAGCAGAATGAGGAAGAGTTGTGTGATCCAATGTTTCTGTACATGAACTGCGTGCTCTCTTGCATGTGGCTGTCCTTGTTCTTTGCTCTGTACGTCAGCAGTTAGTATGGACTGTTGTGAATGAGTCTGCATGCACAGGAACATGTTCATGTAAGAGTTGAATGTGTATCACCAAAGCTTGCTGTTAGCCTTGCTGCTAACACTGGTAATGAATGTGCTGGTGTTGGTGCACTTTCCCATCCACATGTGAATGCGTGTGTGTGTGTATATCCGTGTAGATCTTCGGGTAGATCTTGGGAGCCAATCCTGCGCCTCCCTGAGCCAGGAGCAGCTGCTGATGGGCAATGTAGTCCTCATATGAAAGACAATCTTTATCCCCGTTGGCTGTTTGAGAAGGTACTGCTGGGCAGGCTCGGTCACGATTGGCCACAGGCAGACGCTGGGCAACAGGAAGAGCAGAGGAGGATGAAGAAGAGGAGGAGCAGGTGCGCTTTGATTGACAGAACCAGAGGAGGGCGGTGCCTAAAATGAAGGCAACACCTGCTGGTATTCCAATAATGACGGGCCAGGGGAGGCTAGGGGATGTTGCCGTAGGGACAGAGTTGCTTTGGGGCTTCAGATCTGCAACGGAGGGACAAATGAGGAAATTAACGAAAGGAAAAACAAGACATCTAGACAGAATCATCTGTCTAAATGTTTAAAAAAAACGTTTGTTGGGTTGAGCAGTTAGCTAATTAGCTTAAAATGCCGTTAGCTAGCATGTTGCTAGCTGGTGATATTATAGAGAGATGTATGCTTTGTTGCTAGCTAGTGTAGAGGTAGCTGAGGAAGATTGGATGGTTTGCAACATGCTAGTTAGCTTAACATTTTGTTAGCCGGTTAGCAAGTAAATACATATAGATAATAACCTCAAGTGTGGAGACATGTATCTAATAAAGGCTAGCATTAGACGTGTTTTCATGTAACTGGTACTAGCACTAGCTACAGTAGCAAAATCACTTTTTAGGTTTACTGTTGTTGATCAAAACTTGCTGGTCAAGTATCTTCCTGTTTGTATTGTAAACCTCACGATTAAACGTTACATAACTGCACCTGATGTATACAATTCTCCGTGTGCATGTTAGTTCTTCTCGCTTTCTTTCTCTGACCTGGTAGCACCGTCAGGTAGGCACTCCTGAAGCTGTAGCCCATGGTATTGGCTCCCAGGCAGATGTACATGCCGGCATCCTCCTCCTTGGCTCTGGTTATCAGCAGCTTGTTGAGGTATGATCCGTCAGGACGCGACCAAACCTCCCCTGTAGGCAGGACCACAAAGCGATGGTCTCCAACCTTTGAGCAAAATCAACAATGTAAATGTTTATTGATTAGTTCAGTCAAATATTACTAGTTTACCATAATCTTTCTCAGAGAATTGTGTTCTCATGTACAAGTGGTTTTGGCAGTGCATGGTTTTGTACCTCTATGGTGGAGTTAAATTTGTTCTCGTCACCAGGTTCAACTCTTTTAAGCCACTGAATAACCGGCTTGACGTCACTGCGGACTTTACACTGGAAAGATGTGGTTCCTCCGTAGTCCACGGTGGTGTTGACAGGGTGAGTACCGGTCAGAATGGGTTTAGAGTTTGTACGCTCTGAAGAAAGAGACGCAAAAGAGACAAACACACAAAAAGAGAAAGTATATTCAATTTTATTTCAGCTGACAAAGTGTGAATAAAAGAAATTGTTTTATTTTAAACCTGTCAAATTCATCTGTAACCACAACTAAAATCTGGGTAAAGAGGAAACAGTATGTACTCTTTTCATTAAATTTTTTTTAACTGTGAAGTGTGTGAAGCTTAAAAAAAGCATTGCAAGCATTATTTGCACAGTATCTGCTGTCTTCAGCACCACATCCTCCCTTCTCTGGGAAGATCCCTTATCTTCAGCTCCTACCTTTTCTTTCTCAGTTTATACAGAAGAATAAACACACCTGGTAGAGAAATTCAATAGTCTCTTTTTTATTATCTGTAATGCAACCTCACGAGAACATAACCCAAGAAAATTTGATAGATTTTTTTTTATCCTGTTTGATCAGCTGTTGAAGCCTTTCTTCTGCAGAATTTAAAAGGCATTCTCAGTTTTGTTGCAGGATTACTGTAATTCAACAGTTTCCAAACTTTGACTGACTTTTAAGGAGGGAATGTAATGCAAAGGAACCACACATGCAAACAACACTGCCACTCATTTAGCTTTTAGGTGGTCAGGTAATGCTGAAGACAAGTTGATGTCAAGCTGGACAACAGTGCAGGGGTAACATGAATTTTATCCTAGCTTTTAATCAAGTAGATGCAAAACCATACAAATTAGATAAATTATCACATAAAGGAATTTAGTTCCTGGTGTACTATACTCAAATATCACTAATTATGGATTATATATGTCCTGGACTCCTTTTTTCTAGTTTTCTTTCTAACAGCTGTGAATGACTGACAGCTGAGTGAATCTCTACTGATCGAGAAAATGTCACATTTGACATAAGCGAGCAGTGGCTTGATTTACTTCCTCTGTGTGAGTGTATGCACACACACACACACACACACACACACGTGTGAGTGTATGCACACACACACACGAGTGTCTCTCAGGAAAGACTACAGCTGTACTTTAATATGCAACAGATGTGGTGAGTGAAGTGAGAGAATCTAGTCTGAGGCTCTCAACAGAGCTATCACATTCAGTAACATACAGTTCAGTGCACGCGCGACACACACACACACCACACACACACACACACACACACACACACACACACACACACACACACACACATTCCACTCCACCAAACAGCTTAACATTAAATCAAGCACCAAAACATCTTTTGCAGCCTTCCAACACAACCTGAAACACTCACAACACACATTCTGCTGTCAAAAGCAACACTAGACTTATTTAGACTAAATCTGCAGCTGGCAAACCTTCCAAACTGAAAACCCTGCTGAACATTCCTCACTCGCTTGACTGATGTTTACTGACAAACCTAGTGGTAATCAATAAATGCCACAGAAGCTATTTAAACTTTTATTCAGGTTAACTTTTAACTCATTAACCTGCACATTTGCACACGTGGGCATTCTAGCTCTACTTTGCAATACTTAAAAACTTAAATTAATTAATTAATACTGAAGCCTGAAGACTGAAACATGAAAATGTTGGGTGATACCATCCCTGTGGTTCAAATTTGTTAGTATAACCTGAATGAAACACACTTCAGGCACTACTGCTGTTGTCTTATTTAATGCTGCAATCTACAACTTACTTTTATGACTAGGTGAACACGTTCAACATACTATATTAAATGTGTACATAGAGAAAGTCTTAGATCATTATTCATTCATTCATCACAATATGAATGGGGGCAAAACAAAAGTGTTGCATTTATAATTTTGTTCAGTGTACTTTCAGATGTTTAGCAACATGAAATGACCACATGCAGCCATATTTTAACACAGACATTTTACAGGCACATTCTTAGGTTGTTACATCTGATCTCTTAAAGGTAGTGCTGAAACAATTAGTTGATTAATCGATTAGTCAATCGATAATAAATAAACAACTTTCATTGTCGTTTGTAATTATCTGGCAAAAATGGCTTCTTTCCCATCAGCTTTAATTTGAGGATTTGCTGCTTTTCTGTTTTATATAAGTGTAGATGTATTTGTTTTAGTTATTTAACAATGTCACATTGGACCCTAAAAACATTTTTTTTTTACTGCATTCTGATATTTTATATACTAATAGAATTTTTTTTAACAGATCAAAGGATAAGGAAAAATTAAGTGGAAATTCCTGCAATATTTTGGAGGATACTGGTAGATTTTTAATGTCTCGGACAGACTGTGGCGGTGGCATTGACCTCTCCTGCTCTACTAGGACTGGACACTTCAACTGGGCAGATTCTTCCTTGCATTAAGCTTCACCCAGTCTTCAAAAGGAAAAAACAACTTATCAAAGTTGATTAAGGTGACCTTTTTCTGTTTTGATAACTGATCTATATCTTTGAGGTTGGCCACTCAGTTTCGCTTTCTAGAGTACATGTTAACTCACGTATGACTTCCACTTTGTAGGTGGCATTGATCTCTCCTGCTCTGTTTGAGACGTGGCAGGTGTACTTCCCGCTGTGCTCTGGCATCAGGTTCTTCAGACTCAGGGTCCATTTCTTCTTCTTCCCTTCCCCTCCTGCTCCACCGTCCTCGTCCATCAGCGGCCGACTGTCCTTCAGCCAGACAATGTCGGGGCGAGGGTTTCCGCTTGCTGTACACTTCAGACGCACTGAGCTACCCACTGGGCGAGCGATGACGCGCTTCCTCATCTTTGATGGCTGGGTGAAACGTGGACGTACTGTAAGTGGAGAGAGGGTGAAAGGGAAAATTTAAACCTAATAACAAAGAAATATAGTATTTTGAAACAAGTTGTATTGGTATTGATTGCCTCTAAAATATGGATGCTTAATGTAGCGTTAGTCTGGATACAAATGTAAACCAAAAGAATGTGTGTAAATGTAAAGAGATAAATAACACAGAAACACTCTTTCACCCTCTCAGTCAGCGACAGGTGGGGAAAAAGAAGGGTAGGAAAATAAAGGAAAGAACAGAAGAAGTTATTGGCAGAGAAATGGTTTACAGAGCAGTTTTATATTTACAAGCAGTGTTCTGTTCTTCAGACCAGTGGAAAGAGAACGGATTGGGAAAGAATGTGGAGTCTTATATGAGATGTACAGAGCGATCAAAGCCAGAGTATTCAGAAAGGTTTTATGCCTCATGAGTTACAGTTTTTATTAAGTCTTTACCTCCAAAAAAGTAACTCTTTTTGCTTTCATTGATTTTAAAAGATATTACTGTATTTTACTTTGTTTTTTATTTCATTTATTTGAATTTATATTGCTCTAAAAACACTTTTGTCCAACTCCATTGTTCTACCTCTTTGGAATGCACTAGTCGATTAGGCAACAAGCACATTTTCATCATTTCAGAAAATTCAAGATGTCAGTATGGAGACTGTGCATTATCCATAGGGTTCCCTGAAATGTTAGAAACTCTCACACAGATATTGTAGCTTGCTGCTTGGCTTTATGAACACTGTTGTTTTATGTTTTCATTAACAATTTTACATTTTATTGGTTGAATCCTTTTTTATGCATGAAGACATATGCAGCAAACTAATGTGATTACAATAAAATTTTCTGCCCCATGGACATTCTGCACTGGCACATAACCTTCCACTCCACAGTATGAAATCAATTTCTGTGGAGTTAATAATAATCTGCATCTACACACAAGTACATTCATGCCTGGTGTGAAAAGGCTTCTGTTTACGTTGTTACAACATACTGAAAAATAGAATTAGGAACACATTTAATCCTCTCAGTCTGCAGATTTTTTACACTGAGTGAATTTTTAGGACTGAGAACGAGACTTGGTAACTTGTTAAGGTATACATTTTCTGCAGTGTAAGGAGAATCAGACAGGCTGAAGTCATCGCCGGAGGCAGTGCCAAGACTTCAATGTTGGCTATGTTAACATATGGCAGTGTGCCTCGTGGTATACACAACCTAATTTGCTGTAATAATCCTAATTGTTTTGTTTGATAAAAATGTTTTAATCACTTCCTCTTCTCCCTGACACATAATACTTACTCACATGTCCGGGAACCTACACACAAAAACATGCATATACACAAACAGACCTACACACCAGAATCCTGATTTTCCACTAGTCCAGCAACTATTGCCCTTGGTTTGTAAGCTGCTCTTAAAAAAGCCTTTTTTTAAATCTTTTTGTTTACAAAATCATCCCTGAGATCCTCTTGTAAAACCCAGACGCCCCCTTGACAGTTATGTAACATCTCTGTAAATAACCACTCACAAATGCATATCTGTGTAGTGTGCACAACTCATAAAAAGACAGACAGTGACTTCACACCAAACATCCACTCATTAATGCAAATCCTTCATTACAAAACATAAAATGGCCAGTTAACCCCATACATCTATTCAAACATCCACATCCCTTTACGCAGCCATTCAAAGACATATTCCTTACATAAAACCTATCCATGCTCATGCGTCCATTCATCCAGACATATCCCTCTTTAAAGAAACACAACAATCAGCAAGCACGGGAAGCAGATCAAAGAGAAAAAAAACGTACAGCAGGGAGGGAGGAGAGGAAATCATTCACAGGAGCGCTTGATTTTACAGCCCTCATGTTCTTACCACAGCAGATAGCCATCAACCGGGGCGATAAATCACCCTGAAACTACTGCAGTTGCGTCTCTTTCTTTGGACACAGTTATTATTCCAGCTCTAGGTAAACAAATAGGGGGCAGAGTTATGTGACGGGTTTGCGCGCTCAAATGCGGAGATTTCACTATGGCTGCATTACTCAGCGGAATATAGTTCTCTGCTGACCGACAGGAAGCTGGGCAGGGTGACAAAACAAACATACTCGAATAGCTTCTAAGTCTCGCCTTTGTCCACCCCCCCGTGTCTAAGAAAAGCTACTGGACTGCATCTGAACTGTGAACAGACTGAGTCAATAGATCTAACAGAGTTGGGAAAGTAGAGTGGAGAAGTACAAGAAAATGATTAATAGTTGAATGTTTTGGCAATGTCCTACTTTGCTGATTGCATAAATTCAACTGTGCTGGCTGAAATTAACTGAAAAGAGGAGGGAAGAGGCAAGGCAAAGTGCAGTTGAATTGGACTGTATACAGATAACACTAGAGAATGAACAAAATACAGCAAAGTGCTATTGAAATGTGCTGATTTATATTGTCTAAGCTGAACCAAATCAAACAGAAGTTAAGGAGAAAACAGATGGAAAAAGAAAGAGTGAACTGAAGTTCAAATTAAGGTTAGCACACAGATGACTGACAGATTGCTAAAAACAGACAAATAAAGCTGGAGTGACGGCAGAGAAATTGAGATTAAAAGAATGAGAGATGGAGTTAAAACAATAAAAAAGCAAAGGTAAGGGAGAGGGCTCACGAAGAGGTAGACAGAAAGCAAAACGTGTGGAGAAGCGAGGGTGAACAAAGAGAGGGGAAAGATGAGACAAGGTGAGAGCCAGAATGGGCGAAAGGGCAGACTTGTTCTGGGTCTCTGGGGCCACTTCAACGCCACACTTCACAAGTGTAAAAATATAGCTTACCCTCTGACTGACCGCCTTTGATCAGACAGTGTGCCAAAGACAGGGAGAGAGAGAGAGAGAGAGAGAGAGAGAGAGAGAGAGTGTGTGTGAGAGAGAGCCCTGTTATTTCCAACTGTAATACTGAGGTTGAGGTCATTTTGGATAATCTTGATTTGAGTAGTTAAGGTGAGGGCTTGAGTTTAGGGTTATTATAGGAATTACAATTACATTAAACTCAGTGGCAGTTTTAGTGATTTGGAGGCCCTGGGCAAAGAAGAACTTGGAGGCCTTCCCCTTATTAATATTTTTATGAAAAAACAGCTTTTTTCAATAGCTTCTGTTTCATGTGATTCAGGGACTCCTGAAAAAAAGCTGTTTTTCCATAAAAATATGAATAAAAATGAAAAATAAATAAATAAATCCACTCAAATTTAATATGAAGGGGTGTGTTGCTAGTAGTACAATTAAGCATTGGGTTGGAGTCCCTAGGTCACATGACATGGAAGCCTTAAGAAAATTGTGATTTTTCCATAACACTATTATAACAACATTAATTTATTGATGGTCCCTAAGCAAACCCGCGGTAGTTAAGAGCAAGCCTTTGGAGGTGAGTTAACCAGCATTATACTGCCAACACTGGGTGAAACTGAGTAAGGAGAGCCACTGGATCCTGGGTGAATTTTCCTATTAAAAATATTTCCACACTTCAGAAATTTTACCCACGTCATGTAACAAACTGCTCTCCATTTATGACAGGACCACGCTAAAATGTCTGCAGTGTGGAAATATTTCAAATCGGAAATTTGTAATGTATGCATGGCAAGCATTTCACAAAGCAGGTGTAAAATGCTGAACGCTGAACATTTCATCTGCCACTTTTAAAATGTATGCGTGAAATTAAGGAATAACATTCAGCATTCATTTAGGCATCATTAAATGTTAATAATGTCATTCAATGTTCATACATTTATGTTTGCATGCATGCACAAAGGACTCATGTCTTTTAGTACATGTTCTCCACACCTTACTTAAGAACCAGGTATTTCAATTGAAGATACACGATCAAAGTAAATTATTACTGTATACTGTATGTCAACCATGACAGAAAGAAAGCATATTACAAAGGGACAGAATAAAATGGGTTGCTTGATGAGTAGTGAAGAAGTTTCACATTATAATAATTTAATAGAAAGATAATTTGAGAGTCAAGACATGGCAATTCAGTCATATTATATCGGAGTTCACCACAGTATGTTATTCAGTCAGTCACTCAATTCAAAGCCACAGTTCAACCACCAATGAATGAGTTTAAATCACTATAGAGTCCATATCCATATCCCAGCAAGGAAACAAAATATACTGAGTGTCAAGGCAAAAGTTCGCCAACGAAAATAAAACCCCTCTCGCGTCTAATAGACAAGCAATTCTCCGACAAAACCGGAGTTACCACCGGCCGGTGCTTTGTTGTGCAGCATTTGCCTGAGTACCTGACTGCATTTATTGTATTCCGTTGGGTGCAGGGAATGAAATTAACACCCACCACCCGCCAAATGCGGTTAATTCTGGCAGTGGAGAGTGAAATGGTTGAGCTATCCGCCACTTTGGTGGTCAAGGAATATGCACAACAGAAAGATACACAAAGTTAGCGTATTGTGGCGATCGGAGCACGCGCCTGCTTCACACACGCAACAGCTTTAGAGGTGCTGTGAGGCGGATTTTTAAACTTTGGACAGAGCCACCGATTTCCCCCATCTTTTGTTAGGCTAGGCTAGGTTAACTGCCTCCTGGCCTTAGCCAGCCTTAACCTGTACTTAAATTACAGGTGAAAAAAAAAGTGGTACTGATTTTATCATTTAGCTCTCGGCAAGAAAAGAAACAAGGATATTTTATCAAAAATAGCAAACTGTTCTTTTACACATGTAGTTGTATTTACCAATACATTCACTGTATCAAAAGAATACACTCCACAAAGTCCAGTTGGAGGAAAAGATTAATTAAGGATGCACCGAATGTTCGGCCATCGAAATCAATCGGCTGAATATAGTCAAAAAAAGCACTTTTGGTGTTCGGCCTAATAAATCAAAAGGCCGATTAAATTTTACCGAACAATTACGTTGACATGTCGGCAGTGTGGAAGCATTTTAAAGTGTCAGAGAAAGACGCAAAAATTGCCGTTTGCAGACAC